>NW_028270164.1:42997225-43329488 GCF_037043375.1 Chiloscyllium plagiosum
AGGGAGATTCGCTCGAGCTGCTCGGGAGGATTTAGACTAGTAAGGTGGGGTATGTGGTGGGGACACCCAGGGAGCTAGTGAGAAAAGATTTCAAGCTGAGATTAGTACAGTTGAGAACAAAGGCAGGCAGGGACAAAGCAGAGAACAATGTAGGACTGATAAATTAAACTACATTTATTTCAATGCAAGGGGCCGAACAGAAAAGGCAGATAATGGTTAGGAACATGGGACTGGGATCTCATAGCAATTACAGAAACATGGCTCAGGGATGGACAGGACTGGCAGCTTAATTGTTCCAGTATACAAATGCTACAGGAAGGACAGAAAGGGAGACAAGAGAGGACGGGGAGTGGCGTTTTTGATTAGGGATAACTTTACAGCTGTACTGAGGGAGGATATTCCCAAAAGTACATCCAGGAAAGTTATTTGGATGGAACTGAAAAATAAAAAAAAAGGGATGATCACCTTATTGGGATTGTATTATAGGCCCCCGAAAAGAGGGAAATTCAGAAACAAATTTATATGGAGATCTCAGTTATCTGTAAGAATAATAGAGTGATTATTATAGACTGGGACTGTTATAGTGTTAAGGGTTTAGATGGAAAGGTGTTAAGTGTGTACAAGAAAATGTTCTGAATCGATATGTGGATGTACCTACAAGGAAAGTACAAAACTTGACTTACTCTTGGGAAATAAGGCAGGTAGGTGATTGAGGTGTAAGTGGGGAGCACTTTGGGGCAAGCGACCATAATTCTATTAGATTTTAAATAGTGATAGAAAAGGATAGACCAGATCTAAAAGTTGAAGTTCTAAATTGGAGGAAGGCCAACTTTGACAGTATTAGGCAAGAACTTTCAAAAGCTGATTGGGTGCAGATGTTTGCAGGTAAAAGGACGACTGGAAAATGGGAAGCCTTCAGGAGTGAGATAACGAGTCCAGAGAAAGTGTATCCCTGTTAGGGTGAAAGGAAAGGCTGGTAGATATAAGGAATGCTGGATGACTGAAGAAACTGAAGGTTCGGTTAAGAAAAGGAAAGCATATGTCAGGTATAGACAGGATAGATCGAGAGTATACAGGAATATACTTGAGAGAGAAATCAGGAGGGCAAAAAGGGGACATGAGATAACTTTTGCAAATAGAGTTAAGGAGAATCCAAAGGGTTTTTGCAAATACATTAAAGACAAAAGGCTAACTAGGGGGATCCCCTCAAAGATCAGCAAGGCACCCTTTGTGTGGAACCAAAGGAGATGGAGCAGATACTAAACGAGTATTTTGCATCACTGTTTACTGTGGAAAAGGATATGGAAGATATAGAATGTAAGGAAATAGATGGTGACACCTTGAAAAATGTCCATATTACAGAGGAGGAAGTGCTGGATGTCTTGAAATGGGTAAAGGTGGATAAATCCCCAGGACCTGATCAGGTGTACCCCAGAACTCTGTGGGAAGCTAGGGAAGTGATTGTTGGACCCCTTGCTGAAATATTTGTATCATTGATAGTCACAGGTGAGCCGGAAGACTGGAGGTTGGCTAATGTGCCATTGTTTAAGAAAAGTGGGCGGCACGGTGGCACAGTGGTTAGCACTGCTGCCTCGCAGCGCCAGAGACCCGGGTTCAATTCCTGACTCAGGCGACTGACTGTGTGGAGTTTGCACGTTCTCCCCGTGTCTGCGTGGGTTTCCTCCGGGTGCTCCGGTTTCCTCCCACAGTCCAAAGATGTGCAGGTTAGGTGAATTGGCCATACTAAATTGCCCGTAGTGTTAGGTAAAGGGGTAAATGTAGGGGTATGGGTGGGTTTCGCTTCGGCGGGTCGGTGTGGACTTGTTGGGCCGAAGGGCCTGTTTCCACACTGTAATCTAATCTAATCTGTAATCTAATCTAATCTAAAAAAGTGGTAAAGACAAGCCAGGGAACTATAAATCAGTGAACCTGACTTCGGTGGTGGGCAAGTTGTTGGAGGGAATCCTGAGGAACAGGATGTACCTGCATTTGGAAAGGTAAGTACTGATTAGGGAGAGTCAACATGGCTTTGTGCGTGGGAAATCATGTCTCACAAACTTGATTGAGTTTTTTGAAGAAGTAGCAAAGAGGATTAATGAGGGCAGAGCAGTAGATGTGATCTATATGGACTTCAGTAAGGCATTCGACAAGGTTCCCCATGGGTTAGATCTCATGGAATACAGGGAGAACTCGCCATTTGGCTGCAGAGCAGGTTCAAAGGTAGAAAAAAAGAGGGTGGCGGTGGAGGGTTGTTTTTCAGACTGGAGGCCTGTGACCAGTGGAGTGTCACAAAGATCGTGCTTGGTCCACTACTTTTTGTCATTTACATAAATGATTTTGATGTGAGCATAAGAGGTATAGTTAGTAAGTTTGCGGTTGGCACCACAATTGGAGATGTAGTGGACAACGAAAAAGGTTAACTCAAATTACAATTGGATCTTAATCAGATGGGCCAGTGGGCTGAGAAGTTTAATTTAGATAAATGTGAGGTGCTGCATTTTGGGAAAGCAAATCTCAGCAGGACCTGCACACTTAATGGTAAGATCCTGGGAGTGTTGCTGAATAAAGAGACCTTGGAGTGCAGGTAGATAGGATAGTGAAGATGATGTTTGGTATGCTTTCCTTTATTGGTCACAGTATTAAGTACGGGATTTGGGAGGTCATGTTGTGGCTGTACAGGACATTGGTTAGGCCACTGTTGGGATATTGTGTGCAATTTTGGTCTTCTTCCTATCAGAAAGATGTGAAACTTGAAAGGGTTCAGAAAAGATTTACAAAGATGTTGCCAGAATTTGAGCTATAGGGAAAGGTTGAACAGGCTGGTGCTGTCTTCCCTGGAGCATCGGAGGCTGAGGGGTCAAAGCAAGTGATGGAGGCTAATGCAATTGCAACATTTAAAAGGCTTTTTGATGGGTATATGAATAGGAAGGGTTTGGAGGGATATAGGCCAGGTACTGGTAGGTGGGACTAGATTGGGTTGGGATATCTGGTTGGCATGGACAAGTTGGACCGATGGGTCTGTTTCTGTGCTGTACATCTCTATGGCTCTAAATACCAGATCCATCTTGACCTCAATTACCAGGATTTCCTTCACCTCCCTTACTATGGCACTCCCCTAGCTCCAGATCTTGTAACGTGACAAGAAGCAGTGTGCCAGAGTGCCTATACTAATTTTACATTTGGCACACCCTGGAGATGTTCCTCTCTTGAACTTAGCTAGCCTCTCTGGTGCCATATGAACCCTGTGTAAAATCTTCAATTGCATAGCCTGCGCTTTGTTACATATTGAGATTTTCTTTACATTTTCCTATTTATCTTCCCATGTTTCCAATGAAATATCCTCTCCTAGTTCCAGATTCCAAGTCCCACAGAGTCTCTTCATATCTCCTAATGCGCACCCTTTCTGTAAATGATACAAAGTACTAACCGAAAGAGCACCCATGGATTGGAGAACTCTTTTCTCCCTGTCTGACTTGTAAGGCTGAGCCAGGAGCATGGTCCTCCTCTGTATATAATCCCTTATCTGAAAATACTGGAATCCATACTTCTGACTTAGTTGACTAAACAACAAGACCTCCCCCTTGAATAAATCTCCCAAACAAAAGATCCCCTTATTCTCCCATGCCTTAAAGCTGGAGTCCATTGCCGCAGGTTTAAATCCTGGGGCTCCTGCCAATGGGGTAAACGGTGAGGTCTTAGGCAAGACGAGGGCAATTTGCTTCATTATTCTCCAGGCTTTCACCGTATTTAAAATGATTGGGCTCTTGCACTGGTAGGTCACAGATTTCATCTTATCCATAGATAACAGATTAACTAGGGGACATCTGAGCTGCAAGGCTTTAACGTCAAATCAACCCCGACTCTTCCCCCCGCCCACCCCCTGCCCAGTCACCCACATACGCTAACAGGGTGCTTATTTGATATCTCCAAGTCTGGAAGGTCCAACCTCACCTTGCGGGAGTTGCAATTTCTTAAATTTAATTAGGGGGTGCCAGCAACACCAAATGAGGGATTCAAGCCAACCATTGAGTCTCTGTAACGCTCATCTGGGTAGCAACAACAGGAGCATTCTTATAAGGTACAACATGTGAGGAAGAGCATTCATTTTAATCAGGGCTATTTGGCCTAACCGCGATAACTGTAATCCCTCCCACCACTGCAAATTGTTTTATCCTCTCCAGTGATTGTGCATAGTTTGTTTTATACAGCTTGTGGAAGGCAGGGTTAATAAAAATTCCCAAATACAAAAATTTTATTGTAAATGGCGATCTAAATGGGAACTGCATTCCATCCTTCAAATCAGGCATTTCCACTAACTCCCCGCCGGCATGGATTCTGATTTTGTGAATTTGATCCTGCCTCCCGAAAAACTGCCAGATAAATTAATTTTTTGTATCAATCAGGGTGCGGATTTTTCCGGATTGGCCAAAAGCAAAAGGACATTGTCAGCGTATAGGGTGATCTTATGCTTCCCCATTCCCACACTTTGTGCCACTATGTCAGGGTCCCTCCTGATAGTCTCGGCAAATGACTAAGGTAAACAACAGCGGTGAGGGAGGATATCCCTGTCAGCTACTTCACCCAATGGTAAAGTTATCTGACTTAGTACCGTTTGTAATGACTGCAGCCTTAGGATCGTTATAAAATACCGCCACTCACCAAGCAAAGGCACGCCCCAGATCAAAGTGCTCTAGGACCCCAAACAGCTACGGCCATTCTATCAGGTCAAACGCCTTTTCTGCTTCCATGGAGACCACCAAACCTGGGATCAATGTTTGCTGGCATACCTGCACTATGTTCAGTGATATTGTTGGAGGAGCTACAGCCCTTCATAAAACCTATCTGATCTTCTTTAATAATATAGGGCAATACCTTTTCCAACCTCAAGGCCAGCACCTTTGACAGAATTTTAAAGTCCACATTCTACAATAAAATTGGTCTGTATGAAGCACATTCTTCTGGGTCTTTCCCCTTCTTTAAAATGAGAGAGATATTAGCTTCCCTAAGAGAGGGCGGGAGACAATCCTGAGTATATGAATGACTGTACATCTGCCAACACATTTATGAATTTCTTATAAAACTCCTCAGGAATCCATCTAGCCCCAATGCTTTGCAACCCTGGAGATGTATTATTGTTTCCTGCACCTCTTGTATCGTCATAGGTGCATTTAATAGGGAAGCCTATTAATGTCCAGGTTCTCAAAAAAGGACTGAATTCTTGCTGCATTATCTTCGCCAGCCTTGGACTGGTATAACTCTGCAAAATATTCCTGAAGTCTAGCATTGATCTTCAACTCACAGGTAACTGTGGTTATGGGCTAGGCCAGACCAATCAAAACATTCTCAAGCAGGCAGCTCCAGACCATAACTTTGCAATTCTTTTTGGTAAGTATACAGTGAAAATTACCCAGAGAAAGTTAGGTAGGTTGACTACTAGATTCTAAAACTGACAAAAGTATTCACAAAATTACACAATGAAGCACAAAGATCAGAATAAAGAGCCCTACAGAACTCGGTCTATCCAACTAGACTTATTTATGCTGTTCCAAATGGACACAACAGTCCCAATAAGCAAACTCCCTTTAAAAATGGAACATGTGCTTACAGGTTGAAGTTGAAGGGCAGAAAAGAGAGAGAGTTTCCACACAGCTCACTGTTGAACTTCACAGTTCAAGATTGAACTAAAACAGCTCAGCTCAGCTCAGCTTGCTAAAGAGCTGACCACTCCCCTTTCGTTATACAGGTCACTTCTAAAACATGACTACTTTGGTCTGAAGTCTCATCTGTTTACATTTAAACATAAAGCCTCTCAAAATCCTTTTCATCTCTGTACCAAACCAGACTGATCGGAGCCTGGCCGGCTTTACTGCCCCTCTGAAAAAAAATCAAGGACAGAGTCTCCTTGAGCCAAGGAACAGCTTTTAGAATAAAAGGGACTAGATTTGTGACACAGTGCAAGCCCTCTCTCTGCTAGCTATAATGGTTTGCAAAGCACTTTTCTTTCTAGCTAGATAAGCCAGATATCTACCTGGCTTATCTCCAAATTCAAACAATCTTTGTTTAGTAAAGGAGACCTCTTCTTTTGCCACCTGAGTGTTCACTGAGTCAAGAGCAGCCTGGAAAGCCGTGACCCACTGTAGCTTGACCACTGAAGGTCTATTATACTTCCTTAGTTACCTTCAGCTGGGCCTCCAGCATCCATTGCTGCTCCCCCCCTTTGCCTCTTTCTAGTCATTGAATATAAAATGGTCAGACCCTGTAAATATGCTGAAAATGTGTTGCTGGAAAAGCGCAGCAGGTCAGGCAGCATCCAAGGAGCAGGAGAATCGACGTTTCGGGCTTGAGCCCTTCTTCAGGTTCCTGAAGAAGGACTCATGCCCGAAATGTCAATTCTCCTGCCCCTTGGATGCTGCCTGACCTGCTGCGCTTTTCCAGCAACACATTTTCAGCTCTGATCTCCAGCATCTGCAGTCCTCACTTTCTCCTAGTCCCTGTAAATATGCCTTACTGATCTCTCAAAGTACCGATGAATTACTGGCCGTTCTCAAGTTGATATCCCAGAAGGCCCTGAGCTCTCTTGTAATGTACTCAACAAATTTGCTATCCCTTAACAGGAATGGGTCCATGCGCCAGTGCCATGCATCTATTCTGCCACCCTTGATTTTAACATCTAAATACACTGGCGCATGGCTCGAGATAGTTATATTCCCAATTTTGCACACCAATGTTCTGTCCAAACAAACCGATGGCATAAGGAACATGTCCGTTCATGTGTGGCGCTTGTGTGGTTTGGAATAGAAAGTAAAGCGTCTTCCATTAGAGTGAAGATACCTCCATGCATCCATCAATCCCAACTCCTCACATAAGTCCACCAAATGTCTAGGTTGTACGGGTGTGCCCACTGGGCCCCTGGCATCCTGTCTACTCTGGGATCCATTAGGTGGTTAAAATCCCCACCTATGATTGTACGGCACATCCCAAGATTCATTAATTTAGCAACTGCATCAATTAGAAATTTAAGAGGGTGCGCCAGGGGACAATAAACATTCAGGATACTGTACTCTTCTCTGTGTATTAGAGCTTTAAGAATGATGAACCGTCCATGTTCCTCCTTAATTTGCTCAGTTATCTAGAATGGGAGGTTCCTTTTTACTGGTATAGCCACTCCTCTACTCTTGGAGCTAAAGGAGGAGAAGAATACCTGATCATAACTCCCCTGCTGCAGTTTCAGATGTTCCTTATCAGTTAAATGCATCTCCTGCAGCAGGGCGATGTTCACCCTTTCCTTCCTAAGGCTTGAAAGCATCTTCTTTCTTTTAATGGGGGAATGGCTCCCTTTTACATTCCAGGTGCACCATCTGAACGAATCAGTAGCCATTGTCACCCAGGGCAGCCCATGGTTTCCCAAGAGGAAGTTTATCTGAGGTGCAGCGAGCAAAAAAAATTAACTCTATAAAATTTAAAAACTACTCATATGAAAGCTATCATAACTTAAAAACCAACCACTACATTTAACTTAAACAAACGCCCAAATAAACCCAATTCACTAGAGATCCCTCCCCTTGCTCATAGGGGGGCATTACTCCCAATTCTTGCAATCATCCTGGCTCCTTCCAGCTGAGACTATGCTCCAGTCCCAGGCAATTCACAGACAAATAATACATGTCGTTGCTGTCTACAGGAATAGTGCCAGAAGACTGGAGGATAGCAAATGTTCCCTTGTTCAAGAAGGGGAGTAGAGACAACCCTGGTAATTATAGACCAGTGAGCCTTACTTCAGTTGTGGGTAAAGTGTTGGAGAAGGTAATAAGAGATAGGATTTATAATCATCTCAATAGGAATGAGTTGATTAGGGATAGTCAACATGTTTTCGTGAAGGATAGATCATGCCTCACAAAACTTACTGAGTTTTTTAAGAAGGCGACCAAACAGGTGGATGAGGGTAAAACTGTTGATGTGGTGTGTATGGATTTCAGTAAGGGATTTTATAAGGTTCCCCATGGTAAGCTACTGCACAAAATATGGAGGCATGTGATTGAGGACAATTTAGCGGTTTGGATCAGAGCTTGGCTTGCTGAAAGAAGACAGAGGGTGGTGGTTCATGGGATATGTTAATCCTGGAGTTCAGTTACCAGTGGTGTACTGCAAGAATCTGTTTTGGGTCCACTGCTGTTTGTCATTTTTATAAATGGCCTGGATAAGGGTGTTGAAGGATGGGTTAGTAAATTTGCAGACGACACTATTGTCGGTACAGTTGTGAATAGTGCTGAAGGATGTTGTAGGTTACAGTGGGACATAGATAAGTTGCAGAGCTGGGCTGAGAGGTGACAAATGGAGTTTAATGCAGAAAAGTGTGAGGTGATTCACTTCAGAAGGAGTAACAGGAATGCAGAGCACTGGGCGAATGGTAAGATTCTTGGTAGTGTAAATGAGCAGAGAAATCTCAGTGTCCATGTACATATATCCCTCAAAGTTGCCACCCAGGTTGATAGGGCTGTTAAGAAGACATATGGTGTGTTAGCTTTTATTAGTAGAGGGATTGAGTTTCAGAACCATGAGGTCATGCTGCAACTATATAAAACTCTGGTGCAGCCACACTTGGAGAATTGCATGCAGTTCTGATCACCACATTATAGGAAGGACGTGGAAGCTTTGGAAAGTGTTCAGAGGAGATTTACTAGGATGTTGCCCGGTATGGAGGGAAGGTCTTATGAGGAAAAGTTGAGGTGCTTGAGGCTGTTTTCATTAGAGAAAAGGTTGAGAGGTGACCTAATTGAGACATATAAGATAATCAGCGGGTTAGATTGGGTGGGCAGTGAGAGCCTTTTTCTGAGGATGGTGATGGCTAGCATGAGGGGGCATAGCTTCAAGTCGAGGGGTGATAGATACAGGACAGATGTCAGAGGTAGTTTCTTTACTCAGAGAGTAGTAGGGGCATGGAACACACTGCCTGCAACAGTAGCAGACTCGCCAACTTTAGGGCATTTAAATGATCATTGGATAGGCATATGGACGAGAATGGAATAGTGTAGATTAGATGGCCTTCAGATTGGTTTCACAGGGCTACGCAACATAGAGGGCTGAAGGGCCTGTACTGCGCTATAATGTTCTATGTTATTTACATTACTGAGAGTTAAAAATGGATGCCCACCCTCCCCGGTGTACACCTCTTCTCCATACATCTTAACCACAGATATAGCCACCCCAATCCAGAAAAGAACAGCAAACCCCCCACCCAGATAATAACCAACTGATCAAAATGTTAAATAAATCAGGTTTTACACCAAGGCAGTACAGAATCTGTAAGACCAATAATCACAAAAAGGGAGAGTGAAAAAAAAGGAGCAGGGAAAGTAAAGAAAAACTATACCATTGTCCATGATGGTGCCCTTTTTACCCCACCCTGAACCTGCGTCCTTTATTTCAAAGAGTTCATAAAGTCCTTTGCCTTTTCTGCCAAATTGAAATTATAGACCGTCCCTCTGTAAGCAAAACACAACACCGCCAGGTTCCTCAAGGAATATTGAATGTTTAGGTCCCTTAATTTCCTCTTGACTTCATCAAATGCCTTTCTCTTTTTAAATTATGGCTCCAGAAAAGTCTTGAAAGGGCACTATTCTTGTGCCTTTGTGTATTAAAGCCCATGGATCTTTTCCCAGTTTTCTTGCTGTTTCAATTATTAGCTATTTTTCTTAATAGTGCTGGAGTCGCACTAGGACTGGGTGGGGTGCAGATCCGAGCAAGACCTGTGCATTGGAATCCGGTGGGCCCACTCCACACTCACCTTGCCCAATGCTACCTCCAGCCCCAGGAACTTTGGGAGCAAACTTCTCCAGGAATCCAACAAGATCATCACCTTCCCGACGCTCCGGGAGACCCACGAGCCATAAGTTTTCTCTTTGGCTTTTATTGTCAAGGTCATCCACTTGTTGTTGAAGGACCTGAACCCGGCCTTCCAGCATTCGGATCCATTTTCCCGAGTCCTTCGCGACGGTCTCCGATGCTGCGGTCCAGTGTTTGAATCTCCTGCTCATGCTTCTTCAGCATGGCAGAGATCAGCTCCAGCACTGCCTCAACTTTTTCTTGGAGCTTGCTAAACTTCGAGAGTAAACACTGCTGCTCCGCTGAACCCAAAGGAACCGCCACGGGAGTTTGAGCAATGGCTACGGGTACCCCCGACCTAGTAGGGGAGTGCCCTGCCTGCTGTACACCTTTCACCCCTTTTCCTTTATTCAACTTCATTCTGCTCTCAGAGCTTTCACATCAGTTTTAGAAGCTCTAGATATTCAATGACACTATATTATCAATTTTCTCCTCGGGGTGGTTAGCGAAGGGGGAGTGGGGGTGGTGAGGTAAAGGTCCACCTTGCCCGGGGTATGGCACAGCAGACCTCTCAAACCACCGCCATCTTGGATTTCCAGAGAGAAAGATTTAAAAGGGGCACAAGAGGCAACATTTTCCACACAGAGTGGTTCATGTATGGAATTAAATGCCAGAGGAAGTAGTAGATCCAGGTATCAATACAACATTTAAAACACATTTGGACATATATATGATAGGAAAGGTTCAGAGGATATGGGCCAAATGCAGGTAAATGGGACTAGTTTAGTTTGGATGAGTTGGACCAAAGGGTTTGTTTCCTTGCTGTATGACTCTATGGCGATGGAGTTTAATGCATCTCCAATATTTAACTATTTCTGAACCGTTTCATTACACAACACCAAGCTTCATTGTCGTGAGCACTGATTATTGTCGCATATCTTCTTTCCCTTCACCTTCCCAATATAATGGTGCATTTATGTCGGGTGCAATAAGTCTCAATATTTCAGGAAATGTTTGCTGGAAAACTCTGTAGCATTTTGTTCTCTTTCCAACTCTCTGCCTCTCCTATCTGTCACTTGTCCGTTTTGACACTCTTCACTCTCTTCTCCCTTTTATCTCCCACTTTCTCTTCCCTCCCTCAATCTACCCTTTTTTCCCCCTCACTTACTGACCCCCACTTCCATCTCCTCCTCTGTTCCTTCCAACTTTGTGGACTTGAATTAAATCATACTCATACCTTACATAAATGCAGCATGATTAGGGGACTTAGGGAAATTGCTGTGGCTAATTTTAAGGTTGGAATTTTGATGGATGGCTTCTCTGCCCTGTGTTACTTCCCAGAATGACTGAAGATTTCCCCAAAATGGCTGACTTTTTAAAAGCAAAACTCATACCATATTCTCAACAATTCAGGCTTTGGTCACAAAATTCCTTTGTGCCTCATCATTGTACAGTAAAGTATTGCAGTGTATTTCCACAGTGTAAAATGACAACAAAAGTTTTTAAAAGTAACTAAAACATATGATGAAAATGGAAACATGTTAAGTCATTAAAAGTAATACCAGAAATGCGACTAGCAGTAAAAAAATTTCTAGATTAGCATAAGTGAATCTAAAGCTTTGTGAAAATGGATTTATTTCCTTTTGTTGTCGCAGTCTGTAAACTTGAAACCCATTCTTCTGGAATGATATTGGCTGGAGTTCACATGCACAAGGTTTCTCACTAATTTTCTGTAGATTGCTCTAAAGTTGGCATGCTATAACAGCAGAATTTTAACACTGGTAATATGTCATGATGCTGGAGATTAATACTGAAATGTTTTTCATCAATACCTCTCTTTGTACTTTGTGTGCACTGTGCATGCTGGTTTTACCTAGCAGAATAGTTTACTAAAGGAGAGGTCAGGAAAAGATTCCTACATTTACATTTCTCCCTGTCATATGCCAAAATTACTCTCAATGTCAAATCGCAGTGGAAATTGCAAAGTCGTGAAAATAGAAGAATAATCCAATGTTAGTTTACTTTTTGCCTGGGAAATTGGTGACCTTGACACCTGATTAATATACAGGAAAAGTGAACTCAGATAGGGTTATACAAACAGTTACAAAGAATTGTATGAATTCCCAAACATATAAGCAAATGCATGGGTACATTGAGACAGGTGCGCATAAATGTACTTACGTATGCCAAACGTTGCCACGTTGACATAGAAATTATTTTTGCCAAATCTTGTGAACGCAGTCTTAAGAAAATCTGCACACTCCTCCATCCACACCAGTCAAATGGATTATTTTCGCCATTTGTCTCATTACTGCTTACTGCGACATTACTAAGTTGTCTGCTTAGTTTCTGTTTATTTCAATGGTTTCTGCACTTCAAAAAAAAAAGTATGTTATCAACATTAGGATGTCCCAGGATCCTGAAGGACAATATGAATGCAAGACTTTCTTGTCTTCATATTGAATAGATTCTGGGTGATATATATTACTTTGCATTATGTATAAATTAAGAACAGTGATTTACAGCTGAAATCTGCATATAGACCAGTACATGGTTAAGCCACACATTCAGCTGGCACTCACAGCAATATTTCACATTACCACAGATCACCTGCCCTACATGCGGATCTTTTGGAAGGCATAAACTTGGTGGGTCATCAAATGATTTCTTGTCCATATGTTGCAAAACAGCAAGAACTCATCCTCTGTCAAATCCTTTTTTACTGCATCTGTTTCAAGGTGAACTTTTTAACTGGATTTCCTTTGGGTGTTAGAATTTTTTCCTGTTCCAGTTATGAAATATCATTGTGTCACCTTAATATCCTAGTTTCAATTTTACCTTCAAGCTTAAGTCTTGCTTGTGTAAATATTAAGCAATATAATAAATCTTCTGGTGCCAAACAAGTTGCTCATTGTGGTGTTTGAATTATTCATTCTGCAGTTTTGGAGTACAAAGCAATGGCTAGATTGCTCATTTGGTAGCATTTACTGTAGCGCTATATAGTAAGAAAGTGGGTTCATTTTCCTGTCCAGGGACCTAAGCTCAAAATCCAAGTTAACACTAAAGTTAAGTACTCTGATTGCTACACTGTTGAATTGGCTGACTTCCAGATGAGGCCTTTGAACCAAAACTCTCTCAACTGGGCATAAAATTCCCATAGCAGTGTTTTGAACAAAACCAGGGGAGTTATCCCCTTGCCAATATTTATTACGTATTTAACATCACTAAAAAGAGACAGTCATATAGCACAGAAAGATCCTTTGGTCCAACTCATCCATGCTGATCTAATTTCCCAAACTAAAATAGTCCCACCCCTCTGACCCCTCTGTTTGGCTCATTTCCTTCTAAACCTTTCCTAGTCATGTACTTATCCAAATATATTTTAAATGTTGTAATTGTACCTGCATCTACCACTTCCTTTGGTAGTTGATTCCAGATATGAACCACCCTCTGTGTTTAAAAAAAAGTTGCCCCTCATGTCCCTTTTCAAACTTTCTCCTCTCATCTTAAAAATATGCTCCTTAGTTTTGAACTTCAATACTCTAGGGAAAATACCTTTGCTATTCACCTTATCTATGTCCCTCATTAACTTATAAACTTGTATAAGGTCACCCCTACACACCAGCGAAAAACAAATCCCAGCCAATTCTTGTAACACAAACTCACCATCCCTGGCAACATCCTGGTAAATATTTTCTGAATGCTCTCCAATTTAATATTATCCTTCCTATAACAGGGTTACCAGAACTGTAAGCAGCCCTCCAAACGTGGCCTCACCAATGTCCTGTACAATCTCAGCATGACATCCCAACTCCTATAGGAGAAAGTGAGGTCTGCAGATGCTGGAGATCAAAGTTGAAACTTTATTGCTGGAACAGCACAGCAGGTCAGGCAGCATCCAGGGAACAGGAGATTCGACGTTTCGGGCACAGGCCCTTCTTCAGGAATGAGCAGAGAGTGTTCAGCAGGAGAAGATAAAAGGTAGGGAGGAGGGACTTGGAGGAGGGGCGTTGGAAATGTGATAGGTGGAAAGAGGTCAAGGTGAGGGTGATAGGTCGGAGTAGGATGGAGGCGGAGAGGTCAAGAAGAAGACTGCAGGTCAGGAAGGCGGTGCCGGGCTGGAGGGATTCGGCTGAGACAAGGTGGGGGGAGGGGGGATGAAGAAACTGGTGAAGTCCAAGTTCATCCCCTGTGGTTGGAGGGTTCCCAGTCGGAAGATAAGACGCTCCTCCTCCGACCGTCGCGTTGTTGTGGTTTGGCGGTGGATGAGTCCAATGACCTGCATATCCTCGGTGGAGTGGGAGGGGGAGTTGAAATGCTGTGCGACAGGGTGGTTGGGTTGCTTCGTCCGGGTGGCCCAGAGGTGCTCTCTGAATTGCTCCGCAAATAGGTGGCCTGTCTCCCCAATATAGAGGAGGCCACACCGGCTGCAGCGGATGCAGTAGATGATGTGGGTGGAGGTGCAGGTGAATCTGTGGCGGATATGAAAGTTTCCTTTGGGGCCTTGGAGAGAAGTGAGGGGGGAGGTGTGGGCGCAAGTGTTGCACCTCCTGCAGTTGCAAGGGAAGGTGCCGAGAGTGGAGGTTGGGTCGGTGGGGGCTGTGGATCTGACAAGGGAGTCGCGGAGGGAGTGGTCTCTACGGAAAGCTGATAGGGGAGGGGAGGGAAATATATCCTTGGTGCTGGGGTCTCCTTCTTCAAGGACAACACAGATGGCCGCCTCCTTCAAGGACCGCAATTTCCCCCCCGACGTGGTCGACGGTGCCCTCCACCGCATCTCCTCCACTTCCCGCTCCTCCGCCCTTGAGCCCCGCCCCTCCAACCGCCACCAGGACAGAACCCCACTGGTCCTCACCTACCACCCCACCAATCTCCATGTACAGCGCATCATCCGCCGTCACTTCCGCCACCTCCAAACAGACCCCAGCACCAAGGATATATTTCCCTCCCCTCCCCTATCAGCTTTCCGTAGAGACCACTCCCTCCGCGACTCCCTTGTCAGATCCACACCCCCCACCGACCCAACCTCCACTCCCGGCACCTTCCCTTGCAACCGCAGGAGGTGCAACACTTGCGCCCACACCTCCCCCCTCACTTCTCTCCAAGGCCCCAAAGGAAACTTCCATATCCGCCACAGATTCACCTGCACCTCCACCCACATCATCTACTGCATCCGCTGCAGCCGGTGTGGCCTCCTCTATATTGGGGAGACAGGCCGCCTATTTGCGGAGCGATTCAGAGAGCACCTCTGGGCCAACTGGACGAACCAACCCAATCACCCTGTAGCACAGCATTTCAACTCCCCCTCCCACTCCACCGAGGATATGCAGGTCATTGGACTCATCCACCGCCAAACCACAACAACGCGACGGTCGGAGGAGGAGCGTCTTATCTTCCGACTGGGAACCCTCCAACCACAGGGGATGAACTTGGACTTCACCAGTTTCTTCATCCCCCCTCCCCCCACCTTGTCTCAGCCGAATCCCTCCAGCCCGGCACCGCCTTCCTGACCTGCAGTCTTCTTCTTGACCTCTCCGCCTCCATCCTACTCCGACCTATCACCCTCACCTTGACCTCTTTCCACCTATCACATTTCCAACGCCCCTCCTCCAAGTCCCTCCTCCCTACCTTTTATCTTCTCCTGCTGAACACTCTCTGCTCATTCCTGAAGAAGGGCCTGTGCCCGAAACGTCGAATCTCCTGTTCCCTGGATGCTGCCTGACCTGCTGTGCTGTTCCAGCAATAAAATCCCAACTCCTATACTCAACAGAGTGAGCAATAGAGGCAAGGGTGCTAAATGTCTTCTTAATCACACTGTCTACCTGTGATGTAACTTCCAAAGATCTATGTATCTGAACCCTTAGGTTCCTCTGTTTGACAACACTACCTAGAGCCCTACCATTAGTTCTATAAGTTTTGCCGTTGTTTTACCAAAATGCAATACCTCACATTTATCCAAATTAAACTTGATCTGCTACTCCTCAGTCCAATTGCATGATTGACCAAGATCCCTTTGTAATCTTAGATAATCTTCTTCACTAACCACTATGCCACAAATTTTGGTGTCATCCACAAACCATACTAACCATGTCTCCTACATTGTCATCAAAATTCCTTTTTTTTGGGAGCAAATGTGCTCAGCGTCCTTTCTAAAAGTCACTTGTGAACACAAGACATTCTTGTCAACTCCACCGACAATACAGAACTTTCACTAGCTGCAACAGCACCTCTTCACTAGAAAGTTGGAGGATGATACCTTTAAATAATGCAGGCAACAGGTGGGGTAGGGATTCCTCATGCAGCTGAATGTGTGTATATATTTAATACAGGGCCACAGGACTAATGAAGCCAAAAATCACAGGTTGTGCACTGCATGTTGTCTGATCCCATAATCTGCTTATTCCTGTTCTACACACTGGACACCCATACTATCACCCTTCCAATTATGGTGATCAGCACATGCAATGCTAGAAATAATTGGCAGGGCAGATCTCCACTATGTTTCTTCACAATCCTTCTCCCACCTCGACAATTCAATTTTACGACTCAAATTAAAATCTACTCCCACTCTCATTTTTCAGGATCTGAGCACTAATTGGTTTTTGTTGTGGTTCTGTTCGCCGAGCTGGGAATTTGTGTTGCAGACGTTTCGTCCCCTGTCTGCAACACAAATTCCCAGCTCGGCGAACAGAACCACAACAACGAGCACCCGAGCTACAAATCTTCTCACAGACTTTGAACTAATTGGTTTTCTCCGGTGTGCTTGCAAATAGTTAACCCCCGGGACAAATCAATCAATAGACTAGCTGATTATTTATCCCAATATTCTTTGAGAGACCTTGTGGATAATGTGGCTATTATATTTAATAATGCAACAACAGTGGCATTATTTCAATAAGTATTACATGTGTACTGTACTCTGGAGCGGCCTGGAGATTTGAAAGGTACTGTATGAAAATTGGTTCTTTTTTCTTTTTACCATAGTGAGTTCCTGATCCCAACCAAGTCCTGGCAGCAAGGAACAATGGTGTGATTGGAAGGTTTTTTAATGGTATTGAGAATGTTGAAAATGAAATGTAGCACTATCACAAATAAAATGAAACTAATGCCCCTTAATGCCCGGGTTGTTCTTTCTCATGAGTTTCATGTTGAAAAATTCTATCCCTTCTGTTAGAAACTACTGGAGCACTACTGCTTGGTGAAAAGTCATACTGACCGGTCAGTATGTGCTGTATTTTTGCTGTCCTGGGTGTGCTTCCATTGTTTTCCATGGGACAGAACACAGGGGACCCTTAGAAATAACAGCAATTATGTAGTTTTGATTATAAAATGTTACTAACACTTTAATATGGAATACTATACACTTCACAGAAGTGTATTTGGGCATGTGCCAAAATATTTCCCTAATCATTTCTGTTCAGAACATAATTATGCTATTGCCTTTTTAAGTGATTGTAGTTGATATTCTGATATTTAACAACATAAATGCAAATATGTTTGTTGTTCTCCAACAGCAGCTAAAGTAAATATTGAACTTTGAGCTCCTCAGGCATTTCACAATGCTAATGTCATTGTGAACATTAAAAACGTTTCTGGATAAAAATGTATCTGTTTTCATTACACTCCTTTAATTTTTTAAGGCTATTTATTCTTCTCTTCCCTTCAACTTTCTCGCCTCATCTACTGACTTACCCCAGTGGTTCAGAGTTTGCTTCTTTCTAATAGTTAATTATTTGTATGGGATCCCAGTCTTTCAGTATCATGAGGCTGTGCAATTGCAGCAGGAAGGGAGGTCTGGTCACGTCAAATTCCACACAATTGTACATTGTAGCACAAGTCTCTTGAACGATATGGTCTGTGCAGTACAGAGGTCTGTCCACTTGCTCTCTCTCTCTCTCTGGGCTCCATCTCCATTTATCGTTTACTCCTCTCCCCCTACCCCTCGCCCATCTGCACTGTATATACCATCCTTTTCCCAACTACCATCAGTTGTGAAGACATGTTACTGGATCCAAAACATTAGCTCTGCCTTCTGTCCACAGATGCTGCCAGACCTGCTGAGTTTCTTCAGCAAGTTCTGGTTTTGTTTCTGATTTCCAGCATCCACAAGTTCTTTGTTATTTTTTCCCCAATCAGGATGACTTTTCTGACCCTTAATACAATCAGCTAATTCATCAAGAAACTAGAATCAATCCTTCAAATCAAAAAGCTGCAAGATGATTGAAATCAGTCGGAGATGGGTCCTTGTATGGGCAATGCTGACAAGTGCAATGTCATGTATTTTGTGTTGGACAGCTCTGGGCATGTTCATATCTCACAGGACTACCCTTTGAATTTGAGAACCAAAGTGTGGTCTGGAGCTTATGTTTGACCAGTCAAGGAAATTATACAAGCAACTTGGGGTGCTTGTGCAGCAGTTTCAGTGCCCCTACCTCTGGGGTGGGAGGCCCAGTTCAACGCCACCTGCTCTAGAGGTCATAGACATGTACAACGCGGAAACAGATCCTTTGGTCTAACTCATCCATGCCAACCAGATATCAGAAACTAATCAAGTCCCATTTGATAGTGCTTGGTCCCTATCCCTCCAAACCTTTCCTATTCAAATACCATCCAGATGCCTTTTAAATGTTGTAATTGTACCAGCCTCCACCACTTCATCTGGCAGCTCATTCCATACACGCACTACAATCTGCTTGAAAAAGTTGCCCATTAGGTGTGTTTTATATCTTTCCCCTCTCACTCTAAACCTCTGCCCTCTAGTTCTGGACTCTCCCATCCCAGGGAAAGGACCTTGTCTATTTACCCTATCCATGCCCCTCATGATTTTGTAAACCTCTATAAGGTCACTCCTCAGCCTCCGACACTCCAGGGAAAACAGCCCCAGCCTATTCAACCTCTCCCCATAGCTCAAATTCTCCAACCCTGGCAACATCCTTGCAAATCCTTTCTGTACCCTTTCAAGTTTCACAACATCCTTCCTATCAGAGGGAAACCAGAATTGCACGCAATATTCCAAAAGTGGCCTAACCAATGTCCTGTACAGCCGCAACATGACCTCACAACTCACAATACTCTGACCAATAAAGGAAAGCATACTAAACATCTTTTTCACTATCCTATCTACCTGCAACTCCACTTTCAAGGAGCTATGAACCTGCACTCCAAGGTCTCTTTGTTCAGCAACACTCCCCAGGACCTTACCATTAACTGTATAAGTTCATCCCTGCCTTTCCAAAATGCAGCACCTCACATTTTTATAAAATAAACTCCATCTGCCACTCCTTGACCCATTGGCCCATCTGATCAAGATCCCGATGTAATCTGAGGTAACCTTCTTCGCTGTCCTCTACATCTCCAATTTTGGTGTCATCTGCAAACTTACTAACTATACCTCCCATGTTCACATCCAAATCATTTATATAAATGCCAAAAATTAGTGGACCTATCATGGATCCTTGTGGCACACCATTGGTCATAGGCTTCCAGTCTGAAAGGCAACCCTCCACCACCAATCTCTGTCTTTTCCCTTTGAGTGAGTTCTGTATCCAAATCATAGATCATAGAATCCCCACAGTGTGGAAACAGGCCCTTTGCCCCAACAAGCTCATGCCGACTTTCTGAAAAGCAATTCACCCAGACCCGTTCCCCTACATTTAACCCCTGACTAATGCACCCAGCCTTTATGTCCCTGAACACTGTGGACAATTTAGCACAGCCAATTCACCTAATCTGTACATCTTTGGATTGTGGGAAGAAATCAGAGCACACGGAAGAAACCCATACAGACACGGGGAGAATGGGCAAACTCTACCCAGACAGTCACCGGAGGCTGGAATCGAATCCAGGTCCCTGGTGCTATGAGACAGCAGTGCTAACCACTGAGCCACCACACCTCCCAAATGGCTAGCTCTCCCTGTATTCCATGTGATGTAACCATGCTAACCATAAGGAACTTGATGAACGCCTTACTGAAGCCCATATAGATCAGGTTCACATTTCTCATGCACAAAGCCATGTTGACTATCCCGAATCGGTTTTTGGCTTTCCAAATACTTGTAAATCTTGTCCCTCAGGATTCCCTCCAACAACTTCCCCATCACCGATGTCAGGCTCACTGGTCTATAGTTCCCTGCCTTTTTCTTACCACCTTTCTTAAATAGTATCACCATGTTAGCCAACTTCCAGTCTTCCAACACTTCACCTATACCTATTGATGATACAAGTATCTCAGCAGGAGGCCCAGCGATCACTTCCCTACCTTCCCATAGAGATTTAGGGTACACTTGATCAGGCCTGGAGATTAATCCATCTTTATGCATTTTAAGACATCCAGTGCCTCCTCCTTGATAATATGGACATTTTTCATGATGTCACCATTTATTCCTCCACATTGTATATCTTCCATGTCCATCTCCACAGTTAACACTGATGCAAAATACTCATTTAGCGTCTCCCCGTCTCACGTGGCTCCATACAAAGGCTGCCTTGCTGATCTTTGAAGGGCCCTATTTTCTCCCTGTTACCCCCTTGCCCTTAACGTATTTATAAAATCCTTTTGGATTCTCCTTAATCCTATTCTCTAAAGCTTATCTCATATCCCCTTTTTTTCCCTCCTGATGTCCCTCTTAAATATACACCTACTTCCTTTTTACTCTTCTAAGGATTTACTTGATCTCTGCTCTCTATACCTGACATATGCTTCCTTCTTTTTCTTAACCAAAGCCTCAATTTCTCTAGTTATCCAGCATTTCCTACACCTACAAGCCTTGCCTTTTACCCTAACAGGAACATACTGTCTCTGGACTCTCACTATTTCATTTTTGAAGGCTTCCTTTTTTTCAGCCATCCCTTTACCTGCGAACATCAGCTCCCAAATCAACTTCTGAAAGTTCTTGTCCATTACCATTAAAATTGGCCTTTTTCCAATTTAGAAGTTTAACTTTTAGGTCTGGTCTATCCTATTCCATCATATTTTAAAACTAATAAAATTATGATCTCTGGCCACAAAGTGCTCCCCAGTTACACCTCAGTCACCTGCCCTGCCTTATTTCCCAAGAGTAGGTCAAGTTTCGCAGCTTCTTTAGTAGGTATATCCACATACTGAATCAGAAAATGTTCTTGTATACACTTAACAAATTTCTCTCCATCTAAACCCTGAACACTATGACAGTCTCAGTCTATGTTTGGAAATTTAAAATCCCCTACCATAACCACCCTATTACTCTTTCAGATATTTCAGATCTCCTTAGAAATTTCTTTCTCAATTCCCCACTGACTATTACGGGTTCTAGCTTACAAACCCAATAAGGTGATCATCCCTTTTTTATTTTCTGTAATAACATCACTGAACAGGCTGATTAGAAAAATCTACAAGCAGAGTGAGATGGCGATATGAGAGACCAATTTGGTTTTAGCTTGCATCTTTAAAAATGCAAGAAGTGGGAAATTGTTAAAAGAAAGGATATCTGGAATCCTAGCTTTTCTAAATTGGATTGTGCTGAGGAAAGTGTAAAGATCATTTACACTAAATCTAAATGCACGATTGATTGGACTGCAGTTATTGTATTGAATTAATTTTTTAAAACTCACTAGGGGTCAGCGAGTGCTGAAAATCTGAAAATACCAGCAAGTGAGTTTCTCAGCATTGTCACTGTCAGTTTTCACCAGGGTCTGAGTCAGGGGGCACCAGGTTGCTGAGTCTAGAATGAACACACACGGCATATAAACTGACATTTTCCGAGCTACTTTCAGTTCTGAGGAAGAGTCACTCGACCCGAAGCATTAACTCTGATTTCTCTTCACAGATGCTGCCAGACCTGCTGAGTTTTTCCAGAAATTTCTATTTTTGTTACTGCATTAGTTAAGGTCGTTAAAGAACTTGTTGCGAGCTTGCTTGGGTGGCTCTTTTGCACCTTTTGTAGGCTTGTCATATTGTCTGGGGTGGACTAGGCAAATGAGACAGAGACACAACTGGGAGCCAGTCCTGGTCCCTCACAGGGACTGAGCTGGGCTCTTTGCCAGGGTGAATGCTGCAGATTGAGACTTGGCCAATAAGGAACAGATGTCATCAGGGCAGTGCAGGTTGTGGGGAGTAAGTGCGTAGGCAGTGCAAGGTGTCATCACCCTCGAAACATCAGTGGCTCATAAGTGAAGGGGCAAAGCTGGCCACCATAATTAACAGAAACTGGTAATGTGGGTACAGCTCTCAGATGCTGGGACCAATATTCGTGAGGAGCAAAACCCTCAATGGAAAGGGAGAAGCACAAGGATTAGGAGGATACAGGAGAGGGACAAGGGCCAGGAATGACCTGGAGACCAGACACTCAGCAAAGACACAGTTATCTGGAGATGACTGAGAACCAGTGACACCTGAGACTGCATATCTCCAGGTAGATGCTGACAGAGATTTGGGGCCTTGTCACCAAAGACCTTGTACTGCAACACTGCTCGACAAGGCCAGTTAGGAGCCATTAAAGTCGCTGTGGCTTTGAAGTATATCTTCCAGGTTCCACCTTCACCATTGGCAAACTCTCGCTCTCCTTTACCATTTCATAGCTTTTTACCCTCCCTGCCATTAATAAAAAGTGAGTTACACATCAGGCTTCATGTATCATTACTTTCACAGTGCTCATGAAGGCAAACTGTACAGAGTTACAGATAAAATTAAGGTTAGGGTTTAACCCTATCACACACTCCAGGGAATGACTTGGTACCCCATCCAACACTGTGGAATTGTGCTCGGCCTCCTCTATGAAATATTGTATTGATGGCTGCGGGTGAGTTGGAGGTAAATTGCTTGCTGTGCTTAGCTGTTACCCTCCCTTTCTGTAGGTGCCAATTGGCACATCTCCAGAGGCTGCTGCATCTAAATTCTTGGCACAGCCAATGTCTCTGGGTCCTCCTGCACAGGTGCTCCCTCTGCACAAAGGCTCACAGAGGTTGTTTGTGATGGTAGTGCCCAATGAAGGGTGGCACTCTTATCCACATTCTTGACTTTCTCAGCCCAATGTTACTCCAGATGGCAGAAGAGGTACACTGCCTGGAGTAAAACTGGCATACTCTCCAGGCATCTTTGCACCATTGGCACCACTGAACATTCGAGGCAACTGAAGAATAACATTCTTACTTGTAAATTCTATTCCTCTTGTAATAAAGAACAGCATCCCATTAGCCTTCTTGATTAGATGCTACGCTTGCATACCAACCTTGTGTGAATTAATGCATCAGAACACTTAAATTTCTCTGTACCTCAGAATTCTGAAGTTGTTATTGTTTAACTAATAATCTGCATATTTATTCTTCTTGCCAAAGTGGACAATTTCATATTTTCCTATGCTATGCTCCGCCTGCCAGATTTCTTTTTCCCATTCATCTAGATTATCTACATTCATCTGCAACCTTTATTCACAAAAGCAAACAAAAGCCGTATTATTGGCTGTTTTTGTGTAAATGTAGTCCCATAGTCATTAATTGTACGTCAAGTGCATTTCTAGGCTCATTTAAGGGTTGTGAGCTGAAAATGTGTTGCTGGAAAAGCGCAGCAGGTCAGGAACAGGAGAATCGACTTTCGGGCATAAGCCCTTCTTCAGAAGGGCTTATGCCCGAAACGTCGATTCTCCTGTTCCTTGGATGCTGCCTGACCTGCTACGCTTTTCCAGCAACACATTTTCAGCTCTGACCTCCAGCATCTGCAGCCCTCACTTTCTCTCATTTAAGGGTTGTCCCAACCTCCCCCTACAATGAAAATTGGGTCAAATTATTGTTTTCCTCTGGAGGTAGGGAACAAAGCTAAATTCTATTTCTCAATCCTAGAAGGAAATCCTGTCCATTAACATAGTTTTGTGTCCTTCACCTCAGGATGTTGAAGCAACGAAGATGGTGTGAATCATTAACATGGCACCAAGGATGAGAGACTGCTTAGATTAGATTAGTTTCCCTACAGTGTGGAAACAGGCCCTTCGGCCTAACTAGTCCATAGTGACCCTCTGAAGAGTAACCCATCCAGACCCATTTCCCTCTGACTATGAGCAATTTAGCATGGCCAATTCACCTGGCCTGCACATTTTTGGACTGTGGGAAGAAACCGGAGCACCTGGAGGAAACCCACACAGACACGGGGAGAATGTGCAAACCACAGACAGTCGCCCGAGGCTGGAATTGAACCTGGGGGCCCTGGTGCTAAGAGGCAGCAGTGCTAACCACTGAGCCACCGTGCCACCCCATTTGTGAGATATTCGACCAGAACTTCTCAAATTAGGTACCAGGACCCCAAATGAGCTGAGATTTTGGGCCATGAGCTCTGAGGTAGCAATGGTCAATGTGGAGTTTGACTCCCCTTCTGCCCCCTCCTCACCCCCTCCATCAACTCTCACAGGTATACGCTTCTGCCTCACTACCTACCACTCTCATCGTTCTCACCAAAGAATGGCAGCATTTTCAAACTTCAACTGGGGTCACAGTAGGCAAGAGCTTGGGAAGCGCCACAAAAGAGAAACTGAAGGCCTTTTCCTTAGAACAGAAAAGATTAAAATGACAATTGACAGATCTGTTACAAATTACGAGGTTTAGGCAACATACGTTATGGAAAACCTTCCACTGGTCAGGTAAGTAACTAGAATGTACAAATGTAAGATGATCATTAAAATATAATGAGAAAAGTTAGGTAGCATTATTTTATGTTGAAGAATTTTTAGACATAGAAACTGAATCATTAATAGTTCTGAAAAGAAGCAAATTAATTTCCAGCAGATTCATGAAGTTCAGTTAATTGGTTTACTGAAATGAATCGCCAGTTTAGAATTAGAGTCTCAGTCTCCAAAGCAATATTGATTGTTGTTGAGTAGTCCATTAACTTTACTAGCTATGTCAGTGATTTTCTTACTATCACTCTGCAGTTAATTAGTCCCTCACTAAAGATGAGAAAATGTTGTAAAATGCTCAGCAGGTCAGGAACACCTGTCAACAGAGAGAAACAGTAAACATGCTCATCTCTTTCCTTAGATGCTGCCCGACATGCTGAGTGTTGTCTAGAATTTTCATATTTTAGTTCAGGCTTCCAGCATTTGTGGTATTGTGCATTAGAATCAATTAAGGATAGGCTCTAAAATCAGCTACACTCTGTTTCTTTGGTAAGTTACTTCGAACTATCTAAATTAGAGTCAACACATGTTATGAATTTTTTTTTGTCATCAGGATAGTTTGGAAGAAAAGCCAAAGTAAGAGGAAAACAAATTTATACTGTATAAGAGGAGTGTTGATTGGTTGGCAAAAGGACTCTGGTTGGTAGGTATGTTGCCATGGAGAATGAACCAGTTGATAATGACTGACAGTTAATTGCTAAACCTTATTAATATTTTACTCCATATAGGTTGACTTTGATTGATCAAACCATTGCCCTGAGAAATGAAATAGAGAATGGTTATCACACATTTTGTTGAGTTGAAACAGGTACAGTGTGTACAAATATTATTTGTATCTGCAATGAATAGGCTCTGTGTATTCATGTGTAGCTTACAGTATGTACAAACGTACAACTCTACAAATCCGACTGACTGTCCTGAATTTATTGTTAGTGTAATTCTTCATACATCCACATGATTATTTAGCAAGTCCTGCCCAATTGCGGAATCACACCAAATGCTGAATGCTATATTGTGAGTTCTGCAAATGCAGGCTAATTGGTTATAGTCAGTCCCTTGCTTGTTGTGAACAGTCAAAGTGATATGTTGTTTGATGTGATCTGCCAGCCTTTGAGATTTGTAGTCTATATACTTCATATTCATTACTCAATGAGAGACCTGGTCATTATGTTCAACTTATAATGTAGTTTTACTTGTTGCAATGACCAATTTTGTTAACTAACAGCAGTGCCTCTTCAGTCAAGACTCTAGAGTGGTGTAACCTCCATCCGTGATCATTACACAGGCCCTAGACACAGTACAGACAAAGGGAGATTGGTGGGAGTAAACTAACTCAAACAAATCTTGTTCTGAACCACATGCCAGCAGAGGTGGCGGATCTCACAAAGTGCCAGTGGTGGCAGTCAGGGTAACACTACCAAAAGTACATGGGATCTACCCAGTTCTGATGCCACAAATCAGTCCTAGCATGCTAATAAGTTTCTGCCTGGTTCAACATTCCCTGAGAGTCATAATGCTATGATTCAGAAAGATCACCTGATTGCAAGCAGGTTCTGAGATGGCATCCAGCATTCTTTCTATGCACAGAAGCTAAGTCTGATACTGTGCAGCCTGGGAACCTGCCAGATTATATGCATCACCAGTCTCAGAGGGGCAGGCATCAGAGTCACAACACCTGCCACAGTCCCTCATATTTCATGGGCAAGAGAAAATGATTTGTAATCTAATAACGTGCGGCTTGCCAGACTAGCATTTATTTGACACTGAAATGTCACACAATAAGCCTATAATAACAACTTCTTATATTGTATGTAAATTTACTGACTTGGCAACTTTGAATAACTTGAACAGTATGAAAAATAATATTTGTTTGCACAGGTAGGAACTGAAAAAAAGATCAGGGGAGGCTAGAAATATATCCAATTAAAGAGAGAATAAAGATTGTCTTACTAAATTGGAGTGAGGAATTGAGTGAAGATAGAGGTAAGTACACAATACAGCATTAAATGGAATTTAGTAATCCAACTGCAGATTTTTTTTCTCTGCTACTTTATAATTCATTTAGCAGTTGTTAGTTCAAATATACAATGGAACTGATAGCTATTGTGATGTTCCCTTCCATTGATCTGTTTGAGCAGAGCAAATATTGAATATTCTCACAGCTTCATGTGTGCAGTGTTCCTACGTAGCAACAACAATTTTGTTTCTTTTAGTTACATGTCATTTTCTTCTCTTTGCTCTCATCAATGAATCATGGAGCAGGGCACACTTTTGAGAGGGCAGGGTGGAAACGATTCGGTTGGTTCTGATTTGGGGTCAGATCAAGAACTTGACATTAGGCAAAGGAGCCAGAGGTAAGCTGGAAAAATAGGCAGGTAGACAACGAATGGCCCCAACTTGCACAAATACTCCTTGTAAACGTGCTGCTTCAAAAACATTTTCTTTCTGATTTTAAGCTTCAGCTCTCCCGCCATCCCTTCCCCCAGTAAAATGGCTAAACATAGCTGTTGAGCAGACTGAGGGATTTTCCTAAAGCGTTTGATGATGGGATGAGCACATTGCTGGCCAGGTCCAGCATTTATTGCCCATCTCTAATTGTGCGAGAGTTGTAGACTCATACAGCATGGAAACAAAGCCTTTGGTGCAACTCAACCGCACTGACTAGATATCCCAAACTTAACTCATCCCATTTGCCTGCATTTGGCCTACATCCCTCTAAACATTTTGTATTCATGAACCTGTCCAAATATCTTTCAAATGTTGTAATTGCATCCATCTCTAACACTGCCTCTGGCAGCTCATTCTTTACACTTATTACCCTCTGTGAGAAAAAGTTGCCCCTTACGTCCCTTTTAAATCTGTTCCCTCTCACCTTAAACCTATATCCTCCAGTTTTGGACTCCTCTACCCTTGGGAAAAGGCCTTGGCTATTCACCTTATCGATGCCCCTCATGATTTTATAAACCTCTATAAGATCACCCCTCAGCCTCTGATGCTCTAGGGGAAAATGTCAACTCCCTATCCAGCCTCTCCTTACAACTCAAATCCTCCAGTCCTGGCAACACTCTTGTAAACTTTTCCTTCACCCTTTCTAGTTTAACAACATCCTTCCTATAACAGGGAGACGTGAATTGTATGCAGTATTCCAAACGTGGCCTCACCAATGTCTTGTACAGCCGCAACATAACGTCTCAACCCCTATAATCAATGGTCTGAAGGCAAACGTGCCAAATGCCTACTTCACTATCCTGTCTACATGCGACGCCATTTCAAGGAATTGTGAACCTACACTCCCAGGTTCACAACATATCCTGTTCACAACATATCCCAGGGCTCTACCATTAACCATGTAGGTCCTGCCCTGATTTGTTACCAAAAAGTAACACCTCACATTTATTTAAATTAAACTCCATCTGCCACTTCTTGATTGAGACTTCTTTGAAATCTTAGCTAACCTTCTTCACTGTCCACTATAACAATTTTGGTGTCATTTGCAAACTTACTAACCACACTGCTACCTGCAAAATAGAAGTGACTTAATACTAATCAAACTTACATTGTGCTTCCTTACAGCACAGATATTATATCATCCCCAAATGGGCATATATCCATGGGTGTCTGTTTGATTCAAAAATTGAATTAAGTATCTCCTCTTCCACAGACCTTTCACTATTATGCAGGATGGCATGCCACAATCTGCAATAAATTTTACAATGCTCTCACAGATGATGAGTTCATCATGTTTAATCGGACAAATGTAGTTTGTGACTTAGCCAGTTCTAGATATAAATCTTAATGACTCACTCATCATGTAGGCTTCTTAGATACAATTCCAATGTAATACAACCCAGCAGATCCAACATCGCATGACCTACTGACTTATGGGACAATTCAACACCTGGGACATTGAATGATGACATGAAATATGAAAAACTAAGCCCTGAATTTCCTCACGTTTAAATTCAAGCAGGCAGGAATTAATAGAGCTCACACTTGAGGTGGCACAGCTTATGCCATGTCCCAGCCTTGATGACAGCAATTTTCTTGCATTTGCTTGTTGCAAGCACCTCATTCGAAGACCGACAGCCTGATTGAGGATCTAGGATTAGGAAAGGGGTGTAGCTTCAGATCCATCACCTGTCATTTCATCTAATTGCTTTCCCAGCCATCCAGTGATCGGATTTATCTGACCCCTTAGCCTGCCTTGACTTCTCTGTGCTATATCTCCTCATCGATCCTAGGCCTTAGCTGGATATTTTACTGATAACTGTCCCACTCTCAATGGCAATGATGGAAAATGGTGAGTTGATGGCCTCTAATTGGCTAATAGCATCTTGGTTGGATGGGCTAAAGTATTTCCAGGTTCTCTGTATGTGGCTGAGCAGCATGAAAATGCCATCAAATAGTTGCAGGAAGGGTACCTCCCCTCTTTTCCTTATGACTTCCTCCTCTTGAACCCTCGCTCACCATTACTCACCTGCACCTGGATCTGTCTACAGTCCTAGGTTTCCATCAACATATCCCAGCAAGTGGGATTTTCAATCCTCACCCTGTCCGTGGTATTTGACAATGGGGGTACAGCCTGTGTCTGATTGGCACAAAATGTGGTTGGCTTTCTCAAACAGAGTTGAGGCAGGGCTCTCCATTGAGACATTTGTTCACTCTGCAAGATTCTATCCAATAACCACACTTGTAAAATACTTTCCGACATAATGGGGTCATAAAATATCTGATATAAATAAAGGTAGGCTTTTCTGTTCTTCCACCTCAAACATGCCATGACTTGAGCTGCTCAGTCACCTTTCTTTGGATAACTGATGAGAAATTAGCTGAGTTGTGTCAGAGGGATGTATTTCTGAAAATTTAATGACTGCAAAGAAAATTTCAGTTGTGACATTTCTAAAATCTTTCTTGGTGTTATCTCATCTCATGCCATTGATCTAGATGGAATGGTTCTGATGTTAGGATCAACTTCAGCTGCTGACTTTATGAATTAGTCCAAAAAACAAGATTCTCCGACACATAAACAATAAAAGCAGATCAGACTAAATTCACTGGTGTGAATTGCATACAGAAGATTCCACAAACTACATTTCAGAAAATCAGGTTCAATTGCTGGGACAGGAACAGCCTTTACTGTTGTCTTGGTGACTGGTTACTATAAAGAAATGCTGCTAACACAGGGAAGAAAAAAAATGTCTTCTAGAATGCATTGTGAGGAATTGAACTACTACTGACCCCAGTTGGGACAGATCATTACCATTTTCCATTCAGAATTTTGAAAGGACCATAACTCAACAGTAGTACGAATATTCTGTTTCATGGGAAACAGGATGTATGCCTTATTGTCTTCCAAATAAATTTCTACGCCCATTGTTTGGGTAAATTTTGAAGCAATTTAGTGCCCTGGTAGGTGGCACAGCATGTTCCAAACTATGTTTAAGATATGGCTTCTTGCCCATAGTTTTTTTTATGTGTAGGGTTTTTGGTCTCAGCCCAGGCTGAGGCACCTCTCCACCAGAAGGCAAATGAAATGGATGGAGGCTTACCCAAAGCCATTCCAGCATGATGTTCTGGGTTAAAGGCCAGGGAGAAGATTTACTGCTTCTCTTGAAGATGCATATTCCTGCGAAGACAATTCCCTAAGAAAGTTGGGTGCCTACTGGTACCTCATCCGAGTGAGAGGAATTTATGTACCAGCTGACACAATGTCTTTTGATACTATTCTTGAGATTAGGCAACATCTTTAAGCACAATACAGCAGCACACGCAAGGCTGATATTCCATTTCATAGTAACACATAACCCAATGACTAAACTGTAACCCAAGTACTGCTTGAGATCAGTTAACTCATCAACAAGTGAAATCAAACCAAGGGCCTATTAGGTCTGTGAAGTTTCATTTCATTTTGTGCATTGATTGACTGAAATTCTTTTCAGTTCTTGAAAATTCCATGGAAAACCGATTGACAAAGATCGGATAAAGGATCATGAGCGACATTCATTTGGTTTTTCCTTCCCTGCATCTGGGACAATTCTGTTTCCTTTTGTGCCTCTGCTCTGAGGACCAAAATCTAAGGTTTCCAAAGTAGGAAGTCTTGGATTTAAATGTGGTTCTTATTTCTCTGTCATACAACGACACAAACCAAGTGGACATACTCAGTTTTGAGGAGAAAATGAGGAGAGTCAGAGTCGAAAAGTGTGATGCTGGAAAAGCACAGCAGGTCAGGCAGCATCCGAGGAATAGGAGAGTTGATGTTTCAGGCATAAGCTCTTCATCAGGAATGTTTTCATTCTGCTTCTTGTGCATCCTGTTCTCCTCCATCACCCTCCAAGGCCATTGGGGGTGTCTGTTCTTTCTCTTGCTTGATCCTAAAGACTTGGAATTTCCTCTATAAACCTCTCGACTTCTCTGCCTTTGCTAGATCTTTAACAAAACCTTAGTTCAGTAGATATTATTGGCAACATTTAGCGTAACCAGTTGAGATTCCAACATTGACAAGAAATGTGGGTCAGTAAGACAAACAGCCAGCTGACAGGACCTCCTCTTTAACTTACTAGGCAACAGTTTATTAAGTGTCCTTGCCTTGAATTCCAGTCTGCCCCAGAAAACTGTCACATGTAAACAAGAGTACCAGTAATATGGTGTGAGTTTGCCTCCACCAAGGTGTTTTATCTGATGTATTAATTTATCTCCTATAACATAACACACTGGGAGTGGTTATTGTGGTACTGAAGAACCTAAATGACATTTATTACAACTATTATGTATAATCATTACATTCCTCAAGCACATTATAGTCTGGACCATAGAGTCATAGAGTTACAGAGATGTACAGCACAGAAACAGACCCTTCAGTCCAACTCATTCATGCCGACCAGATATCCTAAATAAATCTAGTCCCATTTGCAAGCATTTGGCCCATTTCCCTTTAATTGCCTCCTATTCATATACCTATCCAGATGCCTTTTAAGTGTTGTAATTATACCAGCCTCCACCACTTCCTCTGGCAGCTCATTCCAGACACGTACCACCATCTGCATGAAAACATTGCCCCTTAGGTCCCTTTTATATCTTTCCCCTCTCACCTTAAACCTATGCCCTCTAGCTTTGGACTCCCCCTTTTCTATTAACTCTATCCATGCCCCTCATGATCTTATAAACCTCTATATGGTCACCTCTCAACCTCCAATGCTCCAGGGAAAACAGCCCCAGCCTATTCATCCTCTCTCGATAGCTCAAACCCTCAACCCTGGCAACAGCCTTGTAAATCTTTTCTGAACCCTTTTAAGTTTCACAACATCCTTCCCATTGGAGGGAGACCAGAATTACATGCAGTATTGCAAAAGTGGCCTAACGAATGTCCTGTATGGCTGCAACATGATTTCCCAATTCCTATACTCAATACTCTGACCAATAAAGGAAAGCATACCAAAAGCCTTCTTCACTATCCTATCGACCTGCAACTCCACTTTCAAAGAACTATGAACCTGCACTCCAAGGTCTCTTTGTTCAGTGACACTCCCCAGGACCTTAGCATTAAATGTATAAGTCTTGCCCTGATTTGCCTTTCCAAAATGCAGCACCTCACATTTATCTAAATGAAACTCCATCTGCCACTTCTCAGCCCATTGGCCCATATGATCAAGATCTCATTGTACTCTAAGGTAATCTTCTTTGCTGCCCACTACACCTATAATAAGCTATTAATTTAGAACATAGAGTCATACCTCCAGTAGAATATTACATTTCAGGTGATCTAAGATAAGATGTGATATAATTCCATTTTACCCTCAGGCCATATGCAGTGATATTATGAATGTGTCTCTTAAAGTCAAACTGACAAGTCTGTTCACAGGGGTCTCCTTTACACTGACAAGACAAAATGCAAACTGTGCATTCCTGCTCCTCGGATGCTGGCTGGCCTGCTGTGCTTTTCCAGCACCACTCTAACCTTGACTCTGATCTCCAACATCTGCAATACCCACTTACACAAACTGTGCATAACAACGACGCAACCTTCCAGTTGCTTGCTATTGCATTAAACCTCCCTGTTCCCATGCTAAACTTTCTGGGCCCTGCTGCGATGTTGCAACGCAGCACAATGCAAGGTCAAGGAACGCACCTCATTTTTCACTTTGACACTTTACGCCCCCGAGAACTCAATGCTGAGTTCAACAATTACAGAGACTGATTGCATGATATCATCCATCCATTCATCTTACATTTTCACTCTCTCTTCTCCCTTCCTCCCCACCCACCGTATGGCCCTGTCTTTCAGCAGATAGGACCTATTTTCTTGCTTTCACACCTCAACTTATATCCACCTAAATCTCAATTTATCTTTCACCACAATTAACAGTCATTTTGTCTTTTGGGCATCTGTTTCACTCATTCCTCCTCTGACTCTGGCAAAATATAAAATGCCTCAATTTTCCAACTCCTTTCAGTTTTGAGAAGAGCCATATCAGACTAAAAATGTTAACTCTGTTTCTCTCTGCACAGATGCATCCAGACCTGTTGGGTTTCTTCAGCATTTTCTGTGTTTATGACATACTGACCATTAGACATTAACACACCTCCTTTTCTTCAAAGATAAGAAGACTTCTCCCAAATGAACTTAAACATTTGTACACAAGCTCATCATGTCAGTTTGATATTTATACAGATTTTATAAGATTAACATGTCAATCTTTAATGTTATGTTTTGAAGCTTTGACAATTCCTCGTTTTCTGTTTGGAAAGGTTTACATTGTTTTCTGTTGAACTTGTTTGACAACTTGGTTGACTTGCTGTGGTTGCTGGTACTTAACATTGCCACACAAGGGTTATTGTTGGAGTGTTTTTCCTCACTCTGTGCATGATTTGTGTTTTATACTGATTGATTTGAGTTGGCTCCTGTTCCACTTCAATGTAGCACCACGATCAATAAAGACTGCCTATGATCTGAGCTGGTTGTATGTTGTAGAAACACTTGCTGGTATTAAAGTATCTGTATTTCTAACTCACACTCTCTGCCCAATGCACAGTTTTGATGGTTCTCTAACTACTTGCTCATTGTGTAGCACTTTCTTCTTCAAAGATCAAGGAGAATAAATGCCCTGTGTCTCATAATGGTCAGATAATTGGTTGCTGTGCAAAGTCATTTCTCCCCACCCCCCACCTCATCCCGGATCTAACCCTTCAACTCAGCACCGCTTCCTTAATCTGTCCTACCTGTCCATCTTCCTTCCTATCAATCTGCTCCACCCTCCCCACCGACCTATCATAGTCACCTTCTACCTGCATCTACCTATCGCCATTCCAAATACCTTCCCCATAGCCCCACCCCCACCCCCACCCCACCATTTATCTCTCAGCTCCCTTCACCCTTCCACATTTCCGATGAAGGGCTTATGCCCGAAACGTTGACTCTCCTGCTCCTTGGATGCTGCTGTCCTGCTGTGTCTTTTTGAGCGCTACACGTTTTGACTTCAAATTATGCTGGGCTTGGTAATCCTTTCTCCATTGGTATTGCATGAAAACATAATGCAAAACAATGTGAGAATCTTATTTTATTGCTAGACACTGAATGAACATTGGTTACATCCACTCTGTGTGTAACATCCATTCTGCCAGACTGTTTCAGCTCTGATAGCTATTGTGATATAGGTCATTTCCTTTCATGTGCAGGTTATGAAATGGTTTGCAGCGTACTACATTCTGTTGACAGCCTCTATCTGAATAAACCCAAGGAGTAAAGTGAAAACAGTCCTCATTGTGTCATAGACAGTAGCACTTGTTGTGTTGCTAAATTGTTAAACCATGGGGAGTTCAGAGATCAAATCTGTTACAAGGATATAATCTGTCCCTGCATTGTGTATAGGTCTATTGTTATTTCCATCCAAGGAGTAAATTGAATATTGTGTTAATTTAAAGGCTCACTCATCTGCTGGATTTGATATGATTCATTTAATTGATTCATTGATACAATATGCTTGACATCTCTCACATAAATTCACCAATTGTTGAATATCCTGATTCATCCCTGACCAGTACACAAACTCATGTGCCAACTGTTTATACATTCAATCTTCATATACTCTGATGTAACACAGGCAAGATATCTTGGCAGAATGCTTTAGAGCTTGTTTGGCTTTAAAAATGACTTGATATGATGTTCCAAGTTCCTCTGTGTATGGCCAAAGTGAACAAAGTTTCTTGGGTACTCCTTTAACACTGTTAGACCATCTCTGGATAATAATTTTCTTGTAGTTGTCCACCTTCAGCAGTTGCTGATTGCAGCTGTTCACACTGGCTCTGGTCAGATTAACCTTGAGAATCTCTTCAATTTCCCAATCTACTATTTTAATGTATAGACCAAGAGGAATATCTTGGTTTTAGAAGTAGGTAATCCACTTATCATGTCACACTGAACCATCTCAGTTGTTACAACACGGGGTAAACAAAAGATTTACCCCGTGCGGTAAATCTGTGAACATTCGAGAGGACAAGAACTAATTAAAGTACAAATTAACAACTTTATTTCTTAAAGTATAGCAGAGAATAATTAACTAACAACTATTTACAACTCCTTCCTCTAACCTATCTTTTACTTTCCATTCTATAGTACAGATCAAAGGATTAGATAGGGTGGGCAGTGAGCGTCTTTTTCCGAGGATGATGCTTGTACAACGGGGCATAGCTGCAAATTGAGGGGTGACAGATTTATGACAGCTGTCAGAGGCAGGTTCTTTACTCAGAGAGTGGTAAGGGCATGGAGTGCCCTGCATGCCAATGTAGTTAACTCAGCCACATTAGGGGCATTTAAACAGTCCTTGGATAAGCATATGGATGATGGAATAGTCTAGGGTGATGGGCTTAGATTACTTGACAGGTCGGCGCAACATTAAGGGCCAAAGGGCCTGTTCTGCCCTGTATTGTTCTATGTTCTATGTTCTATGTTCTATGTTCTATGTTCTATGTTCTATGTTCTATGTTCTATGTACTAGTCTGATAAAGCCCCCGATTAAGATTTACTGAAAATTCAAATTTCAAAAATCAGCCAGCTGTCGAATCTTCTCTTTGCAGATTTGCTCTCCAGATCGGTGTTGATGTTTTTCTCTGTGCAAACTCCTTCTCTAGACAGGTAGGTCTCAGACAGTTCTGACTAGCAGTATACATCTATTGGTTTTTCGGCACTTTTCCCCCCAAGTGTTCAATTTTCCCAGTCTCATATCCCGAAAGCATCGATTGTGCCATTGGCTTTTAATATTGTCAATATACTCAATTCAAACTGGATTGGAGTTTGGTTATATTTTGGGGGCATAATTTAAACTGATTGGCCTAATTCAAATTTGTTTTTGTCTCCAGGCAACCAGCTGCTGGACCACATGTTACATTGTATTTCATTCAGAATGCTTGGTGCTGTCAGGTAGTTCTGCGATCTTTTAACTCGCTTAAAGGTACAGTGCACCCACATCTTCAAAACAAGTAACTGTCTGATATCTCACTTTGAAATCACATCCTTGTCGATTATTGACTGATTTGATTGCATCACATGCGAGCTATTCTACCACAGTGAATATGGTTTGATTCTTATGAATTCTGACTTTACTGAAACCTATGTATCCTGCGAGTCCTGACACTGCAACAACCACCATTTTTGACTCATCACTAACCCAGCTCCAACACAGACACTCACTCTCACGCACAACAAGTACAGCCCATTTGAACCTGAAACTACTGCCATCCTTGATGGCAAGGATTCTGGGTAATCCAAGATGGAGGACAGGAAAAATTATTGGCTGTAACAGCTGCTCCTTTTTTGAGGTATTTTAGGTGCTGGAGGTGATTTCCTCGAATTCCAGGAGCAGCAATTACTGTTTTATATGCTGTTGCATTGTTTTGGAACTTTGGAAAAAAAAGTCAAAACAACAGCAGTTTTAAAAGGGAGGGAGAACAGACAAAGGAAGCACATGGTGAGGTCAGTGCAGGAGAAAGAGAGAGAGAGAGAAACTGACACTGCCTTTGCTGTTTGAATTCATGTATCGCTAGACATCGGAGTGCTTCTGGGAAAATTAACAAACAGTGAAATTCACAACTGTTCTTGAAGGAACTGTTGGGCGAAGTTCACAGCGCAGAATCAGATAGGTTAATTGTTGTTTTCAGTGTGGCCTACAGAGAGTCTGCAGTAGTGAGTAGAGTGGGTTCTTGCTTGATTATATGTTTTGGAGATATGTCTCTTGATTAAACTTAAAATATAAGCCATAACTATTAATTTAACCTGAGGTAGTGTTTGTAGAGGAATAAGACGGTGTTATTTTCTGGGTCTGTAGATTGTGAAGGAGCAAAAATTGCCTTTAGTAGAGTGATATGTCCTACTTGTCAGATGTGGGAATTTAAAGAGAGTTTAAGGGTTACTGTGGATTATATCTGCCATAAATGCTGTTGGTTGTGAATCTTATCAGATCAAATGGATTGGTTGGAGAGACAGTTAGAAGCAATGAGGAACAGCAACAGTATGTGACGGATGGCAATTAAGGAAGGGGGGAAAGTCTCAGATACAGTCACATAGATGGGTTAACTCCAGGAAAAGTAAGAGAGGTAGGCAGCTAGTGCAGGAGTCTTTTGTGGTTATACCCATTTCAAACAGGTATGCAGTTTTGGAAAATGTAGGGGGTGATGGATTCTCAGGGGAACGTAGTACGAACAGCCAAGTTTCTGGTATTGAGACTGGCTCGAATGCAATGAGGGGTATGTCGGCTTCCATGAGATCAATTGTATTAGGGGACTCTCTAGTCCGAGGTACAGACAGACATTTCTGTATTCAGCAAAGAAAAATCAGAATGGTGTGTTGCTTCCCTGGTGCCAGGATCAAGGATGTCTCAGAGAGGGTGCAGAATGTTCTCACGGGGGAGAGGGGCCAGCAAGAGGTCATTATCCATATTGGAACTAATGACATAGAAAGGGAAAAGGTTGAGGTTATGAAGAGAGATTACAAAGAGTTAGACAGGAATTTAAAAAGGAGGTCCTCGAGAGTAGTAATATCTGGATTACTCCTGGGGTGCTACGAGCTAATGAGGGCAGGAATAGGAGGATAGAGCAGATGAATGCATGGCTGAGGAGCTGGTGTATGGGGGAAGGATTCACATTTTTGGATCATTGGAATCTCTTTTCGGGTAGAAGTGACCTGTACAAGAAGGACCTAAATTGGAAGGGGACTAATATACTGGCAGGGAAATTTGCTAGAACTGCTCCGGAGGATTTAAACTAGTAAGTTGGTTGGGGGGGGGACCCAGGGAGATAGTGAGGAAAGACATCGATCTGAGATGTGTACAGTTGAGAACAGAAGTGAGTCAAACAGTCATTGCAGGCAGGACAAGGTAGGACTAATAAGTTAAGTTGCATTTATTTCAATGCAAGGGGCCTAACGGGAAAGGCAGATGAACTCAGGGCATGGTTAGGAACATGGGAGTGAGATATCATAGCAATTACAGAAACATGGCTCAGGGATGGGCAGGACTGGCAGCTTAATGTTCCAGGATACAAATGCTACAGGAAGGATAGAAAGGGAGGCAAGAGAGGAGGCGGAGTGGCATTACAGCTGTGCTGAGGGAGGATATTCCCGGTAATACATCCAGGGAAATTATTTGGGTTGAACTGAGAAATAAGAAAGGGATGATCACCTCATTGGGATTGTATTATAGACCTCCTAATAGTCAGAGGGAAATTGAGAAACAAACTTGTAAGGAGATCTCAGCTATCTGTAAGAATAATAGGGTGGTTATGGTCGGGGTTTTTAACATTCCAAACATAGACTGGGATGCCATTGTATTAAGGATTTAGATGGAGAGGATTTTGTTAAGTGTGTACAAGAAAATTTTCTGATTCAGTATGTGGATGTACCTACTACAGAAAGTGCAAAACTTGACCTACTCTTGAGAAATAAGGCAGGGCAGGTGATTGAGGTGTCAGTAGGAGAACACTTTGGGGCTAGCGACCATAATTCTATAAGATTTAAAACTGTGATAAAAAGGATAGACTAGATCTAAAAGTTGAAGTTCTAAATTGGAGAAAGGCCAATTTTGACAGTATTAGGCAAGAACTTTCAAAAGCTGATTGGGGGCAGATGTTTGCAGGAAAAGGGACGGCTGGAAAATGAGAAGCCTTCAGAAATGAGATAACGAGAATTCAGAGAAGGTATATTCCTGTTAGGGTGAAAGGAAAGGCCGGTAGGTAAATGGATGCTGGATGACTAAAGAAATTGAGGGCTTGGTTAAGAAAAAGAAGGAAGCATATGTAAGGTTAAATCGAGTGAATCCTTAGCAGAGTATAAAGGAAGTAGGAGTATACTTAAGAGGGAAATCAGGAGGGCAAAAAGGGGACATGAGATAGCTTTGGCAAATAGAATTAAGGAGAATCCAAAGGGTTTTCACAAATACATTAAGGACAAAAGGGTAACTAGGGAGAGAATAGGGCCTTTCAAAGATCAGCAAGGCGGCCTTTGTGTGGAGCCGCAGAAAATGGGGGAGATACTAAATGAGTATTTTGCATCAGTATTTACTGTGGAAAAGGATATGGAAGATATAGACTGTAGGGAAATAGATGGTGACACCTTGTAAAATTTCCATATTACAGAGGAGGCAGTGCTGGATGTCTTGAAACGCATAAAGGTGGATAAATCCCCAGGACCTGATCAGGTGTACCCCAGAACTCTGTGGGAAGTTAGAGAAGTGATTGCTGGGCCTCTTGCTGAGATATTTGTATCATCGATAGTCACAGGTGAGATGTCAGAAGACTGGAGGTTGGCTAACATGGTGCCACTGTTTAAGAAGGGCGGTAAAGACAAGTCAGGGAAGTATAGACCAGTGAGCCTGACATTGGTGGTGGGCAAGTTGTTGGAGGGAATCCTGAGGGACAGGATGTACATGTATTTGGAAAGGCAAGGACTGATTAGGGATAGTCAACATGGCTTTATGCATGGGAAATCATGTCTCACAAACTTGATTGAGTTTTTTGAAGAAGTAACAAAGAGGATTGATGAGGGCAGAGCGGTAGATGTGATCTATATGGACTTCAGTAAGATGTTCGACAAGGTTCCCCATGGGAGACTGATTAGCAAGGTTAGATCTCATGGAATACAGGGAAAACTAGCCATTTGGATACAGAACTGGCTCAAAGGTAGAAGACAGAGGGTGGTGGCGGAGGTTTGTTTTTCAGACTGGAGGCCTGTGACCAGTGGAGTGCCATAAGGATAGGTGCTGGTTCCTTTATTTTTTTGTCATTTACATAAATGATTTGGATGGGAGCATCAGAAGTACAGTTAGTAAGTTTGCAGATGACACCAAAATTGGAGGTGTAGTGGACGGTGAAGAGGGTTACCTCAGATTACAACAGGATCTTTACCAGATGGGCCAATGGGCTGAGAAGTGGCAGATGGAGTTTAATTCAGATGAATGCGAGGTGCTGCAATTTGGTTAAGCAAATCTTAGCAGGACTTATACACTTAATGATAAGGTCTTCGGGAGTGTTGCTGAACAAAGAGACCTTGGAGTGCAGGTTCATAGCTCCTTGAAAGTGGAGTCGCAAGTAGATAGGATAGTGAAGAAGGTGTTTGGTATGCTTTCCTTTATAGGTCAGAGTATTGAGTACAGGAGTTGGGAGGTCATGTTGTGGCTATACAGGCCATTGGTTAGGCTACTGTTAGAATATTGCATGCAATTCTGGTCTCCTTCCTATCGGAAAGATGTTGTGAAACTTGAAAGGGTTCAGAAAAGATTTACAAGGATGTTGCCAGGGTTGGAGGATTTGAGCTATAGGGAGAGGCTGAACAGGCTGGGGCTATTTTCTCTGGAGCGTCGGAGGCTGAGGGGTGATCTTATAGGGGTTTACAAAATTATGAGAGACATGGATAGGATAAATAGATAAAGTCTTTTGCCTGGGGTTGGGAAGTCCATAACTAGAGGCCATAGGTTTAGGGTGAGAGGGGAAAGATATAAAAGAGACCTAAGGTGCAACGTTTTCACACAGAGGGTAGGACGTGTATGGAATGAACTGCCAAAGGAAGTGGTGGAGCCTGGTAAATTGCAACATTTATGAGGCATTTGGATGGGTATATGAATAGGAAGGGTTTGGAGGGATATGGGCCGGGTGCTGGCAGGTGGGACTAGATTGGGTTGGGATATCTGGTCAGCATGGACATGTTGGACCGAAGGGTCTGTTTCCGTCCTGCACATCTCTATGACTCTATGACTGCAACTAGAAATATGTGCAACATATTGTGCAAGATATTGTGCACATCGCTCTTTTTAAAATGAATTTTAATTCAAACCTGTTGGAAAATGAGGAGTTAATTATTGATATTAAGCAAACCCAATGACAATTTTCTTGGTTAAATCAACAAAAGACAAGCCCATTTGGTTAGTACCCTACTCTGACCATTTACTTCTTATTATTGAGTTCAAGTTCACTTCAAAAAAAGGGAAATCCAGTCGTAACCTAAGACCACTATTTGAAAAATAAATTGTCCTCAAGTTGTGTTCATTCACAGAAATAAGATTCCTTAGGAAGCATCCCACAGAGGTCTGAGTGGCATTGGCTATGGCAGGATTTGTGACAGAATCAGTGCAGGAGTTCAATGGGGTCTCTCCCATGTCAGGAACATCTTGCTGGATCTTTTCTATCTCTGCTGAGCGGCAAGGTGAGTTTCTTGCTAGCCAGTGGTGAGTTGACAATTAAGGGTGGATATTGTTTGTTAAGTGCCAAATTAATACCGCAACTCACTTCATTAATATTCAGCTTCCTATTTAACCACAAGCTGGACATTGAGAGATCTTGATGAGGAAATTTGAGCAGGTATCTGGCGATTTCAGCTCGCCACTGGGTGCAAGCAGCCTGAGGGCCATCAGCATCTCAGGGCATGATCCACAGGCAGGGTCACATATGCCCATTGTCATTGGCACCCAACATTTGCCAACCCCTCACAACATCATGGCCTCTCTCCAATACACACTCGGGCCACTCAGGAAGTACAGAATTGTATTGCAGGACACACAGAAGCCAGTGTTGAAAGGCTGCAACAGGGTTACTTTATGAGCATGGATAGGTCCCCAGCTCCCGGATTGGACCAGGCTGCATCTCAGGGCTCCTTACTTCCTCTCTTAGCGCTCACCTACTTAATACCTACCTACGTGTTCACAGCATCCATACCCTGCCTTGTCATGCTGTGGCCTGTTAGCACATTGAAACTTCAGACAGAGACTAAAGACTCTCAGCACTGTCATGTTGAGGTACGCTTTAGATATCGACACATGGACAGGCTGCTTGTCCGTACAGATTTGTCTGCAGTGAGGGAAATGTTTAGCTTGCTGTATGGCACACAGAGACATCAGTCTAACACCTAGAATCTGTGCCAGCTGCCTACGTGGCAAACACGCTGCATGTTCACCAACGAAATGGCCATGTCAGGAACAGTCAATGGGGAAAAGCAGTCTGCCAAGAGTCCTGATATTGTCTGTCAGAGGCACACAGTCCATACATAGTCCAAGGTCAGTCCTATATAGCCAGTAGCAACAGTCAGAGATATAATATACCATCAGCAAACACAGTGGGCAGGGTTTGGTCAGTCATGTCTAGGGCTGCTTGTTGAAACTTGATAAATGTCTGGGACAAAGACAGCTCTGGGGATCTGTCCATTAATATTTTAGGAGAGTCCAAAAAGGGTAGCAGGAAGATCACTCTCAAAAGGGGTGGGCGGGGGAAGGGGGGGGGGGGGGCAAGGTTACTGGGGGGAAAACAGAGGCATTTGTGGAGGTATAACACAGACAGTGATGTGAGGAGATATATGGTGGGAGAGTGGGTGAAACTGTCTTAAAGGACATAGTAGGGTCTGGAAGGGAAGGTTATTGCAGTGATCACCAGCAGGGCCTCCACAGGGAGCGGGCAGAGGACTGTGGTGGGTATCATTAAGGTGTAGTGTTGGCATTTGTGGAACAGGGAGGACAGTTGGAGGCACAGGTCAATGTGATAGGTCTCCAAATGAGGGGTGGATTGTTGGAAATGGTTTGTTGGGGTATAGTGAAAAGGAAACACACAGGCTATGGGGGTGGGTACCTGGTGACTATACAGAGCCCGGTGCTGACAGTGTTGACTGTGAGTTGCATTCCATGTCATCACTTGTCATTGTCTTAGATACAAAATCCAACAGAAATTGACTGGGACAAAGGCCAGGGTGTGTCAGTTTCAGTGTCAGTTTGATGAGTGAATGTACAGGAGCCATATTTGCTGGATGTTAAGTCATTAATGGAGCAAATACATGAGGTATCTGTTTTCAAACTTTAGCTACATCACAATTGCAAACATTTCTTTGCACGTATGCAATGCATGCAGACTGAACGTACTGATGTGTCAAACGTTGATCAAAGATAGACTGTACCATGGCATTGGTGCTAGTGAAACTAACATTGTCATCTCAGTGTTAATGACAGAAGTTAATGACAATGACTCAAAAGGAGGCAAATGCTGGCCAAAATCATTTATGAACCTTCCAAGGGATAAGGGGTCTCTGCTGTTGTCCTATAAGTATAACGATGGACTGTAATGAATACTATGACAAGTGGAATAGTTGATGTGGGTCTGAGATGGAAAGGGGTCAGAGTGCAGCAGGCGCTCCCTCTTTGTGTAATGCATTGGTCAATCAGCTGACATGGCACCTTCATCTTCACATGGTACCACATCATCCTGGCTTGTGGTGTCCTGTAGAGTTGTAGCAGGCTACAATGCGATGTGAAGAACTGGAAGAACAGCAGTAGTCCCCCAAGGAGAAGGATGAGGAAACATTGAGTTGGGGAAGCTCTCCTTGTATATGATAGACCTCAGCCGCATCACACATGACAAAGCAGACAGGATCTGATGACACCCACTTCCAGCAGATGGTAACTGGGTGCAGAAGACCATTATTTACTGTCAATGTTAGGATTCAGTTCAGAATGTGGGAGTGAACTGCAGCCTGTTTATTTTCTTCTGCTCCCTTTTAGCCAGCTGTCAATAAGTGCTCATGTGCTCTTTATGCAGAGGATGGCGGGTGCCTGGAATGTGTTGTCAGTGGAGGTTGTAGAGGCAGGCATGATAGCGTCATTTAAGATGTATCTAGACAGATACATGAATGGGCAGGGAGCAGAGGGATACAGATCCTTGGAAAATAGGTGACAGGTTTAGATAGAGGATCTGGATTGGCGCAGGTGAAGGGCCTGTTCCTGTGCTGTAATATTTTTTGTTCTTTTGTTCTGTGGAATGGTCCAATTGTTTCCCTGAAGGTGAAGTTCTTTGAATGGACAAAGACAGTTTCCGGGCATTCAACGGGCATTGGGTAAGGAGTACAAATGACTTAGAGAGAGGGCATTAAATGGAATATAGCTAAGGACAGGTAGATGGTGTGGCCTGGTGGTTACACAGTGACTAGGGTGAGACAATGGGGTTGTATGAGCAAGGAAGAGATGGCTTTGTGCTGTGAGCAGTGTGGCTTTGTAGTTTTTGTACTGTTTACAGCTGCAATTATAAATCAATGCTTGTCAGGGTGCACAGTGGCATTTCAAAGATGGAGTGGGCACAAGGGATGCTGAGATTTTGGTGAATATCCAGTGTAAGTTTGTTTGTGTGGTGGGTTGTCCTGGCAACCGATCATGGTAAGATTTGGATAGAGTCAGCTGAGAGAAATGCTATTGGTGTAGGAGAGGTAGTTAATGAAGCATCTTTAGCAAGTTACAGCGAGAAATCTGGCTGGGCCACACAGAGAGAGAATCCTTCCAAAAAAACATACAGATTCATCGAGAAAAAAAAAACAGAAGATACTTTGGTATTAAAGGAATGGGTAAATTGTCCAGAGACACATTTTAACATCTGAATAATACACTGTGTGAAATGGAACAAGACTGCAGTCCTCAGAAGAGAGCAGGTTCTCTGATAAATTACACTTGATCAGATTAAAAGTTCCTCTTTCTCTTAGTGGAAAATCATTCTGCAAAAGGAACAAGTTTGAATATGCATTTAATCTATGGTTTGGCTTCTATTGTGTTACACACAGAAACGTCCCCCCAGGTAGCTTACTGCATGCAAAACAATGTGATGAGTCAAAAGCCAGTGAAAGAATTTATTAAAACAACCTTTTAAAGAACGTTACGCATAAACATACAATACCATAGGACTGTGATTTACTGAGTGAAGAATATCATATATCATAGGGAAAAATCAAGAAACCATTTTCCAACTTTGTTGTTTCTGGGCCTCCTTTCGTCTAGAAATTCAATTAAATTAGACATTTAAACCTGCTTTACAGATAATGGCCAGAATCTTGTGAAACCCCTGGGAATGGGGAACAAGTTGATCAAGAGCACTTCACTGAGCAGGAGGCGGTAATAACAGTTTCCTGAAAACTGGGCAAGAGATGGTTCTAAAGTTACTGCTGGTTTGAGAGCAGATTATGCCTCCTGACAGCAAGGGGTGGGAACTTTTAATACATTTGCACCTCATGCATCCTCATTAACACACTGCTTCACCAGACTAAATTGTAACTTTGAAATTAAAGTGCAGCAAACAGGGAACTCCTACTTTCAAATTTATGAGTGTTTAATGGTGTCCTGCAGCAGGAATGGTAATCCTCCTGATGGATTTGGACTGAGTAGGAGCAGCTTTGATTGTGTAGATAGGGAGCTTTGTGGTCCAGGGGAGAGAAGGCATTGGTGCAATCAGATCAGTTTAGGGCAGTGAAAGTTAACAAAGGCAGGCTGACTGAGGAAGGTCATAGAAGCTAACCATACAGGATTAATCAATAGCTACAGACAATAAGGTCAAACATGATTATGGGTAGATCAAAAGTTGTACCGGGAGGTCAAAGGTGAAGTGCTGAGTGTTGACGGTAACAGAGGGTGGGTCAAAATTAATCGAGGGAGGGCAGAGAATGATAGATGGCAGCGCGAGGGTAAAGGGGGGCACTACCAATGTGGCAGTGGGGCGGGGTTTGATCATTCGATGACTAATTGTGACAAGGGAACTGTGGGATGGTCAAGGGTTGAGTCAAGGCTCACCAAAGACAAGGCAAGGGCAATAGAGGACCATGCTAGGCAAGCTCATGATAGCCTCATCGCTACCAGTTTCCAGCCAAAATGAGCCTTGTATTCAGTGTCTTCACCTCTTCTCTAAAGTAACAGCAGGTTTGGAGATGACATGTTCCTCACAACAGACAGACTGATGGGTGCTTGATGGCAGTGAGGAGATTACCTGTCCAAGTGCTGTTCAAATACCACGCGGGACCTTCATTACCGTGAAGCAATGCTCGTTCAGGCAACTTCCTCCCACTGTGTGGCGTGATTGGCTGGGACCCCTACCTCTACATAATTGATTGGCTAGCCTCTGCCAGATTCTCTGCCTTCAAGTGAAGTGTCACATATTTCAGCCCCACCACCATCAGCCCTGAGACAAGAGGAAAATTTGACTGAATTCTCCTCGTTTCCAGTTGAGGGCAAGCCAGCAACGTATTGATCAGATCAAATGGCAATCCTCCTCCTATCAAAGAAATATAAGGGATGTTGGGTAACCTGGTCCTGATCCTGGTGGTCTGTTGTCATGAGGTATCAATGAGCAAGGAAATGTAAAAACAAATACACTGTGACGTAAAATGTTTGGATTTGTAGGAGTTATAGCTGTTAATTGTGAAACTTGCAATTGATGCACAATGTCCTATGGGAGGTTTGATTTGTTTTGATAATGTTCTCCTTCCCTTGTCAGCATTAATCTCAGAAGGGAGCTTGGGTGGAGAGAGGAGGCAGTAGCCACCAAAATCAAATACTCTGTTTTCCTGTGATTCCAGGTTGGAAGTCCCAGTAGGCTACTTACCTGGCAAGAAAATCACAGCCATTGTAACAGATCCTGCTTTCCTGCAAACTCTAATCCAGGATTCCTGCCTGACGTTTATCCTCTGGCACGAGGGAACTGTAGTGAGTAGAACAAGGTCAGCCAAGGGGACCGCATAGAATTTGAGTTCCCTGATTAGGGCTGTTGGTCTGGACCAATCAGGGAGCCTTGGCTGACAGATTAAAAAGACGAGTAAGACTCATTCTGTTGATGTCTTCCCATTGAGGAGGAGTTTATTTTGAAGTTTTTGTTTCTTCTTTATTGTTTATTGAGATTGTTTGTTTTCTGGCTTTAAAAAAAACATAAAAAGAGGAGAATCAAGCATTCTGAAACTCTGAGAGCTGGTCTGTGATGGAGCTGGATCAGCAACAAGGGCTTTCCACATATAAATAAAGAGTGACTTGGTGATGGGATACCGGCCTCTGCAGAGTCATTTCAATGGCAATGAGAGTGAGGCAGCACACGAGTCCCAGTAGACATAAACAGAGTAAGAGAACTCATAAGAGAACTCTCCTGTGTTCAGGAGAGCACACAGTTTGGAAAGTCCCTACAATTGGTTTGGAATAGTTAAATTGCTTCATAGCATCCAAATCAGAACTAACCAAACAACTGTCTGGTTAAATGGTCACCTGGTTGAAATGGAAGTCAATACAGGTGTGGCCATTTCAGTGATCGTAAAACTGGTCTTTAACAAAATTAACTCTGGACTCCAACCCTTAAGTTTGTGCAAACCTCGGCTCGACTAAGAACCTATACCGGCGAACTTTAATAGTTTAAGAGCACAAAATACTTTGGTTCTGGTCTCTTATGAGAAGCAGCTGGTTCGGTTCCCACTGATGTAGTAAAAGGCTTGGGCCCAAGCTGGATGGGGTGACTCGGTGAAATTCACCCAGATTGGCTCGACATTTTTAAATTAGAAAATGGCTGCCTGAGTGAAGTCATAGTTAAACACCATGTTGATCAGGAAGCAGTTCCACGCTTCTGCAAGGCCGGTTCAGTGTCATTTGCTTTATGTGTAAACGTAAAGGTGAAATCCAGAGGCTGGAAAGCGAAGGCATCATCAAACCAGTGCATTTTGCGGAATTGGCAGTACCAGTCATATTAATTGTGAAGGCCAACAGGTCAGTTTACCTTTGTAGGGATGCACTGAGCTGCCTCCCAGATACACCACCTGTGGCACTGCCCTTGAAGACTGCATAATGGTTTTAAATTTTCTAGCCACAATTCCAGTCACGGCTGAAAATATCAGACTTTGGATGTAGGAAGATCTGGTCCTGCCAAAACTGAAACAACTGGTGGTAATGGGGAAAACCAAAGAGACATCACAACCAGAATTGAAATCTTTTTGGGCCTGGAGAGACCAGATTACAGTAGAGCATGAAGTGTTACTATGGGGAGCAAGAATGATTGTCCTGAACAAAGGTCACCGTCAGATACTAGCTGAACTCCGTGAGGCTCACCCAGGGGTCTCTAAAATGAAGATGTTAGTGAGAGGTTACATCTGGTGGCCAGGATTGGATGCAGACATAGCTGTGTTGGTGGGGCAGTGCCCAAAGTGCCAAGATGAACAAAAATTACAAGCAGAAGCTCCCCCACAGTCATGGGAATAGAACATAGAACATTATAGCACAATACAGCCCCTTTGGCCCTCGATGACCTGTGGAACCAATCTAAAACCCTCGAACCTAACTTCTTCCATTTTCATCCATATGGTTTATTCAATGACCATTTAAATGCTTTTAAGGTTGGTGAGTCTACAGAGCCATAGAATCATAGAGATGTACAGCACAGAAACAGATCCTTCAGTCCAACTCGTCCATGCCAACCAGATATCCCAACTCAATTTAGTCCCACCTGCCAGCACACAGCCCATATCCCTCCAAACCATTCCTGTTCATACACCCATCCATGCCTCTTAAATGTTGCAATTGTACCAGCCTCCACCACTTCCTCTGGCAGTGCATTCCACACATGCACCACCCTCTGTGTGAAAAAGTTGCCCCTTAGGACTCTTTTACATCTTTCCCCTCTCACCTCAAATCTATGCCCTCTAGTTCCGGACTCCCCGACCTAAAGGAAATACCTTGTCTATTTACCCTATCCATGCCCTTCATGATTTTATAAACTGCTATGAAGTCACCCCTCAGCCTCTGACCCTCAGCCCTAGCCTGTTCAGCGTCTCCCTATAACTCAAATCCTCCAACCCTGGCAACATGCTTATAAATTTTTTCTGAATCCTTTCAAGTTTCACAACATCCTTCTAATAGGAAGGAGACCAGAATTGCACGCAATATTCCTAAAATGGCTTAACCAATGTCCTGTACAGCTGCAACATGACCTCCCAACTCCTGTACTCAATACTCTGACCAATAAAGGAAGGCATAACAAACGCCTTCTTCACTATCCTATCTACCTGTGACTCCACTTTCAAGGAGCTATGAACCTGCACTCCAAGGTCTCTTTGTTCAGCAACACTCCCTAGGACTTTACCATTAAGTGTATAAGTCCTGCTAAGATTTGTTTTCCCAAAAGGCAACTCCATCTACCACTTCTCAGCCCATTGGCTCATCTGATCAAGAACCAGTGCAATCCGAGGTAACTTTCTTTGCTGTTCACTACACCTGCAATTTTGATGTCATCTTGCAAACATCTAACTATACCTGTTATGCTCACATCCAAATCATTTATAAAAATGACAAAAGGTAGTGGACCCAGTACCGATCCTTGTGGCACTCCACTGGTCACAGGCCTCCACCACCACCCTCTGTCTTCTATATTTGAGCCAGTTCTGTATCCAAATGGCTAGTTGTATATGGCTAGTTGATGTTCATGGATGCGGATCGTTAGCTGTCTTCCTGTTTGTCCTATGTAGTGTTTTGTACAGTCCTTGCATGGGATTTTGTACACTACATTAGTTTTGCTCATGCCTGGTATCGGGTCCTTCGTTCTGGTGAGTTGTTGTCTGAGAGTGGCTGTTGGTTTGTGTTCTGTTATGAGTCCTAGTGGTTGCAGTAGTCTGGCTGTCAGTTCGGAAATGCTCTTGATGTATAGTAGTGTGGCTAGTCCTTTGGGTTGTGGCATGTCCTCGTTCCGTTGTCTTTCCCTTAGGCATCTGTTAATGAAATTGCGGGGGTATCCGTTTTTGGCGAATACATTGTAGAGGTGTTCTTCTTCCTCTTTTTGCAGTTCTGGTGTACTGTAGTGTGTTGTGGCTCTTTTGAATAGTGTCTTGATGCAACTTCTTTTGTGTGTGTTGGGGTGGTTGCTTTCGTAGTTTAGGACCTGGTCTGTGTGTGTACCTTTCCTGTATACCTTTGTGGTGAATTCTCTGTTAGGTGTTCTCTGTACCATCACGTCTAGGAATGGGAGTTGGTTGTCCTTTTCTTCCTCTCTAGTGAATTGGATTCCTATGAGTGTGGCGTTGATGATCCGGTGTGTGTTCTCTATTTCTGTGTTTTTAATGATTACAAAGGTGTCATCCACATATCTGACCCAGAGTTTGGGTTGAATTTGCGGTAAGACTGTTTGTTCTAATCTTTGCATTACTGCTTCTGCTATGAGTCCAGAGATGGATGAGCCCATGGGTGTGCCGTTGATTTGTTCATATATTTGGTTGTTGAATGTGAAGTGTGTTGTGAAAGCTAACGATCCGCATCCATGAACACCAACTAGCCACGAAACGACACGACCAGCTTTCCTTAGTAGCCACACACACAGATGACAAGCAACATGAATTCGACTGGGACAACACTACTATTATAGGACAAGCCAAACAGAGAACAGCCAGGGAATTCCTAGAGGCATGGCACATCAATAAGCACATCGATCTGGACCCAATATACCGACCACTGCAACGGACAGCTGGAACTGACAACCGGAAGCGGCAGATTCAAACCACTACAAATGACGGAGGAAAGATCACAGAAGCGCTTCACAGGAGGCTCCCAAGCACTGAGGATGTCACCTAGAAGGGGACGAAACTTCTGCAACACAAATTCCCAGCTCGGCGAACAGAACCACAACAACGAGCACCCGAGCTACAAATCTTCTCACAAACTTTATACTCTTCTAAGGATTCACTTGATCTATCCTGTCTATATCTGATGTATGCTTCCTTCTTTTTCTTAACCAAATTCTCAATTTCTTTAGTCATCCAGCATTCCCTATACCTACCATGCTTTCCTTTCACCCTAACAGGAATATACTTTCTCTGGACTCTCATTATCTCATTCCTGAAGGCTTCCCATTTTCCAGCCGTCCTTTTACCTGCGAACATCTGCCCCAATCAACTTTTGAAAGTTCTTGCCTAATACCATCAAAATTGGCCTTTCTCCAATTTAGAACTTCAACTGTTAGATCTGGTCTATCCTTTTCCATCACTATTTTAAAACTAATAGAATTATGGTCACTGGCCTCAAAGTGCTCCCCCACTGTCACCTCAGTCACCTACCCTACCTTATTGCCCAAGAGTAGGTCAGATTTTGCACCTTCTCTTGTAGGTACATCCACATACTGAATCAGAAAATTTTCTTGCACATGCTTAACAAATTCCTCTCCAACTAAACCCTTAACACTATGGCATTCCCAGTCTATGTTTGGAAAGTTAAAATCCCCTACCATAACCACCCTATTACTCTTACAGATAACTGAGATCTCCTTATAAATTTGTTTCTCACTTTCCCTCTGACTATTAGGGGGCCTATAATGCAATCCCAATAAGGTGATCATCCCTTTCTTATTTTCTCAGTTCAACCCAAATAACTTCCCTGGATGTATTTCCGGGAATATCCTCCCTCAGCACAGCTGTAATGTTATCCCTTATCAAAAATGCCACTCCCCCTCCTCTCTTGCCTCCCTTTCTATCCTTCCTGTAGCATTTGTATCCTGGAACATTAAGCTGCCAGTCCTGTCCATCCCTGAGCCATGTTTCTGTAATTGCTATGATATCCCAGTCCCATGTTCCTAACAATGCCCTGAGTTCATCTGCCTTCCCTATTAGGCCTCTTGCATTGAAATAAATGCAGTTTAATTTATCAGTCCTACCTTGTTCTCAGCTTTGTCCCTGCCTGCCCTGACTGTTTGGCTTGCTTCTTTTCTCTGCTCATTCCTGAAGAAGGGCCTGTGCCCGAAACGTCGAATCTCCTGTTCCCTGGATGCTGCCTGACCTGCTGTGCTGTTCCAGCAATAAAGTTTCAACTTTGATCTCCAGCATCTGCAGACCTCACTTTCTCCTTGCTTCTTTTCTCAATTGTACCAGACTTAGATTGATCTCTTTCATCACTATCTCCCTGGGTACCTCCCCACCCCTTTTAATAGTTGAAATGCCCCTGAGCAACTCTAGCAAATCTCCCTGCCAGTATATCATTCCCCTTCCAATTCATGTGCAATCTGTCTTTCTTGTACAAGGTCACTTTTACTCCAGAAGAGAGTTCAATAATCAAAAAAAGTGAATCCTTCTCCCACACACCAGCTCCTCAGCCATGCATTCATCTGCTCTATCCTCCTATTCCTACCCTCATTGGCTCGTGGCACTGAAAGTAATCCAGATATTACTACTCTCAGCATTCCATGCCCTGACTACTCTCTGAGTGACAGGAATGGCTGGGTAAACCCTGGACTTGGTCACAGGTGGACTCTGCAGGTCCTTTCATGGGTTCAATGTTCTTCATCATTGTGGATGCTCACTCAAAGTGGCTGGATCCAAAATGTTAACTCTGGTTTCTCTCCACAAATGCTACCAGACCTGCTGAGTTTCTCCAGCAAATTCTGGTTTTGTTTTGGATTGCCAGCATTTTTGTTTTTTTTATATAAATTAATGTGTTCTTTTCACTCATATCACTTCAACGATATTGTCAATCTTGTCAATGAATCACAAAGGTGGACTTTTTGGGTGAGAGGTGATCTGGAGATAGAGGGGGTGTGGTAGTTTGGTGACAGGAATCCATGTGATAAAAGCTTTAGGGGAACGGTCAGGGGGTATTTGGTAACTGGCAAGAACAGAGGTGATGGGTGAGTGGGGTGTAATGCAAACAGCCACAAAATAAGTACAATCACGTACAGTATTTAGCACGATATATTATCTCCATCAGAATGTAGTCACAGAAATCTCTGACTCAACATGACAATCTATTATTACAATGGTGCTGTATATTAATGGATGCATAATGTTTGCCAAACTTTTATTTGTTCCGTGCTGACATTTATGAGCTAATGCTTATTTTTTGATATTCTTAAAGAGATAGGTTATGAACTAACCTGCTCCAGGAATAATTCCAGCTCTGAGCTAGGTTCTTGCAGGTGCTGAAGTAACCAAAGGAATGTTGAGAAAAATTGAATGTCCCCTCTTGGTATTGTATTGAAGTGTAACCTCGGAGATTTGTTCAGTCTCTTGAATGAACCCTGAATCCACGATCTGCTGTTTCAGAGGTGACAGAGGAACTTCAACCACCTTCATCCTGGGGAATCTCCAATTAGGAGGAGTCTCTGTAGGGGAATCAGAGACACAACCCCCACCCTACACTTTTGGGCCATTCCACATAATATTATATCGTGTAGTTTGTTCATTAGAACTCTTTTTTTATTATTTGCTATCTCTCCCATCATCTTTTCCTAGGCCGCTGAGTCCTTTCTAGGGTTTGAAGACAGTATCTTTGGTATCTCAAGTGGCATTCCTCATAACTGGGTTTCAAAAGTCAAGCTGGAAGGCTGTTCAACTGCAAAGAGCATCTCACCTCAACCTGTTCCTGCCAATAACCACCTCTGCTCTTGCTTGTGAAGGAGTAGAATTATTGGATTATTAGTTGACAGTTGCTAACTCTGATTAGATATATTACTGAAGGTTTTATCAGATGACCTCCCACTCTGGGCCCACCATTGAGCCGTATCTTCATATTTCTTTCTGTTTATAATCAATAAAGTAAAAGTTCAAAGAAAATAGGAAACAATGCAGCACTGAGACTCCCCCTCCCTTTCGTTTCTCCTGGCTATTTTCAACAGGTAAGCAGTCCCGAGCCTTGTATTTGCTCAATAAATGGTGGTCCTTTCTGTCAGAGCCTCTTCAGATTTGCAAAGTAGATCTGGTGGCAGTTTTTCATAGAGGAGGGTCCTGGCCAATATGTATCCCTCAACCCTGAGCATGGAAACAAATGATTTGGTCAACGTTTCATTGACTGTACAGCATTTTTGAGGTAGTGGAAGGCATTGTATAAAGGCAAGTCTTTTCTTTTGAAAATGATTATCCGTCCGGCAGAAGATACAAAAGCCTGAACAGACGTGACCAGAAGGTTCAGGAACAGCTTCTTCCCAACTGTTATTACACTGTTGAATGGACTTTCTAGCCTCAAATAATGCTGACCTTGCTAACCTTGCCTTGCCTAGTGCAGAACCTGAGCAGTGTAACCTGTACGCCTCTAAGTCTTTCTGATCTGTACATCCTTGCTTACTATGATCTACCTGTGCTGTTCATAAACAAAGCTTTCCATTATATTTCGGTGCATGTGACAACAAATAAGTCAATCAATCGGTCATAGAAAGCTATTCTTTACATGATCAATCCCCAGCTATAGGTGAAATTGTGTTTTATCCTTTAAAAGAAATTACATTACACTGTTTATTAAAAATAATGCTGATGGTGAGTTATGGAGAATATTTTAATATTAGGTCTCAGGAGTTAAACATAAATTGCTTAATGCTTTATATTGTCTGAACCCCTTAATTACTTCACTGTCTCGTGAAATACATGCAGTAGTTCTACTCCTGATAGCCAGGCAGTGAAGATTACAACTGGAACTTAACCTTTACACACTGTAAAAGCTTTTATTATTGCACAGATCTCAGAATGGGCACTATACTTTTAAGACAGCTGGATGACATCCAAATGTAACACAGTTTATAAAAGGGTCTCATTTGGCTCCTAGTCAAGCAGTTGTTTTGTTAAAACAGTCAGTCAGCTGGTAAACTGGTGAGCTACATATATAATGTAGCCAAAAACAAAAGATCCAGCCCAAAATGTTGCATATGTACCTATTTGGCAAATAGAACATAAAATTTAGAACATTACACCACAGGAACAGACACTTCAGCCCATCATGTTTGTGCCAACTGTGATGCCATGCTAAACTAATCCCATTTGTCTGCCATATCCCTCTGTTCTCTGCCTGTTTGTGTCTTTCTAATACCCATTAAATGTTGCTATCATATCTGCTTCTACCACCACCTCCCCACCCACCTCTACCCCAGTAGTGTGATCCAAGCACTTACCACCCTCTGAGTATAAACTTTGTTTCACACAACTCCTTTACATTCTCCCCCACACACCTTAAACCAATGCCATCTAATATTTGACATTTTCACTCTGTCTATCCACCCTATGCATGCCTCTCGTGATTTTATGTACTTCTATCAAGTCGTCCCTTAATCTTCCACACTCTAACAAAAGCAATTCAAGTTGTCCAACCTCTCCTTGTACTAATACATTCCAATCCAGGCAGCATCCTGGTAAACTTCTCCTGCACCCTCTCCAAAGCCTCCACATCCTTCCTATAGTGTGGACAAGAACTGCACAAATACTCCAAGTACATCTTCACTAAAATTTTATGCAGCTGCAACATGACTTGCTAACCTCTACACTCAATGCCCTGAACAATGAAACTAAGCATGCTGTATGCTTTCTTTCATCACCTTATCCACTTGTGTTGCCACTTTCAGGAAGCTTTGAACATGGACCTCTTGAAATCTCTGCATATCAAGGCTCCTAAGGGTCTAGCCATTTACTGTATACCTTACTTTTGCATTTACCTCCCAAACTGTATCACGTCACACCCATCAAGATTAAAGTCTATTTGCCATTTCTCCACCCAAACTTTCAACTGATGTGAATCCTGTTGCATCCTTTGATGACTTCCCTCACCATTTATAAATGACCAACTTTCATGTCATTTATGGAATTACTAATCATATAACCTAAACTTTCATTCAAATCATTTATATTTATGTACAAACAACTGAAGTCCCAGCACTGACTCTTGCAGAACACCATTGGTTACAGACCTCCACTCAGCATTTCATTGTTCATGCTGATTACAAAACCTTCAGAAATAATTTGCCAAGACCTCTCAGTAGTGCACCACCATGACCACAAAGATTACCTGTGAAGATCCAAGGGTATGACCTCAAAGTATAACACAAACCCAGCTGACAAATGACTATTGTGACAAAGCTGCTCCTTTAGCAAGGTTATACTGTTCTTGGCTTTTTTCTCAGAGAGGTCGTAAATGCACAGACTCTGAAAAGTCTGAGGGTTGAAGGCTTTTAGAGCCAATTTGACAATAGATAATAGATACTGCCTCAGGCAGAGTCTTTCAAGTTTTAAAAAAAGAACAATGAAAGGTGTGGCCAGATCTCCCAGCTTGGCTTTTCTCTGGTTTGGTTTGGTGTTTAGCAGAGTGTGGAAAAAGCTGCTGGACCCAAAGAAGCAGGTCCAGGCTGGTACTCTCTCTCTGACTGCTCTCCTGTAAGAACCTGTGTTTGATTTTACCTTTTGTGCCAAGGGGTGTTTGTGGGAATTATTGCAAATATTTGGAACAGCATCAGTAAGTTAGGATGATCTGTTGGGTTTTCGGAGAGGTTAAGTTATTTGGTCTTCTGTTGTCTGTAATCTCATCAATAAATTGTTTTGGTTAAAACTAAGTGGTTTGACCAGTGGCATTTCTCCTCAATATCCACTTAACACCTGATTAAAACAATGTGCAAATTTAGAGTCTGGGATGTTTGAGGGGTCTGGCCTGGTCCATAACACTATTCCCAATGCTCTTAGCTGATTTCCAAATTCCATTAGATACAAGGTAAGTCTCTAAACTTAAAAGTGGATATTGTTGAATCCAAGTTTGAAACCAATCTCCACATTGATCTCATTCATTTTGGCCGCAGCCAAGCAGAGCAGATTCAGCAAATTGTACCTGATGATGTCCAGATGCAATAGTTCAAGAGGATCATCATCAGCAGGTCGCCTGAATACATACAGCAGGTTCCTGAGAAAACATATTCTTTCTAGGCATTCAGGGACAAACTAAGACTTTCTAGGAATGTAATTTGTGAAAGCAAACAAATGATTCTTCCACAAGCTCGATGTTGAGATATGGTTGACCATCTGCACAAGTTACATAGGTGCAGAAGAAATCAAGAGATTGATGTATCAGTCTGTGTACTGTATTGGCCTGGCATCAGTAAAGATAACAATCAACTGATATGGTGGTGTGAAATATGCCAAATCCATTAACCCCAACAATGAAGAGGCCCTCTCATTCCATTAGAAATTTATTTCTGAACTGTAGTGCTAGATTGTGACAGATATTTTCCATGTCCAAGGAGTTGACTATGTTCTAGTGACTATTTCAGCAAACTTCCTTTTGTGAAACATCTGTTTCATCCAGAATCCCATCTTTGTAGTCTATGTTGTATGGGCTAACAGACAGTGAAGCTCTCAGCATGTATGATGCTAACAGGGGTTACTAACAGTGGTGTTTTACCCTAAGGAAACTAATATATTTGCTAAGGTACACATTACAAACATGCATCAACACACCCCAAAAACACAAAGTCTGTCTGTTTCTAGTCAGAGGTGCATAAATGATTCCCAGCTCATACCCACCTCCTTGCAAATAATGAAGTGTTGAACTAAGACACAGTTAACACAATTTTTTGGTGGTTTTAAATGTTTCTTTGCCTCTGCACTAATCTTTGTTCTAGCATTTCCTCTTTGAGGTTATGTTACAGATACTGTGGTGGCGTTACACTCAAATGTGTACTTAGACTGTGAGCCAAATCACTGGTGCAACAGTTGCTGATACATTAACCATCATAAGTACGTTTGGCATCCTCAAATTGAGTTCAACTATTGTCTACTATACACTTCCAAACATGCACAAAATGGGGTATTAAAAAAATTACCTCTTTTCCTCATTACCCTCAATTTAATGTCCATACGATTAAATTCATGATCATCAAGTGTAAAGCAACTTGTCAAGATTTTTAGATAGAAATCCATGTCCTATTCTACAAGGCAATGGTTTATTCTTACCAACTGCTCTTGTGTTTGGAGGACAATTCCATGCAGTTGTACCTCATATACACTTACCATCCAACACATGTACATGATGCACTGTTGGAAAGCAGGAAGGAAATGGAACAAGATTATAATCATGGGGCATACAAACAATTATCCCAAGAAGAACCAGGGCAAACATATCAGAGTTTGAAATCTTAGCACGAATACATAAGTTCATGGAAAGATAATAAGACATTGTGTCCAGTCCAGTTCATACTACGCTGTCATAAACAATGGTCAAATTCTACAATGAAACAAATAATGCATTTGAGTTAACATGATCAACCACCCAGATTAGATTAGATTCCCTACAGTGTGGAAACATTCGGCCCAACAATTCCACACCAACCATCCAAAGAGTAACCCATTCCCCTATATTTATCCCGAACTAATGCACCTAACACTATGGGCAATTTAACATGGCCAATTCACCTGACCTGCACATCTTTGGATTGTGGGATGAAACCGGAGCACCTGGAACAAACCCACACAAGACATGGGGAAAATGTGCAAACTCCACACAGACAGTTGCCCAAGTCTGGAATTGAACCCAGAAGCCTGGTGCTGTGAGGTAGCTGTGCTAACCACTGAGCCACTGAAAGTGAAAGTGGCATACCAGACAGCAAACACGTATTAAATATGCATGATAACCATCCATTTCAACATTCGGCCCTGAATGCTCGATAACTGAATCATAATAACTGCATAATGATAAGATCCAATTGTTTTGTATGTCCACCAAATGGTTATTGTAATATATAGAGATAATTGATATTTATGTGCACTTTTGCACACCTTTATCAGAAGAAGGTTTCCATTCTTTCAAAGGAAAAAAGGGGAATGTTGTATTATTGTATAGATCTCAGAAAGGCATGCCATCTTTAAGACAGCTCAACGACATCACAACATGTGACGCTCTTCCTCAGTTAAATAGCCAGTCAGCTATGTACGTAAAGCATCAGTAATATAAGTAAGCATAGAACTTGACTATTTGTAAGTCTAAGATGTCATATTAGTATATAATGTTAATGTTGTTAATGAACTTGAGGACATCTGTTTCATCCAGAATCCCATCTTTGTAGTCTATGTTGTATGGGCTCACAGACAGCGAAGCTCTCAGCATATATGATGCTAACAGGGGTTACTAACAGTGGTGTTTTACCCTAAGGAAACTAATATATTTGCTAAGGTACACATTACAAACATGCATCAACACCCCCCCAAAAAACACAGAGTCTGTCTGTTTCTAGTCATAGGTGCACAAATGATTCCCAGCTCATACCCATCTCCTTGCAAATAATGAAAAGTTGAACTGAGACACAGTTAATACAATTTTTTGGTGGTTTTAAATGTTTCTTTCTCTCTGCACTAGTCTTTTTTCTAGCATTTCCTCTTTGAGGTTATGTTACAGATACTGTGGTGGCATTACACTCAAATGTGTCCTTAGACTGTGAGCATTGGTAGCTATTCGTTGGACCAAATCTAGTATCCAATGCAAAAAATCCAGCATGGACCACTGGATTGGGATTTGGATGTGATCCTTGATATTTCCCTTCTTAAGCAGCGTGGGGTGCAATCAATTCCAGTCCACCTTTTGCTCCAGTTCAGCTTGCACAGCACACTCAAGAAATGTCCACTGTGGGATTGTCTTGTAGTTCAATTACCACTGAATGAACCCATATTGATTCATGCCATATCACAAAGCTGTCAAATCCATTTAAAATTACATAAACGTGGAAGTGATCTGAACAGCCCTGTCAGCATAATAGGATGACAGCCGAAAGAATTTCATTAGTTTTTTTCAGTCATGTCATAGAACAGCAGGGCCTAGGAACCAGTCATTCAAGCTATTAAACTCTGCGGTATACACCCATTTTAGGTTTTAATCATCCTTAATTACTTCCTTCTGTCTCCCTGAAATGTAACTATATTTGTTGATATATTGCTGAATCCTCCCAGCTCCGTTCTAGCACAAAGTAAGAGTCTTTGTGGTATTTCTGTCCTGGTCAGATCCAATAGTAATTACATAAAGTAATTATCTAAAGTAAAGTTGGTAGTCTTGTCAAAACACCTAATAGAGATACCTGCTTTTAAAAAATAACCACACAGATAACTCATGCTGCCCATAGTGCTGGCTTTCAGACCTAATCTGATTCCTCCTGCTTGCCAGAGTTAGACAAAGGCGCAAAGACAAGGGCAAAAGAAAAATGCAAGAACACAAACAGGACTCAGTCAGAAAATGTAAAAGGAAAGAACAAAGGGGATCCCCGATTTACAAACATCCGACTGACAAATGCTCGAACTTATGATTCCATACAGGGGTATCAGTGTGAGACAGTGAAAAGTCAGAGAGGGAAGAGAAGGGGTGGAAAAGTCCCTGAAAGTTTATAAAAGAATTGTAGTGTAGTAGTTGGCAGGCGTTGGATAGAAATCATGCAGAGAGAAATACTCCGCTTACAAAACTTTATCAGTTTGTCTTTTAAAGTCCAAAGGTGTACAGTTTAGGTGGATGGGCCATGCTAAATTGCTCATAGTGTCCAGGGACGTGTAGGTTATATGGATTGCACATGGGAAATGCAAGGTTACAGGGATAATGTTGGGGGATCACAGATGGGATGCTGTTCAGAAGATTAGTGTGGACTTGATGGGACAAATGGCCTCCTTCCACACTGTAGGGATTCTATGATTCTAATCAGGACCTGCTGATCAAGGTGAAAGGGGTGCTCATTTAAGAACAAATTACAGTCTAATTCACAGGCTTTTTCCATGAAAACGGGTCCTTTACGGATTACTCCAGGACCAGAATAAAATGATGTATATTTAGTGTGGCTTTTTGCTGCACGAAATCACCATAAATATCTTGCTTTGATGAATAAAACTATATATTCAACTGTGAAGAATGGCCCAGAATTTGTTGATTAAAAAACAGTGAATTTAATGTGCAAGTCCTTGTTCGAATGTAAATAATACAGCGGTTTACAGCAAAGGGAGCATACACCTGAATCACCACAAATTACTTGGTTTGCAATTGTGCACTGTTAACCTGACAAAAGCAAAGCGTGTCCTCAACCTCTCATGGGCTTCAAAAAATTATTGTATAAAAGTTTGGAAACTAGATTATATCCTATTCTTAAATGAATATGTTTTGAAACTTGATTAACAATGCCTATTATTCCTACCTCATCATCAATATGCATAAAATTCCCCACATAAATTTATTTCTCATGCAATAAAACCTACAAATGACACATCTGACTCATTTTGTATACCTTAAGATGGAGCTCCAATATAATCACTAAATACATTTATCATAGAATCCCTACAATGTGGGAGCAGGCCATTCGGCCCAAGTTCACACCAATCCTCTGAAGAGCATCCCACCCAGACCCAACCCCCTATCCTATCCCTGTAACCCAGCATATCCCACGGCTAATCCACCTAGCCCGCATGTCTAGACGCTATGGTCAATTTAGCATAGCCAATCCACCTAACCTGCATATCTTTGGACTGTGGGCGGAAACCGGAGCATCCTGAGGAAACCCACACAGACAGGGGGAGAACGTGCAAACTCCACACAGATTGTCACCCAAGGCAGAAATCGAACCCTGACGCTGTGAGCAGCAGAGCTAGCCACCTTGCCGTCCATTGATTTGTTTCCTAGTATTACTGCTTTTTGGTTTTTTCTTTCTTCTGGATTATTGACTAAATAAACTACTCAGTGCAGCAATCTATGTTCTTGCAATGCTATAGGTTGCATCCTAGAGGGAACAACTGAACATTTGGAGTTTCATTCCTGTCCATAGCAATATGTACTGAAAGTTGTTTTAAAATTAAACATTTTCATTATTTTTACTTTTCTTTCTTGATTTTTTCACTCTTTTAATTGTATCTTTCCATTTTTTCAGACTCTAAATTCAATCTCCTTTATCTCTTTATTCGGACAATTCTTTGCTTCTTTCGTTACTCTTGAATCTCATCAGCTAAGTAGGTAAACTGTTGGTCCTGTCATTCACCAAAGTCCCTGATGAGCAACAATCTGTGCTGCAAATATTTATCAAGATGAGCAGTGAGAGGAAACATTTAACAAATGATGCAAGCAACCCTTCTTCCAGAATGTTCTGGGCCAACACCCGGGTGTGTTTGCTTTACCGGCACTTGCTCCTGGTGGAAGAATCCTATCCAGCTTAAAAGATTTGCTGGTTTTAACAATTACAGAATGAGGTAGAAATCTAAATTTTGGAAATGGATCAATTTTAGTGAGATTTTGCACTTTCTGCAGCCGTTAAAAGAAAGCTGGAATTTCTATGCACATTTCAACCCTTTAACACTTCACTATGCTGAATAAATATAAATTCCGTATGGGGGTGAGTGCTACACCATTTGTGATGGTCTTTAATAACAGAGGCTATATAAAATAAGAGTGCGCAGCATTCTGTCATTAAGTACAGCTGCAGTTTTACCTCAATGTTGTTTTCATGTTGTTTTCTGGATTTTCCCTTCTCAGTTTCGCTAGTAGACAGGGATCCTGCTGCTTGCAAATCTTCAGATTGACATCTGATAGTCTTTTTGATTTGACAAAATATTTGTTGTGTCTCTTTCTGTGTGAATGTTCCAAGGAATAGCAACTATTCACGTTTGATTTGCAAGGTGAGAATTAGTGTGGTGAGCTGCAGAATAAAACACATTGCTTTAGTTCCAGGTTTTCTGGGAAAGTTCAAAGCTTGAACTGTCACAAATAAATCCAAGAAGGAATTCAGGAGGAACTGTAGATGGATGGTGGTTGGAATGTGAACTGTGTAATCATAAGCAGTGTCTGAGATTAATAATAAATGCTTCTGAGAAGAGGCTCATTAGATACACAAGGTAGGAAGGAGTAGAGGAATATGCTGATGGTGTTAGAGGAATGAGTGTGAGTGGGGTCTCACGCGTGGCAGATATGTTACAGCCTAATTTTAAAGGGCATTTAGAGATAGGCTGGGAGTTGTGAGGTGTGTCTGACACAAAGCATCAGGAAAGAAGCCTGATGTATTCTTACAACCAGGGACAGTCTGAGTGATGGCAAGAATGGCAGTGATTTAAATACCCACCAACTGGATTTCCAATGAAGATAATGAGCTTAATGACAGCTATTTCACCAGAATGCTTGTATTTTACTGGCATTACAACAGTCCTGACCATGTGGGGAGATCACATTGAGGTGACTTCCCAGCGGCCTCCTGGAGGTCTTCCTTTCTGGAAACTTCCTGTTCCTTTGAGGAGTTCATCAAAACAATGGGCACTGTAATTTGTTCCCAGATGACTATTCCTGACACCTTATGATAATTGCCATCTCTTTCAGTATGTGGTAATGTGTTAGGGTAGTTTGAGATAGCTCGCTGTGACAAATTCTCTTTTGTCTTTACTTTGGCTTGGGCCTATCTCGTGATGAGAGAATATACAAACTTAATTATCAGTTGAAGGGATCCTGTTTTTAGATAACAAGGTTTATTGCATGATAGTGATAAGTGCAACTATCCTTTGCTATGCATAATTACTAGGACCTTAGGTAGCTGGGACAGATACATCTATTCCTTCTGAAAGTTAGACTTGAACTCCAAAACTCCACCCACATACTGTGTGTAATATCAATAGGATGGGTGAAGCTAATGTATCAGGAATATTAACTTCTATAGAAACATTCAATTGCTGGGGTCTGGTCTACCTGCCCTGAGCACAACAACATCTCAGTTTGTAGGTGCCCAACCCCAACCTATTCTCTCTCTCTCCCCTCCTTTCTCTGTCTTCCCTTCACCCATAGCCTCATTAACTGTCTATTGATGACACAGACAAGGCTGCAGATCTCCCAGCTCTCTGAATGGGCCAGCAGATCCAAAAGGCTAGCCACCAACCTGAATTGGATGGAAATCCAGGGCAGCCTCTTTGTTGATTCTCACCAGGAAAACTGTAATGTGGTCCATCATCTTCCTGTGTTCACTTGGGATCTGGCATTGAGCGATGATGTTGGACCCATGGTATGCCGGTAAGATCCCAGACCAGCATGGACTTTTGGGGCTGAATGGTCTATTTCTATATTGTAAAATCTACATCTGTCTAATACATTGTCCATTTCTCATGGCAATAGCCCTGTTGCTTGTTTGAATGAAGAAATCACTCCATTAATGCTAGTTTTTAACAAACCTGAGGGAGTTTTATGTAAATTAAGACACGCCAAGCTCACTTCACCAGAGGCCATCACCAGCAAAATGATATTCACTTTGCATACTTTGGGAGAGAGCAAGAGTACATTGTTGAGATTGTGGCTTGTGTCTTATGGTCTGTTAAGTACATTCAAGATTGAGATGTACAGATTTTTAATCAGTATAAAAATCAAGGATTATGGGGAAAAAGCAGGAAAGTACAGCTGAGGGTTAACAGATCATATGATCTCATTGAATGGCAGAGTAGACCCAATGGGCCGAATCACCTACTTTTGCTCCTATGCTTAGGGAATCAGCCATGACCACAGTGATGGTGAAGCGAGCTAGATGGGCCAAATAGCCTACTCTACTCCCATTTCAGTGTTTCGACCCACAATGCTATGCAGTAATTCAGCTCCTGACTCCCTAAACATTGTTTGTCATTTGCAATCTGGAAAGTGATGATAACCACCCGCCTTGCCTGGATGAGTGCAGCTCTAACAACATTCAATGTTTAACACCATCCCGGATAAAACAGCCCTGGCAACAACTTTGGTCCTCGCTCTCCCCACCACCAATGCACAGTGACAGCAGTGTGTACAATCCACAAGACATGGCCTTCAGTTGAACCTTCCAAACTCATGATCTCTTCCATCTGGAAAGATGAGAACAACAGATGGATGGGAACACCACCACCCGGACATTCCAAATCATACACCTCCCAGACTTGGAACTACATTGCCATTCCTTCACTGGCACTGTGTCAAAATCCTGAAACTTCTTTCCAGATAGCACTGTGGGTGTATCTACAATGCAAGGATTGTAGCAGTTCAAGTAGGAACTGCTTACCAACCTCTCCAGGACAGGGATGAGCTATAACTACTAGCCTTGCCATGATGAACAAACATGATGACTGAACAAAATCACTTCTTCTGCAAGAGTCTCTTCATTCCAATCAGGAATTAGATGAAACTCTGGCTGATTTTCTTTCTCACTTGCCATGCCTGGAGACTAAAGGGAGCAGTAGCCCTCTCTACTCTAACCACAAATAATAACTGCATCAATACTGAGCAGCAATGAAACTCACCACTGTTCTGGTGTTTGACTCAGTCCTACTCTGAGTAACATAAAAAGAAAGACCTGCGTTTCCATAGCAACCTTTATGACCTCACAATGTCACAAAAACACTTTATGGCCAGTGAAGTACTTTTGAAGTGTAGTCGATGTAGGAAACGTTGCATACAATTAATGCACACTCTCATAAATAGAACTTTGATAATGACAAGTTGGATTGTTTAATTATGATGTTGGTTCAGGAACACATATTGGCCAGGACATTGCGTGTACTCCCTGTTCTTTTCTTTAAAATAGCAATGTATGATTCTTTATTTTTATCAGAAAGGGCTGACAGGGGCCTGATTTAATGATTCATCCAAAAGATAGTACCTCTGACAGCGCTAACCTCCCTCAGCACTGCACCGATATGTCAGTCTGGAGTTTGCGCTCAAATGTCTGGATAGAGATTCACAATCTAACTGAGAGGTGAGAGTGTTACCACTGAGCAAAGCTGACGCCTCACATATGATATGTTCACTTCCCCACTGAATGATTGGAAAGCTGCTGGGTTTTGGTTTATTTTCGTGCTTTCGAGTAGTGAATTCTGAGGTGGTGAAATCATCGATCAGATCCTTAAAGAGTAAAAAGTCTCATATTTAAGCTCATGTCGAGGAGAGGCAGTGCTGCATTTACAAGTTGCAAGTTTCAGCCCTACCCGTTTTATGTTATTTTCTCTCAATTTGCAACTACCGAGGGAGCTTATCCAAAATTGGGCATCTGCGCTCAGCACGTCAGCTGCATGCTCAACCGCACCATGATTAAAAGCAGCGTGCAAAACATAAGCCATGGTACTTTTTCTTTGATAATATCGCAAGCACAGAGAAGCTTTCTGCTGACAGACTTTGATTTGTGACTGAGATTTCCCTCTGCTTCACTTGCTTTTGTGGAAAGTCAGTTTGACATCCTTCATGTACACAGCCTGCTTGCTCCAAAGTCAATGTTGTACTGCAGCTTCATTAGACTTGGCTTCAAAACACAACATGCAGTTGTCATTATGTCTTGTGTAAGATGTGGATTGATACTGAACTTCATCACTGACTTAAGATTTCATGAAGCAAAGTTGAACATAACTCCAAAGAATTACTGAACTGATTAACTTTAACAAGATCATGAAAGTTTTTTTTCCTGATGACCGTATCTGGTAACTTGTGCTTCTCCCTCTACCAGTATGTGGTTCTGGGTAAGGGTTTTTCATCACCACTAATTCTCCATTTTCTTTGCTGTGTTTTGGGCCTACCTAGTTATTAGTGGTAGAGGATACCCCACTGTAGAATAGGTCCTGTACTTAGACAATGAAAAGGCTTTTTGCATGATAGTAATAAGTACATCAGGGGTAAGGACTTTTGGAATATGGCATAGATACACCTGCAGCCTTGGAAAATTAGAGGAGAACTTGTTGTCTCCAACCACAGGTTGAGTATGACATCAATAGAATGGGTGGAACTAACATAATATGAACATTAATCGCTCCAACACCATTATGTTCTCCAGTAGTTAATGCCAGCATTCTCCAACAGGGATCACTAACCTCACTTGGAAAGATGCTTTAACTTGACCTGACCAATAACTTCAATTTTGTGACTGTTATTAAACAAAGATGGACCGAGTTTCAGTTATGAACATGTAGAAGTTGGAATTCCTTTCTGCTATTTCAGGTGAAACACGAGATATGGGAACCTTGCTTAATACCATATTCATGAATGTTTATGGAAACTAGGGCCTGGATTTCATATCTGTCAGCCTGTTGCTGGAACAGAAAGTGAGGGGGAGGTGGGGGGGATGGTAGGGGGTAGGGGGGGAGGTGTGGTGGTTGCTGTGGTTGTGGGAGATGACATTCCTATCCACTCCACCTCTATCAATTACTGCTGAAATCAGAGTGGGCAGCTCAGCACTATCACTGTTTGCATTGGCCATTGCAGGGGTGGTACGGAGAGGACAAGGCCACGTTATTGTACGGTTGCCCTCAAATTGGGCTGGGGTGTCCAGGGCTTGGCAGATAGGCCACAACAATTGAAGGTGGTGAGATCTTGGCGGACAGGTGATCTGGTGCTGCTGGGGTCCTCACTGTGGACTAAGAATGCTCAAAGGGAGTGTTCCCACTCCCAGCCCACCCACCTCCCCCCCACCACACCCCCACACTCAGTCCTCCACTAGTATAAGTTAGGAGGCCATCAGCTTTTGAGGAAAGTCTCCCAAGGGGGCAACGAGCCCCACCTGCAGACTCAAAGTGAGTCTTATTTTCTCATTTAAGTGAGTCAGTTGAACTCCATGCATCAGCTCATCTGCTATCTGTCCTTCTGCCGTCAAAATAGCATTGTAGTATAAAGACATAAAGCACACCATCTTTCTCTGCCATTTTGCATGTCCTCCTGTCTCCAAACCCTCAAAGAACTAGTAAAATTCAGACCAAGAGCCTTGTCCCTTTAATGTCCTTTTGGTTCACATGAATTCTAGAACTTCAGTCTGTGGTTATGGATCAGATGTTAACGTGCGTTTCCACCTGTTTCTCCAACTCAGCAGACAATTGTGTGTGTGATTGGATGGGGAAACTTCACATTCACTTCCCCAGTAAGATCCATCACTGTAATAAGCTGCATCATAGTGATGTCAGATTGTGTGGAACTGGACTTCAGGTCCTCTGCCATCGTCCTTTTATTCTTTTGTTAGATGTGGGTCATAAGCATTCCTGATCTCTGGTATTATTTGAACAAAACTGGAAGATGCTCAGTAAAGCCATGCTGTGTTAGAAAGCTCCAACAAAGCCTCCTTCAACATGATTTGTGTTCTTCACCTAATGCAAGTGGATTGCTTCTGTTAACATTATGTACCAGTCCAGTCTCAGTTCATCTCACTTTATTTCTGAGAAAGCACTAATATTAAACAATAATAATTGTTAACCAATAAATGAAATGTCTAAAATAATGACAAATAAAATCTAAAAAAATAAATATTTACCTGTACTCTGAACTCTAACTTGGATTCCTACATAGAACAAAATAAATGGCTTAATTTGTGAAACCAACTATAAACTGCTCAGATTTGCAGCTCAACAAAATAATGGTCAAGATACAGGATGCTGCAGAAGATTTGTAAAGAATGCTTCATTTTGGTTCATTATACAAATGTGAGACATTCCAGATCAAAATCTGAATGGAAAATATAAAGGATAACATAAGTGAAAAAATTGGAGAAGATAATTGTGCAATGAATGCAGATCAGATCTTAATTCAGAACTGTTAAAACAAGGATCATACAATTTAGCATCATGGCCATAACTTTACTGCCATTGCCATAAGTATTGAGAGCACCAAAGTGGTGCAGATGTTTTTCAAATCTAAGTTATTCTTGTGTGCTTCATTGCTATGTTTTGAGTCTAGCTTAGTCAGAGAACTAAACATATTGGTATACCTAATGGTTAGCATGTGGTGATGCTTGCAGGGAGTTAGGGACATTTCTTTATAAACAATGGGTTTTTTTTGTGATTGCTATTTAATGAGACTTCATGTTAGTGCACAGTGTCACATTGTCCACTGTGTGTTACATGGCTAAACCAGCAGGCTCAGATGGCCCTCACTCCTATCCCATGTCCACCATCACTCTCACTGGGGAAAACTGAAAAATGTCCAGATGAACCTAAAGCCTGTAAGGACTCTGCGAGCTAACTCAATGAGATGGACACACATTTTGACAATTTTGACACCATCCCTTCAGCCCTCAGATTCTAACTTTGGCCGACTGTCCCATTACAGGCACCAGGTCCATCCCTCCTCCATTCCTCCATCACCCTTACCCCACCTTCTCTCCTCTCTTTGACTCCTTCATGCCTGACTTCACTTCACACTCTCTCCACCCCTTTGCTCCTGACTCACCCATGCTGGTCCCAAGCTGCCGTTCTCCCTCTCCCCTCCCTTGTGTGTGACAGATTTCAACAAGGAAATCCACTGAATTCAAAACTCTACTGCGTTGTTGCATGTTCACCTTTAAGGAACATAAAACGGGTGCTCAGAATTCTTGTGTGCTTTATCTTGGTGGTAGGATGTAATTAAATAAGACATTATGCTAATGACTAATCTATTAAAGGAGGGAGCCACAGCAGAACAGTGTGAGTTTGTCACTGTGCAAACAAGTCAATGACTTAAAGGTAACATTGTCATAGTCTTGCTGTCTCATTAGAGAGAGAAGGGGATGAGCGAGAGAGAGAGAGTGAGAGAGAGATGACTGCTGGTGGCTTAGGGTCATCACATCTCAGTTAAGAGGAAAGGTTGAGAAAGTGCGACTTTCATAGTAACTTCAACCAGTACAGGAATTGAACCTGTGCTGTTGATATCACTCTGTGTCACAAAGCCATCCATCCAAATGAACTAACTGTCCCCCCATTCATTATCGTTTCTCAGCCCACTATAGGGAAATCAAAACCTTGCATCTTGCTTAATTCAGCCAGTCACATGTCCCATTCCCTGTTCTTGCAGGGCCGTCTGTTTTCTGTTAGTTGGTCAATTGCAAATCCATGCAAACATTTTGTCCCCAATATGATATGATCATAAGTTGTGTAGTAACCTACTGTGTGACATTTCATTGAATGCCTTTTAGAAATCCAATTACTCCTGATCCTCATTTATGCACCTTGCTTGTTTCTCCTTCAGAGAAGATGTTTATTAAATGTGATTTCTGTTTCACAACACAATTTTGATTCTTATTGATTGCATTGCATTTTGTAACTATCCTGCTACTACATACTTAATAATGGGTTCTAGTATCTTCCCAATGACAAATGGCTTATTGTTTCTTGCTTTCTGTTTCCTTCCTATATTAAATAATGGCGTTGCATTTGCAGTTTTCCAACCTGCTGAAACATTGACAGGAACTCGGGAATGTTAGAAGAGTACAACTAACACAGGCATCATCTATTCAGCCAAGTCCTTTAAGACTCCAGGATGCATGACTTCAGGTTCAGGGAATTTTCAACCTTTAGTTCCATTGGTGTTCTAGTACTTTAAGTTCCACTCATTATCCCCTGTAGTGATTGGAACGAGGTTGGCTAGGTGGATCTCAGTGAATATGAATTCCCTGATTGGAGCTTTTCGGGGAGTTCTGGCTGACAGATATACACAGGAGTCTCAGGGATTCTCCTCACTCTGAGCTGGCTGGCCGGAGTCCATGCGCTGTGGATGTGTAAAGAAAGGATGATTTGGTGATATGACATTGGCCTCTGTGGAGTTATTTCAGCCCCCTACTTTTTAACTGAGCAAAGCCTCATGCCCAGTTTTCCTCCCTTCGCCAATATAGTGGGTGACATATTTCAGTACTGAATGAGCACACACACAGGTTGATACATTGAACAATTTGTCTATAAAACAGCTGTGATTTTAACCCCTTTTTAGATCTGGATTTCTACAGCTCTTCCAGTGAGCTGTGATCTAGCTTAGTGTTGAGAGTATGTTGCTAGAAAAGCACAGCAGGTCAGCATCTGAGGAGCAGGAGAATCGGGCCAGAGCCCTTCATCAGGGTGCCCTAGCTTACCCATGTCTAGTTGAGTGTTGAGGTACCTCTGTGTCCCCAGCATTTATCAGGAGGCCACAAGCACTCTGCCTCTGATCCTCCAAGTATGACCGCGAGCAAGCTACTTCACTGAAACTAAAACATGGAATAGTAATCCCAGTATGCACACTCAGGTCTGCATAGAGCTCATACATAGCAAGTGCAAACAAATAGAAAAGGTCATATTAAGGGTGTCACTTTAAGGGGAAAAGGTTAAGTGCAAACAATCTGATGCTTTACATAGCAATGGTTACACTGGCATCCATTCAAGTGAAATAATCCCTCACACCAGCTGTTGAATACAAAATTAAATGCGAGTGGAAGCAAACGAATCAATATAAATGATGAGCTATTGTAAATAGGTGGAGCTGCTGTCCTCTCTCAAAAACACTCACCTGTTTCACTCACACGCACCTATCTATTCCAATAATGTTATTGCAATTCCACAAAGTGAATTGGATTAGGGTTTTTGTAAAAAATGCCAAAGTTGTCTTTGGGTGAGGCTGCAATATAAATTGCAAAAAACAAGGATCTTCTTTGGCATCATAGAATGTGATGGTAAGTTTTCCTCTGATTTGTAATCTACACTGGACCCACTTTTGGCTTGTTTAAAGATTGTGTTAAGGTCATAATTGGGCCTTGAAGACCTAGCCCCTTCAGTGGATAAGGATCACATTCCTGTGGGTGATATTGATGAGAATCAAAGGACACCGATTTCAAACAGTTGGCAAAAGAGCAAAAGTTATTTACACAGCAAATAGTCAGGATCTTGAATGCTCTGCCCGAGAATTTGGTGAAGGCAGATGCAATTGTAGCTTTCAAAAGGGAACTGGATAATTATTGGAAGAGAAAATATTTGCAAGGTTACAGCAAAAAGACAAGCAAGCGGGAGTAGCCGAGTTGCTGTCACGGAGAGTTGGTGTGGCCATGTGACCTCTTTTGTGCTGTATTAATTCTACGACTTAGCCAGAGTCTGATTTGTTTTATTCCAACCACAAGCTTTTCTTCCAAACACCGTCGAAAAGTTCATTTTTAATGAAATTGTTTCGCTGTGGCTCATTGAAGCACTTCCAGTCCAGAGACAGAAAACTGTCATATCTTCCCAGCGCCCAACTCCTGAAGGGCAGATCATCTTGGCTAAGCTTCCAGTGCATTACTCAGGAAGGACTGAACTGGTACAGATGCCGTCACTTAAATGAGACATTTAATTCAGACCCTGTATACTATGTTAGGTAAATACAAAGTATCCCATGGCACTATTTAAATAAAAAGGGGAAGTTTCCTGGTGTCCTGGTGAATATTTATCTCTCAACTACATAAGAAAATCTAGTTATTATCACCTTCCCGTTTGTCGGGGTTTTCTGTGAACAGGTTGGATGTTATGTTTTCTATATTTCAAGAATGGTTAAACTTCAATGCTATTTGATTGGTTGTAATGAGTGTAAGGACATCCTAAGATGTCATATCTTCCCAGCCCCCACCTCCTGAAGGGCACTGGGAAACAAGACTGGGCTTATTGTTAGTGGTTAGTGAATCCTCCGCCTATGACTTGGTGAATGCCAGCAGTGGTGGGATGAAGTCCTGAGGTGGTTCTTGGGCCTTACTTGGTCACCAGCTGGAAAGGCTGCCTGTTGGTAGGCTTTAATATCCTCTCAGAGGTGGGTTTGGAGGTAGATGGGCCGTGAGATTGGGCAGGTCATTGATAAGTGAGGAGCCTGCTGGCTTTCGACTTCTCTCCATTTTAGTCCAGGATTCCATCACATGATACCCTCTCTCACTGTCTTATCTGCTTTGGCATTTCCCACCTCAGACAGTAGGATGGCCGAATTGTCATTGCTGCAAGCTTTTGTACTGGTCTTCACCTCCAGGCTTCATCAGATGGTGAGCATGCTCTCTCCCTACTAATTGGCCATCCCTACAAGAATTCACAACAACCTGTGCAAAAATTGCTTTCTTCACATCCCTTTTGGTTTGTTTGCCAGTAACCTTAAATCTGTCTCCTATTCTTTACTCTTTGTGGGTGGCACGGTGGCACAGTGGTTAGCACTGCTGACTCACAGCGCCAGAGACCCAGGTTCAATTCCCGCCTCAGGCGACTCTCTGTGTGGAGTTTGCACATTCTCCCCGTGTCTGCATGGGTTTCCTCCGGGTGCTCCGTTTTCCTCCCACAGTCCAAAAATGTGCAGGTTAGGCGAATTGGCCATGCTAAATTGCCCGTAGTGTTAGATGAAGGGGTAAATATAGGGGAATGGGTCTGGGTGGGTTATGCTTCGGCGGGTTGGTGTGGACTTGTTGGGCCAAAGGGCCTGTTCCCACACTGTAAGTAATCTAATCTACTCGAAAGTTTCTCCTTATTTTGTGTATCAAAATCCTTCCTGATACCCTACATTTTTATTTTACTGTGCTCAACGGCGAACATCCCGATTTTTTTTTGGTAAATGAAGTAATATATAGCAGATGTTAAATAAAAACTAAGTGCTGGAGAAGGTGTAGTAGCATCAGTGGAGAGAAAACAGAGTCGATGTTTCAAGCCCAGTGACCCTTTTTCTTATGTTCAGGTAAGTACATATTGCTTTGAGCTCTGCAGACGGTGCATCACAGTGTTGAATGAAGGGCCGTGGAAGAGGTCAATGCTGTCCTCCAAGAGCAGCAGTCATACACCCCTTACCTGCAAAAAGGAAAAGAAAATTAAAAGAAGAACCTAATTTGAATAGCCTACTCTGCTTTCAAAGCTCTCCTTATATCACTGTAGAATAGAATAGAAGCAAATCCCTACAGTGTGGAAATAGGCCCTTCGGCCCAATAAGTCCACACCAACCCTCCAAAGAGTATCCCACTCAAACCCATTCATCTCCATTTACCCCTGACTAATGCACCTAACCTACACATCCCTGAACACAATGGGCAATTTAGCACAGCCAATTCACCTAAACTACACATCTTTGGATTGTGGGAGGAAACTGGAATACCCGGAGGAAACCCATGCAGAAATGGGGAGAATGTGCAAACTCCACACAGTTGCCCGAGGCTGAAATTGAACCCGGGTCTCTGGCATAGTGAGGCAGCAGTGCTAACCACTGAATCACCATGCCACTCAGTCAGCAAGAAAGCCTCGGAGAATTCAGCTCTCTGGTCAGAGTTCAAACTTGGCATCAAATTATATCATCCAACCCTAATCTGCACATTTAAAGAAAGACTGTTCAAACAGGGGTGCCCTTGCTTCCTGCTTTGCGAAGTTTAAAGGGTATCATAGCAAATCAGCTGTTCATTTTTTGTGCGACTCCATGCTGTTTGGGAAGGGTAAAATTAATTTGTATACCAATTGTATATTTTAAGTTGTACTGCTGAAGGATTGTATTTCAAAGGTCACTTTCCAGACTGAAGCTAGGATCCTATTATCACTGAAAGACCAATGTTTGCTGCGGTTAGATTCCAAGTAGTTGGAGATTACCAAACCTTTCCAAGACATTTTTTAATACACAATTATCTTTTTGGACACCAACGTCATACAATTATATCAATGGTACATAGCGGCTGGTTTTATACTTAAGACCATTAGTGATACAAACAGGAATGGGCCATTTGATCTGTCGAGCTGATTCTGCCATTCAACAGGGTCGTGGCTAATTCAACATTCTTGTGTTTTCATTGTAATCCTTTATTCCCCTATTGACCAAGAATCGATCTATCTCAACATGAAATGCGCACAAGGAACTTCTCGGGAATTCCCATGTTTCATTGATGGAATTATATCTCAGAAATAAGAAAGGTATTGCCAGGTTGATGTAATACCTCAGCAATTGAGCCCTAGTAGTTTTTACAGTGATGGAAAAGGATAGACCAGATCTAAAAGTTGAAGTTCTAAATTGGAGAAAGGCCAATTTTTACAGTATTAGGCATGAACTTTGGAACGTTGATTGGGAGCAGATGTTAGAAGGTAAAGAGACAGCTGGAAAATGGGAAGCCTTCAGAAATGAAATAATGAGAATCCAGAGAAAGTATATTCCTGTTAGGGTGAAAGGGAAGGCTGGTAGGTATAGGGAATGCTGGATTACTAAAGAAATTGAGGGTTTGGTTGGGAAAAAGAAGGAAGTTTATGTCAGGTATAGACAGGATAGATCGAGTGAATCCTTAGAAGAATATAAAGACAGTCGGAGTATACTTAAGAGGGAAATCAAGAGGGCAAAAAGGGGACATGAGATAGCTTTATCAAATAGAATTAAGGAGAATCCAAAGGGTTTTTACAAATGCATTAAGGACAAAAGGGTAACTAGGGAGAGAATAGAGCCCCTCAAAGATCAGCAAGGCGGCCTTTCTGTGGAGCCGCAGAAAATGGGGGAGATACTAAACGAGTATTTTGCATTAGTAGTTAATGTGGAAAAGGACATGGAAGATATAGAATATAGGGAAATAGGTGGTGACACTTTGCAAAATGTCCATAATACAGAGGAGGAAGTGCAGGATATCTTGAAATGTATAAAGGTGGATAAATCCCCAGGACCTGATCAGGTGTACCCTAGAACTCTGCGGGAAGCAAAGGAAATGATTGCTGGGCCTCTTGCTGAGATATTTGTATCATTGATAGTCACAGGTGAGATGCCCGAAAACTGGAAGTTGGCTAACATGGTGCCACTTTTTAAGAAGGGTGGTAAGGACAAACCAGGGAACTATAGACCAGTGAGCCTGATATCGGTGGTGGGCAAGTTGTTGGAGGGAATCCTGAAGAACAGGATGTATTTGGAAAGGCAAGGACTGATTAGGGATAGTCAACATGGCTTTGTGTGTGGCAAATCATGTCTCACAAATTTGATTGTGTTTTTTGAAGAAGTAAAAAAGAGGATTGATGAGGGCAGAGTAGTAGATGTGATCTATATGGACCTCAGTAAGGCGTTTGACAAGGTTCCCCATTGGAGACTGGTGAGCAAGGTTAGATCTCATGGAATACAGGGAGAACTAGCCAATTGGATACTGAACTGGCTCAAAGGTAGAAGTCAGATGGTGGTGGTGGAGGGTTGTTTTTCAGACTGGAGGCCTGTGACCAGTGGAGTGCCGTAAAGATCGGTGGGTCCTCTGCTTTTCGTCATTTATATAAATGATTTGGATGTGAACATAAGAGGTAGGGTTAGTAAGTTTGCAGATGACACAAGACTTGGAGGTGTAGTGGACAGCGAAGAAGGTTACCTCAGATTACAACAGGATCTGATCAGATGGGCCAATGGGCTGAGAAGTGGCAGATGGAGTTTAATTCAGATGAATGCGAGGTGCTGCATTTTGGGAAAGTAAATCTTAGCAGGACTTATTCACTTAAAGGTAAGTTCCTAGGGAGTGTTGCTGAACAAAGAGACCTTGGAGTGCAGGTTCATAGCTCCATGAAAGTGGAATCGCAGGTAGATAGGATAGTGAAGAAGGCGTTTGGTACACTTTCCTTTATCGGTCAGAGTATTGAGTACAGGAGTTGGGAGGTCATGTTGCAGCTGTACAGGACGTTGGTTAGACCACTGTTGGAATATTGCGTGCAATTCTGGTCTCCTTCCAATTGGAAAGACGTTGTGAAACTTGAAAGGGTTCAGAAAAGATTTACAAGGATGTTTCCAGGGTTGGAGGACTTGAACTATAGGAAGAGGCTGAACAGGTTGTTTTCCCTGGAGCATCGGAGGCTGAGGGGTACCCTTATAGAGGTTTACAAAATTATGAGGGGCATGGATAGGATAAATAGATAAAGTCTTTTCCCTGGGATCCAGAACTAGAGGGCATAGGTTTAGGGTGAGAGTGGAAAGATATAAAAGTGACCTAAGGGGCAACTTTTTCAAGCAGAGGGTGGTATGTGTATGGAATGAGCTGCCAGAGGAAGTGGTGGAGGGGGGGAGCTGGTACAATATCAACATTTAAAAGGCATTTGGATGGGAATAAAATAGGAACGGTTTGGAGGGATTTGGGCTGGGTACTGACAGGTGGGACTAGATTGGATTGGGATATCTGGTCGGCATGGACGGGTTGGACTGAAGGGTCTGTTTCCATGCTGCACATCTCTATGACTCTATGACTCTACCAGAAGATATGAGTTCTGCTGAAGTTCATGAGTGGGTACACCCTCAGAGGAGATCAATAAAGCTGCATGAAATGTCCAAAGTTTGAAAAAATCAAAAAGTAATTTAAAAATACTTTGCTTTCGGGCTTTCAGTTTCACTAAGTCAATCTGCAAGGGCCTGGCATATGATAAAGTGCCTCTTGGAAGACTGAACAGCTGCTCAGTGTCTCTGTAAATATCCACATTTACAACTTCTATCAACCTGAAGCATTGTTTGACAAACACTGTGGAGTGAAAAGAAAAGGCCCAGCTGTACAAGAGTATGAAGCAGCCTTCATCTGCCTCCATTCTTCATCCAACTTCAACATCACGATAAGGTGATGAACAGAGGCCTCGCAAAGTTTTCAAGACATAGGCTAGTCATACTACAGAGTTCAACTGAGGGGGAGTTGCACCTGATGTGGCCTCCTCTATATTGGGGAGACAGGCCGCCTACTTGAGGAACGTTTCAGAGAACACCTCTGGGACACCCGGACAAACCAACCCAACCATCCCGTGGCTCAACACTTCAACTCCCCCTCCCACTCCACCAAGGACATGCAAGTCCTTGGACTCCTCCATTGCCAGACCATAGCAACACGACGGTTGGAGAAGAGCACCTCATCTTCCGCCAGGAACCCTCCAACCACAAGGGATGAACTCAGATTTCTCCAGTTTCCTCATTTCCCCTCCCCCCACCTTGTCTCAGTCAAATCCCTCGGACTCAGCACCGCCTTCCTAACCTGCAATCTTCTTCCTGACCTCTCCGCCCCCACCCCCACTCCGGCCTATCACCCTCACCTTGACCTCCTTCCACCTATCGCATTTCCAACGCCCCTCCCCCAAGTCCCTCCTCCCTACCTTTTATCTTAGCCTGCTGGACACACTTTCCTCATTCCTGAAGAAGGGCTCATGCCCGAAACATCTCCTTGGATGCTGCCTGACCTGCTGCGCTTTTCCAGCAACACATTTTCAGCTCTGATCTCCAGCATCTGCAGTCCTCACTTTCTCCTACAATATTCTGTGACTAATCCAGAACAGGTTGTGAATCATGTATGTGCCTTTCCTACCCTGAGCACTAAACACTGCATTTGAACATCAAGAAGACTCGATTTGAACCTTTTCCCTGTTTTTATGTCCATTTTCCTTCCTTCCCGCCAACTGTCTAGAAATTACTTGCATTTTGTTGGATTAAAGCTCAAAACATGTTACCATTGCCTCCAAACCAGGCAATTGGCATCAGTAATGATATCAGGTCCCAACCAGCTCTTGTCCATGCTAGATTTTTACACATGTGCATGTTCCAGGAGGCAGGCTCACTGACCGCAATCAGCAATGAGAAACTACAACAGAAATTGCTGGAAAAGCTCAGCAGGTCTGGCAGAGTCTGTGGAGAGAAATCGGAGTTAACGTTTCGGATCCAGGGACCCTTTCTCTGAACACTTCCTGAATTCTGAGGATGGGTTACTGAACCCGAAATGTTAACTCTGGTTTTTCTGCACAGATGCTGCCAGATCTTCAGAGATTTTTAGTTTTTGATTTCCAGCATGCGCAGGAATCTTTCAGTTTTTAATCAGCACTGAGAAGCCTGACAGATATCAGCATTATTGTAGAACATCTTTGTGTCGCTTCTCTTGAGTCCCACTTGATAATTTGGACCAGGCTTTGTAATTAGGATTTTCCTTGTCCATATATTTCAGTACCACATTAGATTAAAACTGTATCCCTAAGCCATCAGGGATTCTTATTTGAAATGTTTTATTCCTTGGGCTTCCAGTTTCCTCTCCCTACCTCCAGATGGCATTGGCTACATGCAAGGTTTATTCATACAGTCCAGGTTATCCTTTGTCCCCTCACCATGCTACTGTTCTTTCTGTCTGGCCTGACCACTGAGATGTAGCTATTATCTTTGTTATGGGTGAGAGTTTAGGCCCCATGCCAGCTGCTTGTATTCAGAGTTTAAGTTAACGTTCCAGTGCAGTAGTTAAAGGGATTGCAATCTGATCTGCTTTCCTTTATTTCAGTGGAGAAATTAAGTGTATTCTGGCTATTCAGCAATACCTAAGGCAAGCTCCCCTGCCTCTCAGGGGAAACTAAAGAAATATATGAGGCAAAAAGTCAACAAGGAAATATATGATCAGTGAGGTAGAATGGGAGCAAGCTTGTATGGAGCATGAACATTGCCATAGACCAGTTGAACTAAACAGGGTAGAACAGAAATTTATCATCACATGTTCATTTACATGATAAATATAGTGAAAAGTTTTATGAGTTGCTACACCACAGAGTCTATATTAATGACAGAAGTCATAGATAATGACTTCTGGGGCAGCACAGTGGCTCAGTGGTTTGCACTGGTGCCTCACAGCACCAGAGACCTGGATTCGATTCCAGCCTTGGGCACCTGTGTGGAGTTTGCACATTCTCCCCATGTCTGTGTGGGTTTCCTCAGGTGCTCTGGTTTCGTCCCACAGTCCAAAGATGCGCAGGTCAGGTGAATTGGCCATGCCACATTGCACATAGTTTTCAGGTTAGATTAGGTTAGGTGCATTAGTCAGGGGTAAAAATGTAGGGTAGGGGAATGGGCCTGGGTGGGTTACTCTTTGGAGGGTTGGTGTGGACTTGTTGGGCCGAAGGGCCTGGTTCCACACTGTATGGATCCTATCATTTCATAATGATAAAAAAAAGTAAAATTAAGACAAAGTTGATCACATTTCAGCTAATGGCTCCTGCGCTCAGGAAAAGCCATTTAAGGAATGATGGAATAGCCTGAAGATGCAGCAAGGACGCGTGGGCCAGAAACTGGAGGACAACTGCCATTCCAGGCAGAGGCTGCCACGCCAAGCCACTGGAAGCCATTTTGTTGCTGGCGTGGGAGAAACCTCCTGTTCCCCATCCATGCTCCTTCATATGCTGCCGCCAATCCGCCATCTGTCCCTTTCACCGATGTTTCTGCTGCTTCAGATGCCTGGGCCTAGAACCTCAGTCCAGACTGTGAGTCCAGGCCAAGTGAGTCAGCCCAAGACATGCTCCTTACTTGAAGGAGATCCCCAGGCTGAGGTGGAGCTGCGTCTGACTTGTCCTAGCATTGCTGCTGCCGCTGATGGAGGCCTCTTCCTTCATCTGCCACACTCCAGGCTTTTCTTTAACATAATAGCCTGCTTCTGTACTGTAAATACTGTAATCGACTTACTGTTTGCAATACTAAGTGGCACAACATCCTACACTCATTACATAAGTAATTCAGTGTTTGTGGAAGTATTTGAGAGATTCCTGAAAGCAAGATAGGCTGCTCGAAATACAATTATTTACTTTTTTTTAATCCAATAGGGAAGCAGCCAGGTTGTGCTGAGAGTCTGGTCTGATGAAACAGATGAGGAGGCCACAATGTGAAAAAGTGTGGAATAATCCAGTGGCCTAGCGCCGCATCAGAGAACAAAAACACAGCACCATGGAGACACAAGACATTAATGCACTGCACAGAACCAAGTTACAAGAGTAGGGTACATAGAAACACGGGATTATATGAAAATGAAAACACGTGAATAGAGAAATGCCAGAATGTGGAAACACCAGGAAGGTGTCCTCTGTATTAATAGGAGATTAGTGAGGTGAAACTGTATTAAAAATAACTTGTAATTTATGTTATCACAGCTCCCATTCCACCCTAAGATAATTGTGGCCGCAATGGAATGAACTTCCAGAGGAAGTGGTGGATGATGCTACAGTTACAATGCTTAAAAGACATTTATATAAGCACATGAACAGGAAATGTTTGGAGGGATATGGGCCAAGCACAGGCAGGTGGGATTAGTTTAGATTGGGATTATGGTTGGCATGGACTGGTTGGACTGAAGGGTTTGTTTCTGTGCTGAATGACTACACAACTGTATGACAATGACTCTATGTGACTTTGGTTATATATTGAGCATTCAGACAGACTGTATGCTAGGAACAGGATGCTGAGTGACTAAACTGGTGGTGGGACATGTCCAAGCCAGTGGGTAACCCATCAGTGTTCACTGCACAGGCTGATATTGGCTAGCTAGGCTGAATCCCTCCTTGATCCAGCTTCAACACAAACCACACTCAGATTTTCAAATTGGAGATTAGAACCCAGCTCCTGAACAATATGCTGAACCTGACCCTGTGCTGTGGCTGAATCTTTGACATGATTAGAGACAAAAAAACTGCAGATGCTGGAATCCAAAGTAGACAGGCAGGAGGCTGGAAGTGTACAGCAAGCCAGGCAGCACCAGGAGGTGGAGAACTTAATGTTTCAGGTGTAACCCTTCTTCAGGATTGGGGGTAAGTGTAAGGGGAGCTACAGATAAAGGGGGTAGGGAATGCAGGGTGGTGAAGTGGGGTTAGGTGAAGACAGGCAGAGGGTATGACCTGGTTGGTCAATGGGAGGATGAATCTGGTTGGTGCCTGGATGGAGTGGAAGGGAGGAGGAGGGGCTGGGAAGGGACTTTGGGGATGGGAAGGGAGGTTATTGGTAATTGGAGAACTCAGTGTTGAGTCCTCTGGACTGTAGGCTGCCCAGACGAAAGATAAGGTGTTGTTCCTCCAATTTGCAGTTGGTTTCGTCATGGCTATGGAGGAGGCCAAGGATGGTCATGTCAGAAAGGGAGAGGGAAGGGGAATTAAAATGGGCGGTGACTGGGAGGTCTGGTCAGCCCCTGCAGGCCTGGCTGCAATGCTCGGTGAACCGTTTCCTAAGTTAACACTTTGTCTCCCCGATGGGGAATCTTTGACATGAGGCAATCTTCAAATGGTAATACCCTAATTGGGCCAGAAGCAAGATTGATGCAGAGTTATTGGTCATTCTCAGTGAGGAACATGATATACTGGTTGGAGCAGGAGAATCAAAGGCGGATGATCATGATGGGACCAGACACTTACTTACACAAGAGACGAGGCAGGAACTAGCAAGACCAAAAGCCTTAACACCCAAAGAATTGGCCGAACGGTCAATTCAAACAGTGCTGCAGTGAAAGCCATGGTGGTAAATCCTTTCCTGTTTTCTAATAGCAGTTTTGCAGCTCCCCACATTGAGTCAGACAGCTTTGCTATTAAAAGCATTTTGTAATTTCCCTTCTACCTCCTTCCAGCCTATTCACATGGTCCTTAAGGGGCTGTTAATTTGGAAATGTGGAGGTTCTCTGTCTTCGCCACTCCTACACTTGCATCAAAACTTACTGGTGTAAAGTGACTGATGGGAAATGTACCTTGACTAACCTTGACCTGTTTGCAGTAACCTTTTTTTAAACTCAGGCACATTTCATGGTGAGGTAGACATAGGGGACAAGATTCTGGATCAGTGGTGCTGGAAGATCACAGCAATTCAGGCAGCATCCGAGGACAGGCAAAATCGACGTTTCGGGCAAAAGCCCTTCATCAGGAATAAAGGCAGAGAGCCTGAAGCGTGGAGAGATAAGCTAGAGGAGGGTGGGGGTGGGGATAGAGTAGCATAGAGTACAATAGGTCAGTGGGGAAGGAGATGAAGGTGATAGGTCAGGGAGGAGAGGGTGGAGTGGATAGGTGGAAAAGGAGCTGGGCAGGTCGGACAAGTCCGGACAAGTCAGGGGATCATGTTGCTGGATGAGGTGGGGGAAGGGGAAATGAGGAAACTGTTGAAATCCACATTGATGCCCTGGGGTTGAAGTGTTCCGAGGCGGAAGATGAGGCGTTCTTCTTCCATGCGTCTGGTGGTGAGGGAGCGGCGGTGGAGGAGGCCCAGCACCTCCATATCCTCGGCAGAGTGGGAGGGGGAGTTGAAATGTTGAGCCACGGGGCGATTTGGTTGATTGGTGCGGGTGTCTCGGAGATGTTCCCTAAAACGCTCTGCTAGGAGGCGCCCAGTCTCCCCAATGTAGAGGAGACCGCATCGGGAGCAACGGATACAATAAATGATATTGGTGGATGTGCAGGTAAAACTTTGATGGATGTGGAAGGCTCCTTTAGGGCCTTGGATGGAGGTGAGGGAGGAGGTGTGGGCACAGGTTTTACAGTTCCTGCGGTGGCAGGGGAAAGTGCCAGGATGGGAGGGTGGGTCGTAGGGGGGCGTGGACCTGACCAGGTAGGGGACAAGAGGCAGGGGAAGGTCCAACACAACTTTAGTGACACTTTATCAAGGAAACAATATCTATCAGACTCTACTATTGTACTTTAATTAAACTCTATCAATCTCTTCACAAGACTCTTCAGTAAACATATTCCAAACATGCAGCCTTTATCGCTTAATAGGACAAGGACAGTGAATACATTGGAACACAAACTGCAAGTCCCCCTCCAAGTCATACACCATCCTGACTTAGAGATATATTGGCATTCTATCACTGTTCCTGGATTGAAATATTAGAACTCATTTCCCTATAGCATTGTGTGTGTACCAATACCACAGAAGGCAGCTCTTGCCACCTTTTCGAGGGCAACTGGTGATGGGGCAATAAATATTGGAGTTGCTAATATCAACCACATCCCATGAACAAAAGAATACCTGACTTACTGCTATGTTGGAGAGTTCCTAATATCCTCAAAGACGCCAGAGTAAGCACTACGGGTGGCACAGTGGCTCAGTGGTTAGCACTACTGCCTCACAGCGCCAGAGACCCGGGTTCAATTCCAGCCTCAGGCAACTGTCTGTGTGGAGTTTGCACATTCTCCCCGTGTCTGTGTGGGTTTCCTCCGGGTGCTCCGGTTTCCTCCCACAGTTCAAAAATGTGCAGGTTAGGTGAATTGGCCGTGCTAAATTGCCTGTAGTGTGAGGTGAAGGGATAAATGTAGGGGAATGGGTTTGCGTGGGTTGTTCTTTGGAGGTCGGTGGACTTGTTGGGCCAAGGGGCCTGTTTCCACACGGTAAGTAATCTAATCTAAATTGATCACCAAATCTTGGTTATTTGGACATCAGGTCTGATACAATCTGAATTATGTTGAAAAACATGAAGAACTTTCTATTTCCACAAGTGTCATTTAATAGCAGTGAGAAGTGGAGACCCTGGCCAATTCTTCAGCAGTGAGTGATGCAATAGAAAGGGCTAAGAGCAATCCTGAAACAGAGAAGGTTGGGGGCATTTCTGAAATTGAGGCAAGGAATAGGGCAAGGGAAGGGTGGAGTCTACCATCTAATCAACGCCTCCTGGTGCTCAGAAGTGGTGACCCTGGTGAGTTGCTGTTCTTCTGACCTAGAATATCTTATAGTAAAGTTATATCCCTATTACCTCCTGTGTGGGTTCACCTCCGCTAAACTGACAGGAGTGAAGAGTGTACTTGATGAAGTATACAACACTACAAACAGTCCTGAGACAGAATAACCTGAGGCCTTGTTCATTATAGTTGACAACTCCAACCAGGCCAACCTCAAAATCGTGCTCCCAGAATACTATCAACATGTCTCCTGTTCCACCAGATGTCCGAACATCCTTGACCATTGCTATACAACCATCAAAGATGTCTGCATTTTGGAAAATCAGATCACAGTGCTGTGCTCTTCCTCCCAGCTCACATTGATTGAAGTGTAAGGAGAAAGTGAGGACTACAGATGCTGGAGACCAGAGTTGAAAAGTGTGGTGCTGGAAAAGCGCAGCAGGTCAGACAGCATCCGAGGAGCAGGAGAATCGACGTTTCGGGCATAAGCCCTTCTTCAGGAATGAGGCTGGTGTGCCAAGCGGGCTGAGATAAAAGGTGGGGGTGGGGGGGGAATTTGGGGGAGGGGCGCTGGGAATATGATAGGTGGAAGGAGGTGAGGGTGATAGGTCGGAGAGGGGGTGGGGGCGGAGAGGTCGGGAAGAAGATTGCAGGTCAAGAGGGCGGTGCTGAATCCGTGGGTTGGGACTGAGATAAGGTGGGGGGAGGGGAAATGAGGAAGCTGGAGAAATCTACATTCATCCTGTGTGGTTGGAGGGTTCTTAGGCAGAAGATGAGGCGCTCTTCCTCCAGGCGTCGTGTGGCCAGGGTCTGGCGATGGAGGAGGCCAAGGACCTGCATGTCCTTGGCGGAGTGGGAGGGGGAATTAAAGTGTTCAGCCACGGGGCGGTTGGGTTGGTTGGTGCAGGTGTCCCAGAGGTGTTCCCTGAAACGTTCCGCAAGTAGGCGGCCTGTCTCCCCAATGTAGAGGAGACCACATCGGGTGCAGCGGATACAGTAAATGATGTGTATGGAGGTGCAGATGAATTTGCGACGGATTAGATTACATTAGATTACATTACAGTATGGAAACAGGCCCTTCGGCCTAACAAGTCCACACCCACCCGCCGAAGCGCAACCCACCCATACCCCTACATTTACCCCTTACCTAACACTATGGGCAATTTAGCATGGCCAATTCACCTTACCTGCACATCTTTAGGACTGTGGGAGGAAACCGGAGCACCCGGAGGAAACCCACGCAGACACGGGGAGAACGTGCAAACTCCACACAGTCAGTCGCCTGAGGCGGGAATTGAACCCGGGTCTCTGGCGCTGTGAGGCAGCAGTGCTAACCACTGTGCCACCGTGCCACCAACGGAAGGATCCATTGGGGCCTTGGAGGGAGGTGAGGGGTTGAAGTGTAAGGACCTAGTACAGAAAGTAGTACAGTCTTAGCCTGAGTCTTAGTTGGCTTCCACTGCACAGAGTTGGTGGACTGGGTTTTATTCAAGAACCCAGCGGCTAACATAAATGGGTCTGCCACTACCATTACAGACTTCATCAGAAAATGTACAGAAGACTGCGAACCAAAGAAGTTAATTGAATGTTCCACAACTGGAAACAGTGGATGAACTGGGAGATCCACTCCCTACTGAAATCCATGTCTGAGGTGTACAAGGCAGGCAACCCTGACCTGTACAGGAAATCCAGGTACTTAAGGCCATCAGAGATCCCAAGAGGCAATACCAAATTAAGCTTTGAGACCTAGACCAGCCACAGGGTTGTGGCATGGTTTACATGATCTAATGGCCTACAAAGCAAAATCGAACAGGATCATGGGCAATAGGACATCCCTACCTGATGAGCTCAATGTATTCTGTGCTCACTTTAAACAGAAGGGCAGTGAAACTAATGTTAGCTGTCCCAACAGCCTCGGATGCACCTGTACCCACAGTCACTGCCATAGATGTTACTTAGGCCTTCTTGAGAATGGACCCACAGAAAGCAACTGACCTGGATGGAATTCCCAGCCATGCGCTCCAATCCTGAGTGGATCAGTTGGTGGGAGTATTCACAGACATCTTTATCCTCTCCTGACTATGATCTGATGTCCTCACCTGCTTCAAGAAAACTGCCATCATCCCGGTGCCAAAGAAATGTCATGCAGCATACCTCAGTGACTACCATCCAGTGGCTCTGACCTCTATAATTATGAAGTGCTTTTAGAGATTAGTAATAGCTCACATCAGGTCCAGCTTCCTAAATTGTCTTGATCATTTGCAATTCACCTATCGGTGCAACAGATCCACAGCAGATTGCATCTCCCTGGCCGTACACACGTCCCTGGAACATCTGGATAATAAGGATACCTACGTCAGGCTCTTACTTATTGACTGCAGTTCTGCTTCCAACACCATAATTCCAAATATACTCATCTCTAAACTCCGAGACCTAGGTCTCAGCTCCCCCCTCTATAGCTGGATCCTCAACATCCTGACTCTCAGACCACAATTAGTGAGGATAGATGTGAACACCTCGTCCATCATAATCCTCAACACCAGTGCCCGCAAGGCTGCATACTCAGCACCCTCCTTATACACTCATGACTGTGTGGTCAAATTCCACCTCAACTCCATTTACAAGTTTGCTGCTGACAGCACCATTGTAGGTCAGATCTCAAACAATGACAAGAGAGAGCACAGGAAAGAGATTGAGTATTAAACAGCATGGTGTATAGATCTCTCCATTAATGTCAACAAAATGAAGGAGCTGGTCATTGACTTCAGGAAGTGGAATGGAGGGCACGCCCATCTCTACTGGAGGTGGTTGAGAGCATCAAGTTCTGGGAGGTTGATCACCAACACAATGGTCAAGAAAACACAACAATGGCTCTACTTCCTCAGGAGGCACAGCCCAGCCCAGCCCACCACGCAAACCAGCATTCCATCCATTGACTCCATCTATAATTCCCGCTGCCGTGGGAAAGAAACCAACATAATCAAAGGTACCTCCCATCCCAGTTGGACTCTCTTCCATCCTCTTCCATTGGACAGAAGGTATAAAAGTTTGGAAACATGTCATGAATAGATTCAAGAACAGCTTCATCCCTGCCAATATCAGACTTTTGAACAAGCCTCTCAAATGTCAATTCTGATCTCTCTTTCTCTGCACCTTCTCTGGAGCTGTAACACTGTATTCTGCAGTCTGTTCTGCTACCCTGATGCACCTTATATGGTACGATCTGTCTGTACAGCATGCAAAACAACACTTTTTACTGTATCTCAGTATATGTGACAACAATAAATCAATCAAATCAATAAGATAGAGAGGGCTGGGGACAATCCTGAAATAGAAAGTAGAGTCATAATGCACAGAAACAGACCCTTCTGTCCAACTTGTCCAGGCTGACCACATTTGCCAAATTAATCTAGTCCTACTTGCCTGCCTTTGCCCGTGTCCCTCTAAACCTTTTATATTCATGTACTTATCCAAATGACTTTTAAATATTGTAACTGTGCCTGCATCCACCACTTCCACTGAGAGTTCATTCCACATATAAGCCACTCTCTGTATGACGAAGTTGCCTCTCACGTTGCTTTTAAGTCTTCCTCCTCTCATCTTAAAATTATGCTCCTTAGTTTTGAACTCCTGCACCCTAGAGAAAAGACCTTTGCCATTCACCTTATCTATGCCATCTATGATTTTATAAACCTTTGTAAGGTCACCTCTCAATGCTCCAGTGAAAAAGGTCCCAACCTATCCAGCCACTCCTTATAACTCAAACTCTCCACTCCCAGCAACATCCTTGTATGTCTTCTCCAAATCCTTTCCAAGTTAGTCACATCCTTCCTATAATAGGGAGACCATACTCAACACAGTACTCCAAAAGAGGCCTCACCAATGTCCTGTAGATTAGATTACCTACAGTGTGGAAACAGGCCCTTCAGCCCAAACCGACCCTCCAAAGAGCAAACCACCCAGACACATTACCCTACTTTTACCCCTGACTAATGCACCTAACACAATGTGCAATTTAGTATGGCCAGTTCACCTGACTTGCACGTCTTTGGACTGTGGGAGGAAACCGGAACACCCAGAGCAAATTCCATACAGACAATTGCCCGAGACGGGAATTGAACCCAGGTCCCTGATGGTGTGAGGCAGCAGTGCTAACCACTGAGCCACCGTGCTGCATACAATCTCAATATGGTGTCCCAACTCCTAAACTCAATGGTCTGAGCAATGAATGCAAGCTTAATTAATGCCTTCTTTACAACTTTGTCTTCCTGTGATGCAACTTGCAAAGAATTATGTACCTGAACCCTTAGGTCTCTTGTTTGTAAACACTACCTAGGGCTCTGCCATTAACTGTATAAGTCCTGCCCTTGTTTGTTTCACCAAAATGCAACATGTTGCATTTATCCAAATTAAACTCCATCTGCCACCCCTTAGCCCAGTGCCCCAGCTGATCAAGATCTCTTTGTAATCTTAGATAACCTTCTTTACTGTCGACTATACCACCAATTTTGGTGTCATTTGCAAACTGATTAACCATCAGTTCTACACTCTTATCTAAATAATTTATATAAATAACAACAAAAGTGGACCCTCTACCAATCTCTGTGGAAAACCGCTGGTTGCAGGCTTCAGTCCAAAAAGCAATCCTCACCACCACCGTCTGACTCCTACCATCAAGCCAATTTATTCAATTGATTGGGGGCAATCCTGAAATAGCGAGGGATGGGGGCAATTCTGAAATTGAGAGGACTGGGGACAATCCTGGGGGCAGTCCTGAAATGGTGAAGACTGGGAACAGTCCTGAAATAGAGAGGCCTGGTACCGTCCTATGATCAGGAAGGCCTTTGGATGGGCCTGTTTTCAAAAAGAAGGCCTGGACTTAGACCTGTAATTGGGAGGGTTCAGTTAGGAACAGTGGGACATGAAGAGGTGTGAGCAGTCTTTAATCATGGCCTCTTCTAGAGTACTGTGTCCAGTTCTGGTCTACTTGTCAATCAAGAGGGCTTAGCAGGTAGGGGTGTGGGGTCAGCAGTCTGGAAGCTTTCAGCAGGTAGCTCAGTGATTTGGAGGATGGGAGCCTTTGGGATTGATGGTAGTTGAGCAGGTCAGGAGCGGTTGGTGAGTTTGGGGATTGGCTCTTGCAATCATCAAAGGTTTCCTTCTGGCCCCTCCATTCACATTCCTGGCCTATGTGCCATGTTAAACAGGCCACTTTATTTAGAAGCTAATAGCCAAGGGATTCACATCATTTGGGTCTAAATAAAACTTTATTACCATGTGGAATTATATCATTAGGTGCTGACTTCGATATGTTATTTATCCATTGCCTTTTCCAAGTGTTTCATCCATAGCCTAGTTTTATAACCTTACAAAATGAAAGGGGATGGATTTTGTTTGGGATGGGATCATCCAAACCTAATACTTGTTCTTTTGAATTCTAAAATTCCCCACCTCAGATTGGGTTACCAGGGTTGTGTGGGTGAGTGGTAGCGGACGATGGAAATGGGGAGAAAGTGTTAGAATTCAGGCCTCCATCTGTGAGAGAGGTTCAGTCAGATGATCAAACTTTTTATCAGTCCACTATTCCAGCTAACTGTTCAGGAAGATGTTTTAGCATTTGCTTTGTAGACACTGCCATACATATGAACAGCCTATCAAGCCAAAACCAATAAAAGCAGCACAGACCTGAAGAACAAATCTTTTCCCATGGGAATATAACAGGGATGAGTGCTGTTTTTATTGCATTTCATATTTGCTGTTTACTAGCAAATGTTTGAGGCATGCTTAAAATAGATTCTCATTGGAGGAGACACATTTGTTCAACAATTGACAGTTGATGACTATCATCTAATATTAATAGCGCTCATTGTGGACACAGCCAGTTACATCAAAGAGAGAATAAAAACTGTTCCCAGGGTATATGACATATCCTACACTGTTGAAATTAAAGCTAACTTTCAATACTTATCACAGGTTCAAGTATATTGTACACAATTAGGTACACAGATGTGAGATTAACTGATTTGACCGCAGATTAAAGAGTGCACCATGGAGATGATTATTGATTACAGAATAATGATTAAATATAAATGTGAGTGCAACTTTCTGTGTCTATGATGTTCATTTCTACTTTTCCAACTGGTTTCCACAGCTATTGTTGTCTGACTCCTTGTCCTGAAAACAAATTCTCAATGAGCCAACACTTTCTGCAATTTAACTATAGACTAGACTAAAAACAATTTGTTTGGTGCTGTCCATCTACCTCTATGTATCTTAGAAAGGACATTATCCACAATGATCCACGGGCTGTTGGAATTCCATCGTCTCCGATGTAGGGCTGGTTCTCTCCCACCAAGGTGGATCTTGCAGTTTGGGGAGGACCTTTCTTTGGGTCTTGTTGGGTTGCCGCACAGTCTTCTGCCATCAGCCTTACTGCAAGTCTTCACTGAGGGGGTTTCTTCCAGGTGTAGGTTTTTATCTGCCCTCTCCCAGGATCTTCTAGAATATTCTGTGGCTTTTGGCTAATGGGGTCAAAGAGCTGAGTTTAGAGCACTCAATGGGACTGTGCCAACAGCCTTCACTGTTGCCATGCTGGGGAGGTATAAAGTGTACATCCCCAGGCACTGGCTAGAAGTCAAGGTGCCAGAAAGTCTGATCAATGCTTCCCTTATATACAACTGGGCTGATGTATCTGGTTCCCCTGAAACTTTGTGATCTCTTTGATCTTGCTTTCCACTGTCATCTGCAGCCGATAACTGCTGATTGCTGTTTAATTTCATTTGACCAATTTTCTGTCAGGTCTGATTTCTCCAGCTGTGGGTCAATTTAGAATGGCCAGTTTTGGCCCCGTGGTTATTTGAACACATTCTCTTACTCATTTAGGCTTATAAAGTTAAAAATCATACAACACCAGGTTATAGTCCAACAGGTTTAATTGGAAGCACACTAGCTTTCGGAGCGACGCTCCTTCATCAGGTGACAATCACCTGATGAAGGAGCGTCGCTCCGAAAGCTAGTGTGCTTCCAATTAAACCTGTTGGACTATAACCTGGTGTTGTATGATTTTTAACTTTGTACACCCCAGTCCAACACCGGCATCTCCGAATCATTTAGGCTTAGTTATGTCCTGAAGAAACGGTTATGCCCGAAATGTTGACTCTCTTGCTCCTCAAATGCTGCCGGACCTGCAGTGCCCTTTCCAGTGTCATGCTTTATCAACTCTAGGTTTGGTTAAGCCCAGCAACAGCCAGTGCTCAATAATTCAGAATGAGCAAATCATAGGAAACTGTCCTTACCCTCCAACCATGCTTGGTAGATTTAGAAATATAACATTGTTTCAATACACCATGCACACAACTTTCCCAGACAAAATGAAGGTGAGAAACAGAATCAAATAACAGTTTGTGAAAAAAACATTATTGGTGAGGGGATTTTAGGCTTCATGACCTTCATACAAGTTCCAGGTCTGTCAATCAAAAGTTGGCGCAGAGGCAGAGCGGAAGAGTCGGACATCGCACAGAGCCGTGGTAATAGGGGACTCCATCGTGAGAGGAACTGACCGGGGTTTTTGTGGCAGCAGACGGGATTTAAGGATGGTGTGTTGCCTTCCTGGTACCAGGGTGAAAGACATCGTGGACAGAGTGCAGAAAATTCTCAAGGACGAGGGTGAAGAGCCAGAGGTGGTGGTACATGTCGGTACAAATGATGTCGGGAAGAAGAGGAGAAACATACTACAGCGGGACTTCGGAGAACTAGGAAGAAGGCTGAAAAGCAGGACGTCCAAGGTGGTTATCTCTGGTTTGCTTCCAGTTCCTCGAGTTGGTGTGGCCAGAAACAGGGAGATAATGGACTTGAACGTGTGGTTGGGGAACTGGTGCAGGAAGCAAGGATTTAAGTTCTTGGATCACTGGGATATATTTTGTGGTAAGCATAAATTCTACAAGAGAGACGGTTTGCACCTTAATAGGTTAGGGACCAGCATTCTGGCAGGCAGGTTTTCTACTGCAGCACCGCTACATTTAAACCAAGTAGCGTGGGGGAGGGGACAAACTGGATGTTTAAAAAGGAAATTGAAGGGAAAGTTAGAACAAGAGAAGTCAAGAAAGACAACTGTATCAATGAGGCAGAAATCTCAGAAAGGGATCATGCTGTAAGGTTGAGTGAAATAGGGGTTGATGGGAAGGGTGAGAGCAGTAACAAATTAAAAATACTATACATGAATGCACGAAGCATTAAACATAAGATGGATGAGCTTGAGGCTCTTTTGGAAATTGGCAGATACGATATTGTGGGGATAACTGAGACGTGGCTTCAAGTGGACAGGGCCTGGGAAATGAATATTCAAGGATACACGTGCTATCGTAAGGACAGACTGACGGGCAGAGGGGGGTGGGGTGGCCTTGTTGGTAAGGGAGATAATTCAGTCCCTTGCGCGAGGGGACCTAGAGTCAGGGGATGTAGAGTCAGTGTGGATAGAGCTGTGAAATACTAAGGGTAAAAAGACCCTCTTGGGAGTCATCTACAGGCCCCCGAACAGTAGTCTGGATGTCGGATGTAAGTTGAATCAGGAGCTGAAATTGGCCTGTCGTAAAGATGTTACTACAGTTGTTATGGGAGATTTTAACATGCAGGTAGACTGGGAGAATCAGGATGGTATTGGACCTCAAGAAAGAGACTTTGTGGAGTGCCTCAGAGATGGATTCTTAGAGCAGTTAGTGCTGGAGCCGACCAGGGAGAAGGCAATTCTGGATCTGGTGTTGTGTAACGAACCAGAATTGGTCAGAGACCTCGAAGTGAAGGAGCCATTGGGAAGTAGTGACCATAATACATTAAGCTTCAATCTGCAATTTGAGAGGGAGAGGGTACAGTTGGAAGTGACAGCACTTCTGTTGAATAAAGGGAACTATGGAGCTATGAGGGAGGAGTTGGTCAAAGCTCAATGGTGCAATACCTTAGCAGAGATGACTGTGGAGGAACAATGGCGGATATTTCTGTGTATAATGCAGAAGTTGCAGGATCAGTTCATTCCTAAAAGGAAGAAAGATCCCAGGAGGAGGCATGGGCGGCCGTGGCTGACGAGGGAAGTTAAGAAACATATAAAGTTAAAAGAGAAAAGTATAACATAGCAAAGATAAGTGGGAAAACTGAGGACTGGGAAGCTTTTAAAGAGCAACAGAGGATTACTAAGAAGGAAATACGCAGAGGAAAACTGAGGTACGAAGGTAAATTGGCCAATAATATAAAGGAGGATAGTAAAAGCTTTTTTAGGTATGTGCAAGGCAAAAAAATGGTTAGGACTAAAATTGGGCCCTTGAAGACAGAAACAGGGGAATATATTACGGGGAACAAAGAAATGGCAGAGGAATTAAATGGGTACTTCAGATCTGTGTTCACTGGGGAAGACACAAGCAATCTCCCTGAGGTAACAGTGACTGAAGGACTTGAACTTAAGGGAATTTATATTTGCCAGGATTTGGTGTTGGAGAGACTGTTAGGTCTGAAGGTTGATAAGTCTCCGGGGCCTGATGGTCTGCATCCCAGGGTACTGAAGGAGGTGGCTCGGGAAATCGTGGATGCGTTGGTGATTATTTTCCAGAGTTCGATAGATTCGGGGTCGGTTCCTGAGGATTGGAGGATGGCTAATGTTATACCACTTTTTAAGAAAGGTGGGAGAGAGAAAGCAGGAAATTATAGACCAGTTAGTCTGACCTCAGTGGTGGGAAAGATGCTGGAGTCTATTATAAAGGATGAAATTACGGCACATCTGGATAGTAGTAACAGGATAGGACAGAGTCAGCATGGATTTATGAAGGGAAAATCATGCTTGACTAATCTTCTTGAATTTTTTGAGGATGTAACTCTGAAGATTGACGAGGGAGATCCAGTAGATGTAGTGTACCTGGACTTTCAGAAAGCTTTTGATAAAGTCCCACACAGGAGGTTAGTGAGTAAAATTAGGGCGCATGGTATTGGGGGCAAAGTACTAGATTGGATTGAAAATTGGTTGGCTGATAGGAAACAAAGGGTAGTGATAAACGGCTCCATTTCGGAATGGCAGGCAGTGACCAGTGGGGTACCGCAGGGATCCGTGCTGGGACCGCAGCTTTTTACAATATATGTTAATGATATAGAAGATGGTATCAGCAATAACATTAGCAAATTTGCTGATGATACAAAGCTGGGTGGCAGGGTGAAATGTGATGAGGATGTTAGGAGATTACAGGGTGACCTGGACAAGTTAGGTGAGTGGGCAGATGCATGACAGATGCAGTTTAATGTGGATAAATGTATGGTTATCCACTTTGGTGGCAAGAACATGAAGGCAGATTACTACCTCAATGGAATCAATTTAGGTAAAGGGGCAGTACAGAGAGATCTGGGTGTTCTTGTACACCAGTCAATGAAGGCAAGCATGCAGGTACAGCAGGTAGTGATGAAGGCTAATAGCAGGCTGGCCTTCATAAGAGGAATTGAGTATAGAAGCAAAGAGGTGCTTCTGCAGCTGTACAGGGCCCTGGTGAGACCACACCTGGAGTACTGCGTGCAGTTCTGGTCTCCAAATTTGAGGAAAGACATTCTGGCTATTGAGGGAGTGCAGCGTAGGTTCACGAGGTCAATTCCTGGAATGGCAGGATTACCTTACACTGAAAGACTGAAGCGACTGGGCTTGTATACTCTTGAGTTTAGAAGACTGAGAGGGGATCTGATTGAGACGTATAAGATTATGAAAGGATTGGACGCTCTGGCAGCAGGAAACATGTTTCTGCTGATGGGTGAGTGCCGAACCAGAGGACACAGCTTAAAAATACGGGTTAGACCATTTAGGACAGAGATGAGGAGAAACTTCTTCACCCAGAGAGTGGTGGCTGTGTGGAATGCTCTGCCCCAGAGGGCAGTGGAGGCCCAGTCTCTGGATTCATTTAAGAAAGAGTTGGATAGAGCTCTCAAAGATAGTGAAATCAAAGGTTATGGAGATAAGGCAGGAACAGGATACTGATTAGGAATGATCCACCATGATCATGTTGAATGGCGGTGTAGGCTCGAAGGGCTGAATGGCCTACTCCTGCACCTATTGTCCATTGTCTATTGTCTATTGTCAAACTTTATACCTATGTTCATCTCTCCACTGATTCTGTCTACCCTCCTGGCTGCTTCCAGCATTTTCTCTATTTATTCAATGTTTCCAGCATCCTCTGTAATTTACTTCAGTTTAGAGGATTGTGAAATGTTAACTGTATTGGAGTGCATTGACTATCAACAAGGTGAGAAATGCACTTAATAAACTGTCCCATAGAGAGTGAATTTTAAAGTTGTCCAAAAGCAAAATACTGCAGATGATGGAATTTTGAAATAAAAATGGAAACTGCTGGAAATACCCAGCAGGTTATTGTTGTGTTATGACGCAAACCTAGAATGTAATATACCTTTGAGGGACATGCTTATGAAGTCGTCTCCACAAAGTGGCTTGTGACTTAATAGTATAAAGGTCTCAGTCTCCATCTTACTGAGTCCTTTGCAGCATGATGTGCTGAGTGATGTGCTACAGGGACATCTGAATTCCTTAACTTGAGCCTAGACGCACAAGTACCTGTAATCTTTTGAGTTGTTCACTACTATGTCACTTGCATTTCATTCTTATGTTTTGAAAACTAATGTAAGAATTGCCTGTACAACAGATAATGAGGTAGGTGTGGGTTAACAGTGGTGGCTATTTATAAAGAAACCGTTCTCAGATACTGCATATATCACATTAACTATAACAGTATCTGTGGTAAGAAACATGTTTCAGGACTGTTACCTCTCCTCAGAACTGGGAAAAGATAGAGATATAAAAGATCTTGAACAAGTGGCGGGTGGAACAAGGACAAAATGAAAATTTGAGATAGGGTGAAACACAGGAGAGCAAATGTTTAATATGGCTGACATATGCATTGATGGGAATTATAGAATATCGAACATTACAGCGCAGTACAGGTCCTTCAGCCCTCGATGTTGCACCGACCTGTGGAACCAATCTGAAGCCCATCTAACCTACACAATTCCAATAGAACATAGAACATTACAGCACAGAATTCATTGATTTTAACTTGGTTCAACACAAACCCTTCTAAAAGTTGAAATGGAGATTCATTAAAGAATTTCTCTGTTCTGCTAGAAGCCTCATGCCAGGGATTCTGGCTATTGCTTGCATTCAACATACTGCCAGGCTGCAGTAAAGGAAATGGAAATTGGCAGAATTTATTTGCAAACCCTATACAACAACAGGGCCTGCACCTGGAGCAGAAAGCCAGTCAGGTGCTAACATGGTCATGCAGTCACTAGTACAAACAATAGTCTTGTAATGTAAATCATTATAATATAAAGCTTAATTAAATAACCACCATAAAACTTAATATTTTGATCACTTTGTTATATTTTGAACAATGTATTTCACTACAATGGATATGTGTTGCATACCCACTCAACCCCTATGGTAAAAGCTGCACTTTATTCAATCCAGTCACGCTATTCAGAAAATGGCACTCCACCTGGTCCAGTCGTAATTTGTTGCTAAATTCAATTGAATCATGCAAATTTGCTGGTTAAAATTTCAAATGAATTATGCAAATTTACAGATTAAAATGTACTATTCAAATGTTTAACCATTGTCATGTGTTTGGCTTATTCTCCAGTCATAGCACTGGGTCAATAGTGGGCATATCAAAAGTGATGTGTAAACTGTGTTTATCAGCGAAGAAATTCAGCTGATCAAAAATTATGTCTATATCCACAATAAAAACTGAAACTATCCAGCCATCTTGAATGGGAATCGCTCATAATGTCAAAACATCCAGGGATGTTGAAAATTATGATTGGAGGATGATGATTGTATAAGATCACCCAACATCTAAGGATGGAAAAGACATGAGCTATTGATATGTTAACTTTTGAATCTCACCTGTGAAAGCTGTGAATCTTTGGGTGCGAATCTAAATTACCACCATACCTGCTCTCGTGGGTGGAAAGAGAAGCAAGCTTAAATTGCATAGCACCAAAAGTATAAGATTTCTAGCCTTCTGATATTTGCATTCTCCACAGCAGAAAGCAAACCTGGATTTGACCATAGTCAGATTTTTTTTGGCTATAGGCTCTTTCCAACATGTTCCATCAGTGATATTTTCCCAGATGACCACTGCTGGCATGTGGTCACCTCTGGGTAAGGATTGCTTGAGGTAGTTTGCTGTCACCAACGCTCTTTTGTCTTGGACCTATTTCGTAACTAGTGGCCAAAGGTACACCAGCATAGCATATCTATGGAAGGGGCTCTGTTCTTTGCTGCCTTTTCTTTTGATTAAGGGAAACACCCATAACTTAGATAAAAGTTTTTTTTTGTTTCAGTTTGGGCAGTTCTGCAGGATTGAAGAGTGTGGTGCCGGTCAGGCAACACCTGAGGAGCAGGAGAGTCGACATTTTGAGTGTGAGCTCTACATCAGGATGAAATGCTTATGCTCGAAACATCGACTCTCCTGCTCCTTAGATGCTGCTTGACGGCTGTGCTTTAACAGCACCACACTCTTCAACTCCACAGTTTTCACTTTCTCCCAGTTCTACAGGATCCTAGACTGTAGCTGAATGTGCAAAATACTTGTTCTTGAAAAAGGCAGAAGGTAGCTTAGAATTATTAAAACAAATGATCTCAATGTAAGGAGTTTAGTGGAAGTTCCAGACCGGAAGTGTCTAACAAATAAGATGAGGGGTTATTTGAAGCCGAGAAATTTAGGCTCAAATGTACGATGGCTCAAGGAAGAGGGTATTAGGTTCTCAAGACTGTGAGTTGAAGTTATAATTAACTTAAATCCTATAGGGATCATCAGAAAGGGAATACTGTCTTGTCTGGTGTGGAGAGTGCTTTTGAGTTTGATGGAATTCCATTGCTACTATGTGTTTCAAAATCTTTAAGTGGATCATATGTTAATAAATTTGTTTAATCCATTTTATTCAGATTTCTTTTGTTCTAGCGTAAAAACCAAATCTGCGACATTATGTGCTTGTGTTTCAGTGAGAGATCACCTTGTTAAAACCAGAACTAAACTATGATTCATCAAGCCATCAAGCCAAGGGGCGGCACAGTGTCTCAGTGGTTAGCACTGCTGTTTCACAGTGCCAGGGACCCGGGTTCAATTCCTGCCTCAGGTAACTGTCTGCATGGAGTTTGCACATTCTCCCTGTGTCTGCGTGGGTTTCCTCCGGTTTCCTCCCACCGTCACAAAGATGTGCAGGTTAAGTGAATTGGCCATGCTAAATTGCCCGTAGTGTTAGGTGGATTGGTCAGGGTTAAATGTAGGGGAATGGGTCTGAGTGGGTTGCTCTTCAAAGGGTCAGTGTGGACTTGTTGGGCTGAAGGGCCTGTTTCCACACTGTAGAGAATCTAATCATTTCAGTCTGGGATCTGACTTGTCCAATAATAACTTCAGGTAGGATATAATAACACAATTTCCACTTCTGTCTCCCAGTAGGGATGGTAACTGCCACAGGGAATGGCCATCTGAGAAAATACTGCAGAGATGACCAGCCTATAGCCAGAGACTATAGCTTGAGGATTTGTTACCCACTTCAAGCATGGTTGAGCAGCCTCTTACAAAAGATGCATTGGAGGAGTTTACAGGTTGGTATTAAATGTTTTCATGTCATTAATGCACTTCTGATGGTCATCAAATTTGGAGCAGGACTCAAATCCAAATTCTGGCCCAGGAATTGCAAGCACTAAAGACTTCTGTCTCCTTAACATTTCACTTATTCAGGACCTACTACATCTCAAACTTTTCCCAGTTGAACAATCACAAACCTGAAACTTTAAGTTTGCTTCATTCTCTTGAGATGTTGCCTGCTTTGCTGAGTATGTATAGCACTTTATGTTTTATTTCGAATTTCCAACATCCATGTGATTTTGTTTTTGTGTTATTTAATCTGTAGTACATAAACAAGAAACTGTATATTTACCAGAAGCCAATACTCATTTTGTTGTTGCTAATGCAATTTCCTCCTCCAAATCTGTTTCGTAACCCTTTCCTTCCCTGCCTTCCACAGCATCTCTGTTGCAACCATGTAATCTGTTCAGGGTTTTATACTAGAAGCAACACTGGGCTGGATGGAGAGCATTCCCACCAAACTTTATCCAATCACAGAATTAGCTTCAGCTCTGATGTCGCCACAGTTATTACTCAGCCAAGCCTTTGGTTATAGCCAGTAGGATGAGGTGGAAGAGAGTTCCAGTATCTGGTAAACTCTATGTCAATGTGAGTCAGCATATTAAGATTCCCTACAGATTCCCTACAGTGTGGAAACAGGCCCTTCAGCTCAACAAGTCCACACAGACCCTCTGAAGAGCAACCCACCCAGACCCATTCCCCTAACTAATGCACCTAACACTACGGGCAATTTAGCATGGCCAATTCACCTGACCTGCACATCTTTGGACTGTGGGAGGAAACCAGAGCACCCGGAGGAAAACCACGCAGACACGGGGAGAATGTGCAAACTCCATACAGGCAGTTGGCCAAGGTGGGAATTGAACCCCGGTCCCTGGCGCTGTGAGGCAGCAGTGCTAACCACTCAAGGAGGGGTAAGAAGGAAAAACAATCACAAAATGTAAGAGTCCAAAGAAGCAAGTTTGAAACTTCAGGCACAGTGACAAAATCCCTTTGTTTCATAGAATTCATAAATGTGAAGCTTGTTTCCTTGGGACTTCTTTTTGTTTAATAATTTGAATCAGGCTACTGGAAGAGAGATTAAAATATACACATTCTCACTTGCCAAATCTATACTATGTTGAAAATTGGCAATACCTCTGAATAACTTTATCATAATTAATTCCTTGGAAACAGTAAATCTCAATATTGTGTAAGTACCAAGAAGCTACAGACCGGTTTGTCAGTCTGCAATCTTCCCTCTGTAATCAGTCATGATCATTATACAGACAAAATGAAACTTTACACAGGTTTTTTAAAGTTTCTCTCACAATATATACAGCACTGTTTTTGATTTTCCAATCAAACTGTGTAGAAATGCACCTCTGGAGTAGGTGGGACTTGGACCCAGACCTCTTAGTCCAGAGGTAGGGACACTGCCGCTACCCCTTTTACTTTTTTACTTTTTGAAAATATATAGAAGTGCTCTTAAACACAACTGAATAATGTTTTGTTTCACATCACCAAATCCACCCGTGATATTTTTTTCATCTATTAACCTCCCCCAGTAAATCACCCACATTAATTTACATGCAAAGGCCATTATGGGGCAATGCAGACGACCAAATACAGAGATAGGGAGAGAGGGAAAGGGCTAAGTCTAAATGGAGTTGCAAGGGAGGACTTTTTTTTCTTAGGTCCTGATGTGCTATCGCACGAAACCAAACACAACCAGTAATCAACCATGGAACCAATTAAAAATTTACAAGCAAAACTCATTATGGACAATGTGAACCATCAAAAGTGAAGGGGGTCGGGGAGAGCAGGATGGGATAGACCTTGTAGCAATTGAGGCAACTGAATGGCTTGCTAGGCCATTTCAGAGTGCAGTTGAGAGTCTACTACATTTCAATGGGGCTGGATTCAAACGTAGGCCAGACCAGGTGAGGATGACAGATTTCCTTCCCTGAGGGAAGCATGTTTGTGAACCTGATGGGTTTTTCCTGACAATTAGCAAAAGTTCAATGAATTCAATTTGCAGTGTTATGTTTTGAACCTTGGCCCCCAGAACATTAGCTGAGTTTCTGAATCAATAGCAATAATACCAGTCGGTCATCACCTCTCTGTGTTTTAGGAGTACTCTGAAATGAGTTGCACCTTTGTTTTAATTCATTCATGGAATGAGGGCTGGCAAGACCAGTATTTATTGCCTATTCCTAAATGCCCATTTGCCAGATAAAAGCCAAAGATTGTATTATAGACTCCCTAATAGACAGAGGGAAATTGAGAAACAAACTTGTAAGGAGATCTCAGCTAACTGTAAGAATAATAGAGTGGTTAATTGGTAGGGGATTTTAACTTCCCAAACATAGACTGGGACTGCCATAGTGTTAAGGGTTAGAAGGAGAGGAATTTGTTTAGTGTGTACAAGACAATTTTCTGATTCAGTATGCGGATGTACCTACTAGAGAAGGTGCAAAACTTGACCTACTCTTGAGAAATAAGGCAGGGCAGGTGACTGAGGTGTCAGTGTGAGAGCACTTTGGGGCCAGCGACAATAATTCTATTTGTTTTAAAATAGTGATGGAAGAAGATAGACCAGAGGTAAAAGTTGAAGTTCTAAATTGGAGAAAGCCAATTTTGACGGTATTAGGCAAGAACTTTCAAAAGCTGATTGGAGGTAGATGTTCGCAGGTAAAGGGACGGCTGGAAAATGGCAAGCCTTCAGAAATGAGATAACGAGAATCCAGAGAAAGTATATTCCTGTCAGGGTGAAAGGAAAGGCTGGTAGGTATAGGGAATGCTGGATGACTAAAGAATTTGTGGGTTTGGAAGAAAGAAGCGTATGTAAGGTATAGACAAGATAGATCGAGTGAATCCTTAGAAGAGTAAAACGGAAGTAGGAGTATACTTAAGAGGGAAATCAGGAGGGCAAAAAGCGGACATGAGATAGTTTTGGCAAATAGAATTAAGGAGAATCCTAAAGGTTTTTACAAAATTAAGGACAAAAGGGTAACTAGGGAGAGAATAGGGCCCCTCAAAGATCAGCAAGGTGGTCTTTGTGTGGAGCCACAGAAAATGGGAGAGATACTAAATGAGTATTTTGCATCAGTATTTACTGTGGAAAAGGACGTGGAAGATATAGACTGTAGGGAAATAGATGGTGACATCTTGCAAAATGTCCAGATTACAGAGGAGGAAGTGCTGGATGTCTTGAAATGGGTAAAGGCGGATAAATCCCCAGGACCTGATCAGGTGCACCCTAGAACTGTATGGGAAGCTAGAGAAGTGATTGCTGGGCCTCTTGCTGAGATATTTGTATCATTGATAGTCACAGGTGAGGTGCCCGAAAACTGGAGGTTGGCTAACGTGGTGCCACTATTTAAGAAGGGTAGTAAGGACAAGCCAGTGAGCCTGACGTCGGTTGTGGGCAAGTTGTTGGAGGGAATCCTGAGGGACAGGATGTACATGTATTTGAAAAGGCAAGGACTGATTCGGGATAGTCAACATGGCTTTGTGCGTGGGAAATCATGTCTCACAAACTTGATTGTGTTTTTTGAGGAAGTAACACAGAGGATTGATGAGGGCAAGGCGGTAGATGTGATCTATATGGACTTCAGTAAGGCGTTCAACAAGATTCCCCATGGGAGATTGGTTAGCAAGGCTAGATCTCACGGAATACAGGGAGAACGAGCCATTTGGATACAGAACTGGCTCAAAGGTAGAAGACAGAGGGTGGTGGTGGAAGGTTGTTTTTCAGACTGGAGGCCTGTGACCAGTGGAGTGCCACAAGGATCGGTGCTGGGCCCTCTACTTTTTGTCATTTACATAAATGATTTGGATGTGAGCATAAGAGGTACAGTTAGTAAGTTTGCAGATGACACCAAAATTGGAGGTGTGGACAGCGAAGAGGGTTACCTCAGATTACAACAGGATCTTGACCAGATGGGCCAATGGGCTGAGAGGTGGCAGATGGAGTTTAATTCAGATAAATGCGAGGTACTGCATTTCAGGAAAGCAAATCTTAGCAGGCTTTATACACTTAATTGTAAGGTCCTAGGGAGTGTTGCTGAACAAAGAGACCTTGGAGTGCAGGTTCATAGCTCCTTGAAAGTGGAGTTGCAGGTAGATAGGATAGTGAAGAAGACGTTTGGTATGCTTTCCTTTATTGGTCAGAGTATTGACTACAGGAGTTGGGAGGTCATGTTGCGGCTGTACAGGACGTTGGTTAGGCCATTGTTGGAATATTGCATGCAATTCTGGTCTCCTTCCTATCGGAAAGATGTTGTGAAACTTGAAAGGGTTCAGAAAAGATTTCCAAGGATGTTGCCAGGGTTGGAGGATTTGAGCTATAAGGAGAGGCTGAACCGGCTGGGGCGGTTTTCCCTGGAGTGTCGGAGGCTGAGAGGTGACCTCATAGAAGTTGACAAAATTATGAGGGGCATGGATAAGGTAAATAGGCAAAGTCTTTTCCCGGGAGTCAGGTAGTCCAGAACTAGAGGGCATAGGTTTAGGGTGAGAGGGGAAAGATATAAAAGAGACCTACGTGGCAACTTTTTCACACAGAGGGTGGCACGTGTACGGAATGAGCTGCCAGAGGAAGTGGTGGAGGCTGGTACAATTGCAACATTTAAGAGGCATTAGATGGATATCTGAATAGGAAGGGCTTGGAGGGATATGGGCCGGGTGCTGGCAGGTGGGACTAGATTGGGTTGGGATATCTGGTCGTCATGGATGGGTTGGACTGAAGGGTCTGTTTCCATGCTGTACATCTCTATGACACATTGCTGAGGGTCTGGAGTCACATGTAGGCCAGACCAGGTAAAGATGTTCCTCAAGCACATTAGTAAACCAGATGGATTTTTATGACAATCGACAATGGATTTGTGGTCATCATTAGATTCTTAATTCCAGGTATTTTTAAATTTAAATTCCACCATCTGCGGTGGCAGGATTCCACCTTGGGTCCCCAGTATATTATCTGGATTACTAATCTAGCAATAAAGCCAGTAAGCCATTGCATCACCAAAAAACATAACTTTCTTAAATATGTAACTAATGGGCACTGGATCAAACCAAATATAAAGTAAATGTACATTCTATACAACCATTAACATTTTTATTTTTGATACCTTTGTAAACCTGAACTCATCAGAAACTTTGTTCCTTATGTCCTTTCTCCTGTGACCATTCACCCATCACACTGTGCTCATTAACATACATTAACACTCAGTCTGACATTGCCACAATTTTAAAATTTACATGTTTATGTTCAAGTCTCTCCATGACCCCTTCCCTTCCTTTCTCTGCTATGTACACCAGCATTACCTCATTCTGAAATCTCTTTATTCCTCCAACTCCTGCTGATTGGCTGTTGCTAATTGTTAGTGCACCACCATTGGAGGTTATGGCTTTAGTTGCCAAGGTCCTATGATCTTAAGTACTCTCATTAAACCAATTCTTTAACTTACGCTCCTCCTTTAAGATTCTCCTAAAAGCCAGATTCTTTGGTCAGGTTTAGATAATTTGTTCGAATGCCTCCTTAAAATATTGCATATCTCCTAGCTCCGAGTCAAATATTGCTCGATAACATTCCTGCAAAACATCTCGGACAATCACATCTGCTAAAACATATTATACAAAAGCAAGTTGTTGTTGTTAGGCAGAGTCTGTGGTTCGAGCATGGTCGCAATGGGTAACTCCCCTTCAGTTGATGGCTGTGCCTATAGCAGTCTTCTGCTGTAAGGTGAAATGAGGATGAAGAAAGAAGTGCAGATGGAGTGACAGCAGTGAGAGGGTGAACTCAGGCACTGGGTTTTCTAGTGCTGGTTGATTATAATAGATGACTGGTCTTTCGCAGGAAAGATCAGAATATAAAAAGAGGAAAATGTCAATAGCAACCCATATGGTAGGCTGACAGCATTCTGAGAACTTCAAGATGCTTCTTAAAGTCATGATACAGAGAGGGGAGATTTGTCAGGTGCAGAGGAACACCATTCAGACAAGAGCATTACCAGAGTAAGTAACTGGTTAGAAGTCACTTAAAGAGTTAATGTTTTCTCTCCTGTGATGAAATAAGACAGATGAGGAAGATGTTTGCTGGTTATTCAAATTTCCTTAGGTAAGTGTGCACGTATTTAGCATTTAGAACAGACTGCCTTAGGGGTTGGGGGCAGCAGGAAGTATGCAATTCATTTGTATGCAAATTACATGGATATATTTCTTTCAGGAAGTATAATTTGACAATACATTGCATGGTGGGTGACCCAGTAGCTCAGTGGTTAGCACTGCTGCTTCACAGCATTAGGGACCTGGGTTTGATTCCAGCCTCGGGTGACTGTGTTGGGGTTTGCACATTCTTTCCGCATCTGCATGGGTTTCTTCTGGGTGCTCCGGTTTCCTCCCATGATCCAAAGATATGTAGGTTAGGTGAATTGGCCATGTTAAATTGCCCATAGTGTTCAGGGATGTGTAGGTTAGGTGTATGAGTTAGGAGTAAATGTAGAGTAATAGGGTAGGCGGATGGGTCTGGGTGGGTTATTCTTTGGAGGGTTGGTGTGGGCGTGTTAGGCCAAATGGCCTGTTTCCACTCAGTAGGGCTTCTATGAACTTGTGTCTATAAACTTCTATGGCTAATCTAAAGTGTGACATATGCAAACATTGAGTCGTTGAGAGAAAAATGGTAACTTCGAATGTATGGTTCTTAAAGCTCTTCATCATTGGCAGGTGCTCCTCATATTGCATCTGGATCTGTAAATGTGGGTGATAATCAGCCAACAACTCATTTTACATGTCTTCCCATGTTTATTTGTATTGCCTGCAGTTCAATACAACAAACGTCCTGTATGGGACTCACTACTACCTCGTGATGCAGGATATGGTGGTGGAAAGATTATGTTTCTTGATGAAGCCTGCTCAATGTACATCTACAAAGAAAAGTACCTTAATAACTTCCATCTCAAGTGTCTGTGATGTATCCTTGATATCACATGGCAAGATGGAAACATCAATGAAACAGTCCTTCCAGGGGTAAAAATGCTAAGCACATTACTGCTTTTCAACCAACAAAGTCCTCTCTGGTTTAAAAAGGAAATGGGCCAAATCCCCAAGGATATGGGTACAGCATGTTCTCAGAGAAAGCAGATCAGCTCAAAGCAATTCAAGGACGCTGTCAGAAGAGACATGAAACTGTGGAACGAGTGTAGAGTGTCAAGCTCCTGGGTATGGTCATCCACAATAAGCTTTCTTGGACTCTTCATGTGGACGCACTGGTTACAAAGACCCAACAACGTCTCTTCTTCCTCAGACAGCTGAGGAAATTTGGCATGATGGCGAATACCCTTGCCAACTTTTATAGGTGCGCCATCGAGAGCATTCTGTCTGGATATATCACTACCTGGTGTGGCAACTGTACCATTCAAGATCAGAGAAAGTTGCAGAGAGTGGTGAACTCTGCCTGGACAATCACAAAAGGCCAACCTCCCATCTATAGAATCCATCTACCAGGCCAGGAAAGGCCGCCAGCGTTCTCAAAGATCCATCCCGTCCTGGCAATGTTTTTCTAGAACCTCTGCCATCAGGGAGAAGGTACAGAAGCCTGAACACACGCACCAGCCATTTTCGAAACAGTTTCTACCCGCCTGTTGTTAGAATACTGATTGGACTCTCAAACTCTTAACATTCGCCTGTACCTGTTTTTTGTTTTTGCTGCTGTTTACTCACTTATCTATGCAACTTAACTCTGTGATCTGCTTGTATTGCTCACAAGACAAAACTTTTCACTGTGCCTCGGTACACGTGACAATAAATTCAATTCACATCCATCATGAGAAGTGGGGAACACTAGCCTTCTTCGTGGGGTTGGTGCCGGTTTTAGAGTTTCTGAAACCACACGTCATGATGGTGGTGACTTTGTATTATTGCAAACGGATACATTGGATGTGGCCTGGAATTCACCATTATCATCACGCGTAGTTTCAGAAACGGGCACCAAACTTACAGAGAAGGCTTCAACTGTGACCATCCTGCACCTTTGGCAAGGGAGAATGAGTACATTTTTATCTTTCCAAAAGGTAACATAGTGCAACATAGCGCTGCAGATGATCTCAATTCGGAAAAGGTAGAAGCTGTGAGTTCAAATTCCTGTTCTCATTGGCAAGATGCTTTAAGGCCACACCTTCAGCATTGTGAGGCCTGACAGCCCTGCCTACATCTGGGTTTCATGGGATGAGGGAACATGTCAGATAATAACAAGAATATCTCTGAGATAAAAGTGAGAAAAGTGATCTGTGAGTGAGTCGAGGTCATGTCGCCAAGTGGACACAATGTAAGGATAGTAAGGATGACTATAAAATATATGCACTACATTACAGAAGGATTGAGGTGGGTGAAGGGTGGATAAATGGGTGGTGATGACGTGCTTCGAAAGTAAAGGCTGCTTGTTGGGTGTGTGAAGAGTAATGTGATGGAGAACACTTAATGAAAAGTAGGGCACACATGATATAGATGAATCAACAGATGTCCTCACCTTTCCTGACTGGGTTAGATCTTCAACATGCTATCTATACTTCGTCCATGACCTGGACACAAAATCTTGTTGCTCACCCACAACTACCTTCAAACATGTCATCTGGTTAAAAGTTACAATTTCTTCTTCTTTCTCGTACGTGTCCTCCTAGCCCTGACTCCACCTAGCAGTAACTCCCATAACGCATCACTAAATCTGGACATTGGCCTTGCTGCATGACTATTCATTCATTCTGGAAATCTGCAATTCATATTTGTGGATATTAGCTTTAAATATAGCTGAGATTTTTGTATGCAGATATGTGTCATGCAGTTTGGAGTCTGGAGATGTGAAGTAAAAGTAAACTACTATACATGCCAGAGATTTGAAATAAAAACTGAAAGTGCTGGTTGAATTCAGCAGATCATGTGTTCTTTGGGTTTTGCTATTAGGTTAACTCTTGTAAAATTAACACTGATCCTGGGTGGTTCTTACTGAGAACAAGTTTCTGAAGATTTATTTACAGAACAACTGAATGCATTACAAATCTATCACAGACATTGGCATAGTCTGGGCTTGATCACTTGACTGACTGATTCTGATGTACAACAAAGCAGTCTTAGCAGTAGCTAATCAAGATGGAGTTAATACCTTTACACAAGAATAATACATGGCGAGATATAATGCCACATCGTCATTTCACTGTCTTAAAAGTTCATGATTGCCTGATCATAGGTACAAAATCACAACACTGGCAGCATTTGTGGTGAGAGAAAGGGTTATTCTTTTGATGCCAATATGACTCTTTGGACTCCCCGAGGGAAACAAAGACATTGTAGCAAAATTTGCAGATGGGTAGGAAAGTGGGTAGGAAAGTGGGCAAAAATCTGGCTGATGATTGACAATGTGGGAAAATATGAAGTTGTTCACTTTGGTCAGAAGAATTCTGAGGTGTTGAGGCATGTGGGTGATCTAGTACATAAGTCGCAAAAGGTTGGTAAGCGAGTATAGCAAGGGATTAAGACGGCTAGTGAAATGTTATCCTTTATTATTAGAGGAGTTGAACACAAAAGTAAGGATGTTATGTTTCAGTTATACAGGGTGTTGGGGAGATCACACCTCAAATACTATTTACAGTTTTGGTATCCTTGTTTGAGGAAGCAGTACTGAGGAAGTTTCCTGGATTGATGCTTCAAATAAGTGGTTGCCTTGTGAAGAAAGATTAGACAGTTTGATCTTGTTTTCACTGGCATTTAGAAGAGTGAGGGATGAATGATTGAAGATTATAAGATCTTGAATGGTTTTGATTAGATATGGAAACTGAATGGCACAGATGTTCTGGTCAATGCCCAAGCCCATGTCCATGCCTCAAATTAATGACATTTGATTGCCAGATGTGGAATCATCTTGCGAACTGTTAATTTGGCTGCAAAACAAGGAAGTTCACACTCTCAAAGAAATACTCCGGCACTGTGGAATACAGGGTTAGGACAAAAATATGAATGGTATAATATAAATTCAACTTCCTTCTTCCTCCTTTTAACATAATTCTCTCACACCAACAGGCAGAGAATATATCTCCTGCCTCTATCAGTTGTTTTGCAAAACTATAAAGCATTGCTGAGTTATCTCAAGAATATTTTAGGCAGGTTCTCAGCTTCTATTATCTACATTATCTCATAATATCTAATAAAACATTTCTAAGAAAGCATTAGCGCTGGAGATGCTCTGAATATTTGGTGCATTGGGAAAACACATGGCATGTGTATGGTTTGATGACATTAAGTTGCTTTGTTCAAGCTGGATTTATCAGTAATTAATCATCATAGATTAAAGCCTGTAATTTAGTTCTTTCTTTCTCCCTTTGTTTTTAACTGACTGACAATGCGCATAAAGAATGTCTATAATCATAAAGCTGTGAGAGGTAAATTAAGATCTTTGATTCTGAAAAAAGAGTGAATGAAAGTCCGTGGACTTTATTTTCATTGGTTCCCAGGATGTGGGTACCACTGCCAAGTCAAATATTTATTACCTATCCCTAATTGTTCTTCAGAAGGTAGTGACTTCTTAGATCATAGCTGCTCCAGGAATTTGAACCAGTGACAGTGAAGAAGCAACAATAACCAATAATTCACAATGTAACAGCAAAGGGATGGCGATATTGTTCCAAGTTAGGATGGTGTGAGGCTTAGATTGGAACTTGGTGTTCCAGTGCATCTGTTGCCCTTGGCCGTAAATGTGGTAGAGGTTGCAGGTTTAGAAGGTACTGTCAAAGGGTACTTGAGCCCTGCTATTATTGACAATATATATATATGGCAGCTGTAGTTATGATCCTGCTCGAGAGTAACCCACTAGGACATTGATGGTGGAAGGGGATGGTTTAACAATGATATAACTGTTAAACATTAATGAGAGGTTATGACATTTCCTCTTTTTGGAGATGGTCATTGCCTGGCACTTGAGTGACTTGCTACTTATTAGTGAAGCCTGAAGGCTGTCCAGGTGTGGTGCAGTGGCTCAGTGGTTAGCACTGCCATCTCACAGCGCCAGGGACCAGGATTCAATACCCACTTGGGTGACTGTCAATGTGGCATTTGCACATTCTCACTGTGTCTGCGTGGGTTTCCTCCCACAATCCAAAGATGTACAGGTCAGGTAAATTGGCCATGCTAAATTGCCTGTAGTGTTAGGTGCATTAGTCTGGGGTAAATGTAGGGGAATGCTTCTGGGTGGGTTACTCTTCAGAGGGTTGCTGCGGACTTGTTGGGCTGAAGAGTCTGTTTCCATACTGTAGGGAATCTAATCTAATAATATATGCAGCAAAAACCACCAGTTAGTAAGGAACTGTGAATGGAATTAAACACTTTGCAATTATCAGTCAACATCCCCATTCTGACTTATTGACAGAGGGATGATCTTTGATAAAACAAAGTTGAGCCTCTGACTCCAGCCTCAGGAAATCCTGCAATGACTTCCTGGGGCTCAATGATTGATCTCTAATGTCCACAACCATTTCCCTTTCTACTAGGGATGACTCCAACCAAAGGGTAGCTTTCCCCAGTTCCCATTAACTTAATTTAAAGAGCAGTCACTCTCACTTAAAAACTCACCAAGAAACATGATTTTGATGCATTTAGGCACAAAAAGACTTGGGACTTTGGCACAAAAAAACTCCTCACTGAAACACATTGTCCTGTCCCTGTGTTTTACCTGTAGTTTAGAATGATTGGATCTTTTAAGAATGCCAATAAAAATGTTATCCTTCGACAGACATGAGTCATGAACAAAGCAACAGCTGATTTCCTGGATGCCTGCCATTGTAGATATTCAATGACTTGCTTTAGGAGGGGTCGGATGAACAATTGGACAAACATATCTGCTGCCACTAAGTTTGGTTAACAGTTCTGGAAACAGGTGGAGCTGTGTAGTCCTCATTGAAGATAGTTGGTGAGGGATTCTTGTGAACACCCTCAGTAGACTATTAAAGTAATTCTTCAATCCAGTCAGATGAGTGGAAACTTGCACAGGGCCAGGTCTTTAGCTAGTTGTCCATTCCCCATGTTATTCACTGAAACAGCAATGATTATTGGCTACCCTGGAACAACTTTCAAACATTTGCAGGCTTTCAGAGTCTTCGTATCAGACTGACTTTACAATTAACCTTTGCAGTTCAAACTAAGTGGCTTCCTTTTGCCACCTTGAAAAACCAGCTTCACACTGACAAGATGGACTTCATAAATTATGGTGAGCTGTTTCTTCAGGTGCTGCCATCCCCTGGAATGTTAGGGGCACTGATTTTGTGATAAATCTGCCAGATATTTTCTCTGTTAGAATATAGAACATAGAAAAGTATAGCACAGAACAGGCCCTTTGGCCCATGATGTTGTGCCGAGGATTATTCCTAATGTAAAATAAAATAACCTAAAGCACCCCTCAACTCACTGCTATGCATGTGCATGTCCAGCAGTTGCTTAAATGTCCCTAATGACTCTGCTTCCATGACTACCGCTGGCAATGCATTCCATGCATTCACAACGCTCTATGTAAAGAACTTTCCTCTGATACCCCTCTATACCTTTCTCCAACATCTTAAAACTATGACATCTCGTTCCGGTCAATACTGACCTGGAGAAAAGTCTCTGGCTATTGACTCTATCGATGCCTCTCATTACCTTGTATACCTTGATCAGGTCACCTTTCTTCCTCCTTCTCTCCAGAGAGAAAGGTCTGAGCTTAGTCGACCTCTCTTCATAAGGCAAGCCCTCCAGTGCAGGCAGCATTCTGGTAAACCTTCTTTGCACCCTCTCCAAAGCCTCTGTATCTTTCCTATAGTAGGGCGACCAGAACTGGACACAATATTCCAAGTGTGGTCTCACCAGGGTCTTGTAGAGCTGTAGCAAAATCTCATGGCTCTTAAACTTGATAACCCTCTTAATGAAAACCAAAACACCATATGCTTTCTTAACAGCCCTATCCATCTGGGTGGCAACTTTAAGCGATTTATGTACTTGAACACCAAGATGCCTCTGTTCCTCCACACTGCTATGAATCCTGTCTTTAATCCTATATTCAGCATTTGAGTTTGACCTTCCAAAATGCATCACTTCGCATTTATCCAGGTTGAACTCCATCTGCCATTTCTCAGCCCAGCTCTGTATCCTGTCTATGTCGTGCTGCAGCCTACAATAGCCCTCGACACAATTAATGGCACCTCCAACCTTTGTGTTATCTGCAAATTTACTAACCCACCCCATAACCTCCTCATCCAAGTCATTTATAAAAACTACAAAGAGCAGAGGCCCAAGAACAGAGCCCTGTGGGACCCCACTCAACACTGACCTCCAAGCAGAATACTTTCCATCTACAACCACTCTCTGCCTTCTGTCAACCAACCAATTCTGAATCCAGATAGCCAAATTTCCCTGTACCTCATACTTCCTATCATGGGGAACCTTATCAAGTGCCTTGCTGAAATCCATATACACCATATCCACTGCTCGACCTTCGTTGACCTGTCTTGTCACCTCCTCAAAGAACTCAGTAAGATTTGTGAGGCATGGCCTGTTCCTCACAAAGCCATGCTGACTGCCTTTGATCATGCTATGCTTTTCCAGATTGTCATAAATCCTATCCCTCAGAATTCTTTCCAAAACTTTGCTGACCACAGACTTCTTATACATACCCAGCCATTCAAATATAGGTGGGGTGAAATGACATGGAGTCATTCAGCACAGAAACAAACCCTTTGGTCCAACCAGTCCTTGCCGGGCATGTTCCCAAATTAAGCTCGTCCCAACTGCCTGTGCTTGCTCCATATCTGTCCAAACCTTTCCTATTTATGAAGTTATGTACATGCATTTTAAATGTTGTAAATAAATATGCATCCACCACTTTCTCTGGCTGTTCGTTCCGCACACGAACCATTCTCTGTATAAAATCTTTCCCCTCTCATCTTAAAAATATGCCACCTGGTTTTGAACTTCCCCTAGGGAAAAGACCCTTGTTATTCACCTTATCTATGCCCCTCATGTTTTTATAGCCCTCTGTAAGGTCACCCCTCAACCTCCTATGCTCCAGTGAAAAAAGTCTCAGCCCTTCCAGTCTATTTTTATAACTCAAAAACTCCATTCCCTGCAACATCCTGGTAAATCTTTTCTGAACCCTCTCCAGTTTAATAACATCCTTCCCACAACAAGGTGACCAGAATTGTACACAGTATTCCAGAAGAGGCCTCAGCAATGTTCTGTACAATCTCAACATAACATCCCAACTCCCATAATCAAAGGTCTGAGCAATGGAGGCAATCATATTAAACACCATCTTAACCAGCCTGCCTGCCTGTGACACAAATTTCATAAGAATTAAGTACCTGAACCCCTTAGGTATGTCTGTTCTATAACACACCCAGGGCCCTACCATTAGTTGTACAAGTCTTGTTCTTGTTTGTTTTACTAAAATGCAATACCTCACATTTGTCTAAATTAAACTCCACTTGCCATTCCTCACCCAATTTACCCAATTGATCAAGATCTCTTTGTAATCTTCTTCGCTGTTGACCATACTACCAACTTTGGTTTCATGTCCAAATTTACTCGCCATGCTTCCTATACTCTCATCCAAATAATTTATATAAATGCTAAACAAAAGTGGACCCAACAGTGATTCCTGTGGAACACTCCTGGTTACAGGCCTCCAGTCTAAAAAACAACCATCCATCACCACCCTCTGTCTCCTACCATGAAGTCAATTTTGTATCCAATTGGCAAGCACACCTTGAATCTCACGTGATTTAACCTTACTAATTCATCTACCATGTAGAACCTTGTCAACGGCTTCACTGAAATCCAAGTCAACAACAGCTACTGCTCTGCCCTCAGCACCCTTTTTGGTTACTTCATTAAAAAACTCAATCATCTTTGTGACAATCAACTTCCCTTGCGCAAACCTATGCTGATTATCCCTAATAAATCCTTGCCTCTCCAAATGCATTGTAAATCCTACCTTTCAGAATCACCTCCAGCAACTTACCTACAACCAATATCAGACTCACAGGTCAATAGTTCCCAAGCTGCTCCCTACAGCCTTTCTTCAACAAAGGCTCAACAGTAATCCACTCTCCAGTCCTCAGGTACTTCACCTGTGTTTATAGATGATACAAATATTCCTGCTGGGGCCCCGCAATTTCCTCCCTAATTTCCCTCAACATCCTGGGATGCACTTGATCATTTCCTGGAGATTTATTCACCTTCATGTTTTGTAAGACCTCCAGCACTTCCTCTTCTGTAATGTGAACTGTTTTTGAAACATCAATTTTTATTTCCCTGCATTTCCTAGCCTCCATTTATTTCCCAACAGTAAAAACTGATGCAATGGAATCATCGTGATGACTGCCAGTGAAGAGTAGTTGTGAATGGAAGATTTTTTAAATGTTATTGGTTTAAATTCTTTAGTTGCCTCTATGGTTTGGCTTCATTTTTCTCTTTGCACCCAAATTAAAGCTTGTCTCAAACTTTCTCTGCCCTCAGCACAAACATGTATCTCTCTGACTTCTCATCCATATCCTTTCAGTGAATGCATTCCGTGAAGTTCTTGATGAGAAAATGATGATGATAGTATCAGGCATTACTGGTTAATTATTATCATCACCAAAGCACTCCAACCAACTCATAATAAACTGCCTTTCCATTCTATGAGTAGTTTTTTGCTGTTATGTCTTCATCACATAAAGTGCAAAAGGCTACTACTAATAAAGATGAATTCTCTGTTTCTAGGCAGTTATTCAGTTTTCAATAGTGTTGCCATGACATGAACATTAATATTGTTGAATAATGCGAATCATGAAGCAAATGGTGCGTCCATCACTATTTTTACATTAATAATATGAATGGTTGAAGGTTTTGATTATGCGCACTCATTCCCACCATACCATCAGCACATCACTCCATGTTCCCATCATGCATTGTAACAGTCAACTCTACTGTTATTAGTGAGGCATGGAACGACTCAATGCAAAGTTGCTTCAATCAATTTAACTGCATCACTGTGCATGGGGTAATATCATATCAAATAAATAACTGCCATGAAAACTTTAATTGTACGTTTTTATTTGGGTGGTTCTTTCTCATCTGTGATATTTGCAAATAAAGTTAAAGTTTTAAATGTAAGTGATGTATCAGCAGTGAGATGGACTGTCAATAGGATATTGTGCTGTGCTGCCCCATTCACATCTGTCATTATGATATTGTATAAGGTCCTTCAAACAATCTTGTATATTTAAGGACATAAATTTCTGGCTGTAAGGCACTTTGAAGAATCTACTGTGTATGATAAAGTGCTTTGTGTTTCAGGTCCTTTGCTAGCTAAAGCAGAATTTTATTTGTTCACTTGTGGAACATGGGTGTTCCTGGCTGGGCCAGCATTTATTGCCCATCTCTAGTTGCCCCTGAGAAGGTGGTGGTGAGCTGCCTTCTTCAACTGTTTCATGCTGTGAGTTAACCAACAATGCCATTAGGGAGGGAATTCCAAGATTTTGATCCAGTGACAGTGAAGGATTGATGATAAGTTTCCAAGTCAGGATGGTGAGTGGTTTGGAGGGGAGCTTGCAGTTGGTGGTGTTCCCATGTATCTGCTGCCCTTGTCTTTCGAGAAGGAATTGGTTGTGGGCTTGGAAGGTGTTGTCTGAGGATCTTTGGTGAATTTCTGCAGTGGATCTTGCATCTTACTGCGGCTACTGAGCGTTGATGGTGGAGGGAGTGGATGTTTGTTGATAATGTGCCAATCAAGCGAGTTGCTTTGTCTTGCATGATGGCAGCTTCTTGAGTGGAACTGCACTCATCCAGGCAAGTGGGAAGTACTCCATCAAATTCCTGACTTGAGCCTTGTAGATAGTGGACAGACTCTGGAGTATTCCTAGCTTTTGACCTGCTCTCGTAGTCACTGTGTTTATGTGGTGAATCCAGTTAAGTTCCTGGTTAATGGTAACCTCAAGGATGTTGATAATGGGGGATTCAGTGGTAGTGACATCATTGAATGTCAAAGGGTGGTGGTGAGATTGTCTCTTATTCGAGATTGTTATTGTCTGGCATTTGAGTGACATGAATGCTACTTGTCAGCCTGGATATTGTCCAGATCTTGCTGCAAATGTTCTTGGTCTGCTTGAGTACCTGAAGAGCCATGAATGGTGCTGAACATTGTGCAATCATCAGTGAACATCCCCACTTCTGACTTTATGATGGAGGGAACGTCATTGATGAAGCATCTGAAGTTTGTTGAGCCTTAGGACACCATCCTGAGGAACTCCTTCAGAAATGGCCTGGAGCTGCGATGATTTATATCTAACGAGCACAACCATCTTCCTTTGTGTCAGATATGTCTCTAGCAAGTGATCATTAGTCCCCCTGATTGCCATTGACTCCAACTTTGCTCGGACTCCTTAATGCCACACTTGTTTGAATGCAGCCTTGTTGTCGAGGGCTATCACTGTCACTCCACCTCTGAAATTCCGCTCTTTTATCCATGTCTGAACCAAAGTTAAAATGAGAACCTAAGTTGTGAAGAAGGAATTACTTCTCTGCAAGGAGATGCAATGGTCACTTACTGAGACAGTCATGAACACACGCATCTGCAGCAGGCAGATTATAGAGTCATAGAGATGTACAGCATGGAAACAGATGCTTCGGTCCAACCCGTCCATGCCGACCAGATATCCCAACCCAATCTAGTCCCATCTGCCAGCATCCGGCCCATATCCCTTCAAACCCTTCCTATTCATATACCCATCCAGATGCCTTTTAAATATTGCAATTGTACCAGCCTCCACCACTTCCTCTGGCAGCTCATTCCATACACATACCACCCTCTGTGTGAAAATGTTCCCCTTTAGGTCTCTTTTATATCTTTCCCCTCTCACCCTAAACCTATGCCCTCTAGTTCTGGACTCCCCCACCCCAGGGAAAAGACTTTGTCCAGTTATCCTATCCATGCCTCTCATAATTTTGTAAACCTCTATAAGGTCACCCTTCAACCTCTAATGCTTCAGGAAAAACAGCCCCAGTTTGTTCAGCCTCTCCTTATAGCTCAACTCCTCAAACCCTGGCAACATCCTTGGAAATCTTTTCTGAACCCTTTCAAGTTTCGCAACATCTTGCTGAGGATCAGATCAAATATGTTTTTTTCTTGTTGGTTCCTTCATCACTTGCCATTAACCAAATCTAGCAACATTTTCCTTTAGGATCCTTGCAATGCAGGTAGAGGCTATTCGGTCTACTGAGTCTGCACCAACCCTGCATACGGCATCCCACCCTATCCTGTAACCTGACATTTAACATAATTAATCTATCTAGCCTGTACACTAGAGAGCAATTTACCATGGACAAACAATGCACCTGCACATCTTTGTGACTGTGAGACGAAACCAGGGCACCAGTGGTAGCCCACACAGACATGGGGACAACATGCAAACTCCACACAGGCAGTCACCTAAGGCCGGAATTGAACCCAGGTCCCTGGTGCTGTAAAGTAGCAATGCTAACCACTGAGCCACTGTGCTACCCATTTATGGCTTGACTAGCTTAATCAATTGTGCAGCTGACATTCACCTGGGATGATGGATATTGAAATTCCCATCCAGAGTATATTCTGTCCAGTTGCCATGCTTCCTAAAAGTGTTGTTCAACATGGAGGAATGCTATAGTCATCAGCTGACGTGGGGTGGCACATGGTAATCAGGAAGTTTCTTTGCCCATGTTTGACCTGATGCCTTGAAACTTCATGGAATCAATGTTACGGACTCCCATGGCAATTCCCTGTTGACTATATGCCACTGTGTTACCACCTCTGCTGTGCCTGTCCTGCTGTTGGTGGAACAGGAATATCCAAGGATGGAGATGGTGTCATCTAGGGTATTATCTAATAGAATACTCCCACCCAGAAAAAAGCAACCTGTTTGATTGGCACCATATCCAGAAACATTCAGGCACTCCATTACCAATGCTCAATAATAAGCCTGTGTACCTTCCACAATATGTATTAGAACATAGAACATAGAAGACTATAGCGCAGTACAGGCCCTTTGGCCCTCAATGTTGCACCGATCCAAGCCCACCTAACCTACACTAGCCCACTATCCTCCATATGCCTATCCAATGCCCGCTTAAATGCCCATAAAGAGGGAGAGTCCACCACCAGGGCATTCCATGAACTCACGACTCGCTGAGTAAAGAACCTACCCCTAACATCTGTCCTATACCTACCACCCCTTAATTTAAAGCTATGCCCCCTCGTAATAGCTGACTCCATACGTGGAAAAAGGTTCTCACAGTCAACCCTATCTAAACCCCTAATCATCTTGTACACCTCTATCAAGTCACCCCTAAACCTTCTTTTCTCCAATGAAAACAACCCCAAGTGCCTCAGCCTTTCCTCATACGATCTTCCTACCATACCAGGCAACATCCTGGTAAACCTCCTCTGCACCCGTTCCAGTGCCTCCACATCCTTCCTATAGTATGGCGACCAAAACTGCACACAATACTCCAGATGCGGCCGCACCAGAGTCTTGTACAACTGCAACATGATCTCAGGACTCCGGAACTCAATTCCTCTACCAATAAAAGCCACTATGCCATATGCCTTCTTCACCGCACTATTTACCTGGGTGGCAACTTTCAGAGATCTGTGTACATGGACACCAAGATCCCTCTGCTCATCCACACTACCAAGTATCTGACCATTAGCCCAGTACCCCATCTTTTTGTTACTCTTACCAAAGTGAATCACCTCACACTTAGCTACATTGAACTCCATTTGCCACCTAAATGTACTGTAGAAATTCACAATGGATCTTTAGACAGCACATTCCAAACTCTCCCTCATGGCATTGTGGGTCTAAATACAGTGCATGGAGTGCAGCAGTTCAAGGAGGTAGATCTCACCATCACTTTCTCAAGGGCAACTAGGGAAAAGCAATAAATGCTGGCTAGCAATGTCAACATCCCATGAGTGAACAAAAACAAAATTCTAATTGAATTCTTGGTTGCAGGTTATCCAGCTCAGAAGAAAACAGTAAAGCCAAACATGGGAAAACACAAAGGGACTACATTTCAGTAGCTGTGTGGCAAAGCAACAAAAAGAGAGAGGAGATGGATTGGTAATATCAAGAACTGAAAGTATCTCTCTCTGTCTCTCTCTGTGTCTCTTTCTCTCTCTCTGTCTCTCTGTCTGTCTCTCTCTCTCTCTCTCTGTGAGAGGGGAGGAGAAGTTGTTAGAACAGGTTCCTATTCTTGTGAAGAAGAGTTGAGGAGCTGAGTGCAAAGATAATGGGAACAAACTGGCAACCTTTGTGGCTGTCCTAGATATAACTAATCTGCGCTAAGTAGGTAAAAACAATAACTGCAGATGCTGGAAACCAGATTCTGGATTAGTGGTGCTGGAAGAGCACAGCAGTTCAGGCAGCATCCAATCCATAATCTGCACTAAGTGGCAACTGACTACCTGGAATTTAAAGGCTGCGGTATGAAAATTGAAATGTGCATATATGAACATGTAATACACATACACGAAAAACCTTAGTCTCAAACGACAAGCACTATCTGTCTGTCTGATCCCCCTAGCTCTCAACTCCACCTTCCTTTTTTGTTTCAAAAAAGAAAGTTATCCTGAGTGTGGGTGTCTTTAGTTTTGGGAAAAATATGGACCATACTTCTGTGCATTTTCCTTGAAAGCCCTAGCGAGGTGTAGAATAATCTTGGAATTGTTAAAGCATAGAAGGTGGCTATTCAGCATGTGGTTTCTGTACCAGGCTCCAGAGGAGCAATTCACCAATCCCACTCCTCCTTTAGCCTTTCCCTATCTTCATTTTCAGATTACCCAGTTCCTTCTTGAATGTCTTGATTGAAACTGCCCCAGCTCATACTCAGGCAATGCCATCTAGATCCCCACCATTTGCTAAGTGAAATCCTTTTGTGTCACCATTGTTTCAGTCTGTGCTATTTTGTTCTTGAATGATTCCATGAATGGAAATAGCTTCTCCCTGTCTACTGTGTCCAGACTTTTCATGATATTGAATAGCTCTGTGGGATTCAATCCTCTCTCAACCTTCTCTTGTCCAAGGAGAACGTTTCCAATCCATCAATATAACTTGATGAGCTCTTAATCTTTAGGATCATTTTTGTGATTTTTCTTTCTGCATCCTTACTGATGCCTTCACATCTTTTCAACAGTGTAACATCTAGGACTAGATGCAGTAGTCTAGTTGAGGTTGAGCCAGTGCTTGACACAAAGTTTAACTTAATCTCCTTGCTTCGCTTATAGAATCTGTTATTTTGTTTATCTGGACTTGCAGTGACCATAGCCACTGTAGATACATGTTATAAAGAAGTAAAAATAACTGTTACGACTGAGAGCATTTAAAAAGAGGGAAGCTGATTTTACCCTCCTTACCTGGTTGCAACAATATTGGATAATAGTCAGAATTTTAAGGAAAGCAAATGCTGCTATATATGAAGATAAAAGGTATATATGCTAGGGATATAAGCAAGAGGAGAGTGTAATGGAGATTGTGCAGGATGCTGCCTGTCTGAGGCTCTGAACTAAGTGGAAAGATTGGATAGATTGGGATTGCTTTCATTAGAACAGTGTAAGTTGAGAGAGGACCTGGTAGAGGTGTATAAGGCTATTAGGGGTGTTGATTGGGTGGATAGGAAAACATTTATTTCATTAGACAAGAGATCAATAGCAAGGAGCTGAGATTTAAAGCAAGAGGCTAAGAGGACTCAGAATCTGGTGAGAGTCTGGAACTCACTGCTTGAAAGTGGGTTGAGTCATAAAATCTCATAACTTTATAGCGGCATTTAGATATTCACTTACATTGCCATAGACTCATTTTCAGGGTGGGAGAGATCAAATCCAGGTTCATGACTAAGCACTTAACAAGAAATACTGTAAAGTTGAAGTGTTAACTTTATTTCCTAATTTTCTACCTTTATATTCTATGCCTTGTTTATTTTCTGTGTTTTAAGATGGCACTGGAGAGTGGTGACATTATATGACACTTTTCACTATTTTTGTAACAACTTTGTGTAACAAGTACACATGACAATAAATAAATCAAATCAAATCAAATCAAAGGGGCCAAAGCCTGTAAAATAGGATTAGTATAGTCAGATCTCAGTGACTGGTGTGGACTCGATGGGTTGAATGTCCTCCTATGGTGTAAACATCTATGAACGTATGATTCACCCTGTGCATGGCCTTTATCTACTATTCCCTTTATAGTGTCGAACTGGTCTATATTTGGCAGTCATAAGAACAACTGTGTGCTGGAGAGTGGAGACAGAAAATGTCTTTCATTTGTCACAGCTGATATTCCATTAGTGCTGTGAGAAACAGTCAGATCATGAAAAGTCAGCTGGGTTAAACAGTTAACTAGTCATAAAGGACAATTACTGCCAGGCTGCAAAATACTGGAAAGATGCATGGGCAGATTTCCTGCCTGCAGCACTGTTCCTCCAGTGCAAATACCAGGCCATATTATTAGATATGGCGAGAGGTGTTTACACAGTCTGAAGAGTTAAAGTTACAAATGCCATGAGTATGCAAAAAGCGAGCATAGCAACTCCAGAAGTGTATCATAAATACAGTGTTGTGTTAGTGTATTTATATCCATAAGTAACTTGAGAGACATAAATGGTATCTGCAATCAAGATAATATTCAATGACATTTGCCAGCTGTCTTTCAATTTACACAAGTATTTAAAGACCAAGGGCTTTATTCATCAACAACATAGAGTCAGCTGCTTATTGAGTATCATTGCTGCAATGAGCAGAAAACAATTTCCTTGTCCATAGTTGTACTGGACAAAAATAGAAAGAAAAACTTGCCCATATGTCACATCTTTAACAAACTCAGGCTGTTCAATGCAATCTACAGCCAGTATGATAGTCACTGTTGTGATGATGGAAACACTGAAGGTGATCTGTGTATAGCAACATACTACAAACAGCAGTGTTAATAAAGATCAGAAAGCAGTTGCGTGCTGTTGGTTCATGCACAAATATTGACCAACATACCAATAAGAATTGCCCTTGTTGGCTTTTGAAATAGCGCCTTGGAATCTTTGACATCCAGTTGAGAAAGCAGACACAGCCTTGGTTTTACTAAAGACACCATCTCCAACAATAGCATGCTCCCTCAGTATTGCACTGAATTCTCAGCTAAAGTTCTGTGTTCAAGACTCTGCAGTGGTGCTCAAACCCATGGATCACTTGACACAAAGACACAAGTGTTACCATTGATCCAAGGCTGGTCGTCTACTCTCAGATGTTTTCATAATTTGATTATAAATGTAAAATGAGTTTTGTTCCATTATTTCATCACCAATGCCCTTACTTTGCTGAAATAAACCAATTCACTGCATCTGAAGTCTGAAAGGTGAAATTTTAAATTTTGCAACTTTAACTTCAATATCCTCATTCAGAAAAGAAGTCAGGTGTCTCACGTTGTTAGCTTTCCTCGGTCGAGCAGATGAGGGGAGACTTCTCCCAGAGCTATTCATTAATACCATGATTGAGGTCTGCATGTCTTCAATAGAAGAGAGCTGAAAACCATTTCGTTGTAAACTAATACACATCTGTTGTCCATTGACATGACTTACATAATAGATTGTTGCAAGGTTTGTCAGAACTTATCCTCTCGAGCTTCTGCTACAAGTGATCCAACATCATCTGAGATGTCTAATGATGCACTCTAGTAAGCAGTGTGACAGTTACTGACCCCTTATATAACAGCCCATGCCAATAAAATCAAAGGATGTGATTACACAGAGGGAGAAACAAATGATTTATCTTGCCACTGTCATCTCTTTGATTCCCATTCCCCTGCTCTTTTCCCATAATCCTACCAATGTTTCCACTTCATGTACTTGCCAATTCTCTTTTAAACATTAATATTCAATCTGCTTCAACACTGCTCTGGAACAGCCCTTGCTGTAAAGTTATGGCATACATCCAGCCTCTACTTTATGTGGATGTCCCAATGTAAACGTGCATAGGAAAAACAAAACACAGCAGTAATAGACTGAGGTGGCATATGGCAGAAAATTATACTGCTGGATTACTGCTTCATGGGGAGATGTGAACAATGGAGGACAGACTGACTGATGAGCAGAAAATATTGATGTCCTGAAAAACAAAATTACAAATGACTAAAAATCAATCTTTTCTTGAATATTCCAGTAAATTGAGCCCTGCTATTTCTGGACTAGTATCAAATATTTTCAGGTATGCAACAGTACCTCATTCACCTGGCTTTCAGATCAATGTTTGATTCTGACCAGGTTTCTGGACTGAACATGAATGAATACTTATTATATGTAATTAGATCCTAGCTACAAGTAAACAGGCATGAACAATTGGCATGTAACACTGGCATGGTGGCTCAGTTGTTAACATTGCTGCTTCACCGTGCCAAGGACCTGGATTCGATTCTATCCTCAAGCGACTGTCCGTGTGGAGTTTACACATTCTCCTCATGTCTGGTGGGTTTCCTCCGGGTGTTCTGCTTTCCTCTCACAGTATAAAGATGTGCGGGTTAGGTGATCTGTCCATGCTAAATTGTCCATTGTGTCCAGGGATATGCAGGCTAGATGGGTTAGTCACGGGAAATGCAGGATTACAGGGAGAAGATAGAGGGTGTGTGGGATGCTCTTCGGAGGGGTAGTGTAGTCTCGATGGACTGAATGGCTTGCTCCCACACTGTAGGGATTCAATGATTACCAGCTAAAATTCTAATCCCTGTATAAACTAACATCTCCCCACCCACATCCCTCCCCCCACACATACACACACTCAGAGGCAAACAAATAAGGAAAATAGATTATTCATGAAGCCAGAAAGGAACTGGAAAGTCAATTGAGTGGTCTTTGCTTCCAGAACTTTCTGCAGCTGGCAGATTCCTTGTTGTTCAGGTATCTGCCTTCTTGATGCTTCCACTGGTTTGATGGGTACAGAGTGGCTGATTCACTTGGAAAATGTCTCTGTTATGTCAGTTCAAAAGTCATAGTTCACAGCTGCAGGAAAGGTAATCTCTTCAAATGTAAACTGGGTGTTTTTAAAACACCAATGAATGTGTGTGCATGTGCACACCCCTCTAACCTGTTTCTCGTTTCAACCTGCTCAGGTAGCTGAGAACCAATCTGCTTCACTTGAAAATAACTCCTCAGTTCCTAATCATTTGCACTTCGCAGGAAACCAGAGCCATAAAATTCACAATCGAGATTGAATTCTTTATCAGGAAATTATGCAGCTATCCTGGTGAATGCATCATTTTTAAAAAAAAGTAATTCTTTCCCCTTGCTGTCCACAGTTTTTAAAGTCACAAAAATAAAAAGACAGTTCTACCACCTAAATCCTTTTTTGTCATAAAGGTGGACATATCATTTGCTTTCCTAATCCCTTGCTGTTTCTGTGTGTTAAATCTCAGTGATTTGTATAATGGATCCCGCTCAAAGAAGCATTTCCCAATCTCTTACCATTTAAAAGATATTCTGGCATTATTTTTTCTGAACAAAGTGCAGAATTTCATATCATCTCACATTATGAAGAACATAGGAACAGACAACTTAGGAGTAGGCGATTTGAGCCTTCAAGCCAGTTGTATCACTCTATAGGAATCATGACTGCTCCACTTTCCCATTTCTTGCCCAAAACTCCTGATTCCCTGTCTATCAAAAGCTTGGCCTTGTTTAAATTCAGTGACCCTACTTTACTGCTTTGGAGAAAGAGAATTCCACACAGAAAGGAAGAACTGATCCATCTCCATCTTAAAAACATGTAGGTTTTAATAATAAATAGTGCCTCCTTGTTCTTGTCTCCCACACCAGAAATAGTATTCACCCTATCAAGTCTCTTCAGGATCTTATATGTTTCAATAATTTTACCTCATTCTTCTAAATCCAATGGGTATAAGCCCAATCTGTTCATTCTTCATGAGTAAACCCTTCAACTCAGGAAGGAATCAAGTGAACCTTCTTTGAAGTTATAATGCAGTTATATTCTTTTCCAAATTAAGAGATTAAAACTATATGACAATTGTGGTCTCACCAGTTGCAATAAAACATCCCTATTTTTATACTCCATTCCTTTTGAAAAAATATTGATATTTAATTTGGCTTCCAGATCAGGAGACCCACTCAAATATAAGGAATTCAAGTATGACCTTCCCAGAGCCATTAAGACAGCCAAGGACCAATACCGATCCAAACTAGAGACCCAGACAGACACCTGGCAACTATGGCAAGGACTGAATGAAATCACCAGTTCTAAAAAGAGATAGTGCAAAATAGCAGATGATGATACGTCCCTCCCAGATCGCCTCAACACCTTCTATGCTCGCTGTGAGCAGAATTTCTGTGGAGAGGTAACACCTATTCTGACAAGTCCTGATGAACCTAACTCAACAGTCGCTGCACCAGAGGTCAGATCAGTTTTCCTTCGTGTGAATCCAAGGAAAGCGATGGGACCAGACGGAGCACTCAGAGCATGCGCAGATCAACTGCAGAGGTCTTCTTGGACATCTCTCCCTGCAGCAAGCCACAGTCCCTGACTGTTTCAAGAGGGTCAACATCATCCCTGTACCTAAGAAGGCTCATGCAGCATGTCTCAATGACTACCGTCCTAACTTCAGTGGTCGTGAAGTGCTTTGAAAGGCTGGTCATGGCATTAGTCAACTCCAGCCTCCCCACTACTCTTGACCCACTCCAATTTGCCTATTGGACCAACAGGTCCTTGTCAGATCCATATCACTTGCCCTTCACTCCTCCCTATAACATCTTGACACCAAGAGCAGCTACGTAAGAATCCTACTCATTGACTACAGTTCAGCCTTCAACACTATTATCGCCTCAAGACTGATTACTAAACTTAGTGATCTCGGACTAAACCTCACTCTCTACAACTGGATTCTCAGTTTCCTGACCCACAGGCCACATTCAGTGAGGATTGCAGATGATATTTCATCCTCACTAACACTCAACACTGGAGCCCCCCAGAGTGCATACTCAGCCCCTACTGTACTCACTGTATACCCATGACTGTATCGCCAAATATTAGACTAATGCCATTTACAAGTTCGCTGATGATACCACTATAGTCGGTCGAATCTCGCGTGGGCGGCACGGTGGCACAGTGGTTAGCACTGCTGCCTCACAGCGCCAGTGACCTGGGTTCAATTCCCGCCTCAGGCGACTGACTGTGTGGAGTTTGCACGTTCTCCCCGTGTCTGCGTGGGTTTCCTCCGGGTGCTCCGGTTTCCTCCCACAAGTCACAAAGATGTGCAGGTCAGGTGAATTGGCCATGCTAAATTGCCTGTAGTGTTAGGTAAGGGGTAAATGTAGAGATATGGGTGGGTTGCGCTTCGGCGGGGCGGTGTGGACTTGTTGGGCCGAAGGGCCTGTTTCCTCACTGTAATGTAATCTAATGGCGATGAAACAGACTACAGACGGGAAGTGGAAGACCTGGAAAAATGGGGCACTGAGAAACACTTAGCTCTCAATGCCGGCAAAACCAAGGAACTCATTATTGACCTTTGGCGGGATGTTACTCATGCCCCCCCAACACATTAACAGCACAGAGGTGGAACGAGTGAAGAGCGTCAAGCTCTTGGGAGTGGTCATCAACAAGAAGCTTTCTTGGACTCTTCATGTGGATGCACTAGTTACAAAGGCCCAACAGCGTCTCTTCTTCCTCAGGCAGCTGAGGAAATTTGGCATGACAGTGAAAACCCTTGCCTACTTTTATAGGTGCATCATCGAGAGCATTCTGTCTGGATGTATCACTACCTGGTATAGCAACTGTACCATTCAAGATCGGAGACAGTTACAGAGAGTGGTGAACTCGGCCTGGACAATCACAAAGGCCAACCTCCCATCTATAGAATCCATCTACCAGGCCCGCTGTCAAGGAAAGGCTGCCAGCATTCTCAAAGATCCATACCACCCTGGCAATGCTTTTCTACAACCTCTACCATTGTGGAGAAGGTACAGAAGCCTGAACATATGCACCAGCTTGTTTTGAAACAGTTTCCATCCTACTGTTGTTAGAATACTGAATGGACTCACAAAGTCTTAATATTCACGTGTACCTGTGTTTTTGTTTTTGCCGCTGTTTACCTATTATTTTCTTACTTACGCTACTTAACTATGTGATCTGCCTGTATTGCTCACAAAACAAATCTTTTCACTGTGCCTTGGTACACATGACAATAAATTCAATTCAATTCAATTCAATTTGATTACTTGCTCTAACCTACTTAATAAACTATTGTGCTTCATCTACCAAGGTACCCAGATATCGCAGTCTCACTGAGTTCTGCATTCACCCAGAATTTAAATAAGATATTCCTTTTCCATGCTCTCTGCTGAAGTGGACAAGTTCACTGTATTAGATTTAATCTTTCTTTTTTTTCCACTCAATTATTCCTCTTCAGACTCTCTATTTTCTCTTGATAACTTGTTTTCCCACCCATCATCAGGTCATTGGTAAATCTAGTTACTATACATTGGTCTTGATATAGATTATGAAAAGTTGAGATTCCTTCACTAATCTCTGCAGCACTCCAAGTTACATGCAAATATCTATTTAGCCATACCATTTGCTTCCTGTTAGTTAACAAACCCTTCATCTGGACCAATGTTTATCTTCTAGATCATATGCTCTTAGCTTGTGTCTTTTGCAAATCCAAGTACACTACATCTACAGGCTTCTATTGATCTTACTTCCTCAATAAAACTCCTAAGAAAGTAGTTAAACATAACTTTTCCTTTCACAAAACTATGTTAACTGCCAAATCATGCTATAATTTTCAAAGTTTTTTGCCAAAACTTTCTTAATATTGGATCCTGGCAATTTTGGCTATGATAGATGTTTGGTTCACTGGTCTCTAGATTTTTTGTTTTCTGTCCCCTATCTTTCTTGAACAAGATGTAACATTTGTGATTTGCTGAGACTGGGTCAAAGTATAAGGAATCTTGGAAGCTGATTCTGGTTCCTTGTTAGTCTTTAGGTCCAACAATGTTCCAGTATCTCTTTCTTTTTTTTTATCCCTTTATTCATTTGCCTCCTCTCTTTCACCTCTTGATTTTCAAACACATTTGAGAAGTGTTCAACTCATTCCACACAGACGCAAAATTACTGTTCAACACTTCTGCTCTTTCCTTGTTTTCCATTATTAATTCCCAGGCTCCCACACTACAGGATCAACCATAGATTTAGGGCAGAATCTTATCAGGGTCTGAGTGATGTGGGCTTTACTGTGATGTATGGCAGAATTGGGTGACAAATGTGATGAGGACCAACTTGACATCAGAAGCAACTTCCACCATCTTCTTCGCTTCTTTCCAAATAGCATGGTGAGATTCTTGCTAGGCATTGACGAGTTGTCAATCAATGGGGATTAATGTTTATGAAATGACTTGCCTCATCAATAATCAGCCTCCATCTTACCAAACTCAGCAAACAAGCTCCAAGTCAGGATAATTTGACAGGGACTGGGGGTTTCAACTCACCACTTACAGGATGCTTCTTTTCTTCAATGCTGCACATTAGGCTGTATGGCAGCTAGCATTGTAATGCTGCAGCAAGGACACTGTGTGCTCAGGGACACACACCCAGCTCCTGGACTGGACCTGGCTGTATCTCCAGGCTCACCACTTGCTGTCATAGTGCTCACTCACTCTGAGCCTACTTGGATGCACACAGCCTTGAGTTACACCCTTTTGCACTTTACACCCTCAACAAGAGATACCAGACTTATAACGCTATTGGCTTGCCTTGTTATTTAACGCAGGCACAACATCAGATAACTTGTCATAGTTATCAGCAGCCTCAGTCAAGTCAAGGGGGATAGACTTTGTTCAGGGTGTACTGGCATAATAAGTTGTGGGCAGCCTTTGATATCAGTCCAGGAATTAGATGTGGTGAGTCAGCCACTTAGGGTGGTCAGACTGAGGGGTGAGGAGCTGAATGTTGTGGACTCCAGCACCCATCTGGAGTCTTTCTGCTCTGTTGGGAGCCATTTTCCCAATGAGCGAGAGGCAAGTAAGATGGCCAATGAAAGTGCACAGACAGCAATGACTGCTGGTGCATGTGAAGCAGTATCCCAAGTTGGTGAATAGGCAACTCAGACATCATCCAGGATGAGTGATGTTGGAGATTGGGTTGACTCAGACCGAGTGAGAGAAGGTGTTGAGAATGAATGGTAGAGCATGAGCCTTGTTGGGAGATGGAATGAGTGTGAGTTATTGAAGTGTAGATGGTGAAGCTTGTGCTGCCAGAGTGGAGAAGGACATTAATCTTTTTCCTATGGTGTTGAGCATTCATCTGGACTGCTAAGATTCTTTTAGACTAGGTGGCAACCTCAGACCAGGCTGGCATAGTCTGTTCGTCTTGAGGGAAGTGGAAGAATCACATTAACACCATCCCATCCAGCAGAACCTCTGGGTCACTGCCCGCAAAGTGGGATGATGATTGTCATCTTTTTGCCACGTCTGGGGCAAATGTCAGGAAGCTTACAGGGCAGCTCTGGACTGCTGGTGTTTGTCTAGGTATACAACAGGCTTTTAAAGATGGTGTGGCGTGCAATGGATCCTGGTGCCTTCTGGGATATCCACTAAGTGGGAAGTTGTACCAGAAATCGCGCATGGTAAAATGGGGCAGAAATCAGTTGTGAGAGACACTGCAGGAGTATAGGACCGCTGAGACATGGGAGTGTGATGCCCCCAGTCCTGCATTTTTACAGAACAGCTCCAGGATCAGGAAAGTTTTATCATCTGTCATGGGTTGCATATTTCCCTTTTTTGCCTGATTAAAGAATGCACCATATCTAAACAGCTGCTTCTCAATAAACTATCAGAAAATTGCTACAAATTACTGATTGCCTCTATTAGGTAACTGTGATCACGAACCCCTATATCTGGACCACATTGGCATAGTGCACCATATTGATTACCTAAATGAGCCTTGGAAGTAGAGGAAACATGGGCTAGACAAGAAAGAAATAAGGCTAGCAAGGTTAAATGGACTATATTTTAAGTTTCACTCCATGTGATTTCAAAAAAACAGTTGGAGAAAATGGATACTGCAAAGGGTATGGGCCTTCACAACATTCCAGCAATAGTCCTGAACTCTTGTGTTCCAAAACCTTCGATCTCCTAGCCAAGCTATTCCAGTACAGTTAAAACACTGGCATCTACCTGACAATGTAGAAAATTGCCCAGGTATATCCTGTACATAAGAAGCAAGACAAATCCACCCAGCCAGTTACTGCCCCATCAATGTAGATTAGATTAGATTAGATTAGATTACTTACAGTGTGGAAACAGGCCCTTCGGCCCAACAAGTCCACACCGACCCGCCGAAGTGCAACCCACCCATACCCCTACATTTACCCCTTTTAACCTAACACTACGGGCAATTTAGCATGGCCAATTCACCTGACCCGCACATCTTTGTGACTGTGGGAGGAAACCGGAGCACCCGGAGGAAACCCACGCAGACACGGGGAGAATGTGCAAACTCCACACAGTCAGTCGCCTGAGTTGGGAATTGAACCCGGGTCTCTGGCACTGTGAGGCACTGTGAGGCACTGCTGGTGTTTGTCTAGGTATACAACAGGCTTTTAAAGATGGTGTGGCGTGCAATGGATCCTGGTGCCTTCTGGGATATCCACTAAGTGGTAAGTTGTACCAGAAATCGCGCATGGTAAAATGGGGCACTGTGAGGCACTGTGAGGCACTGTGAGGCAGCAGTGCCACTGTACCGCCGTGTACTCTCGATCATCTGTAAAGCTATAGAAGGTGCCATCAGCTGTGGTATCAAACAGCAATTACTCAAATCTATCCTGCTCAGTGACATCCAGTTTGAGTTCCACCAGGGCCACTCAGCTCCAGACCTCATTTCACCCCTGGTTCAAACATGGACAATAGAGCTGAATTCCAGAGGGGAGGTGGGAATGACTGCCCTTGACATCAAGACTGTTTTGACCTGGTGTGGTATCAAAGAATGCTATCAACACCGGAATGAATGGGAATCGGGGGAAAACTCTCCACTGGTTGGAGTCATAAGTGGCACAAAGGAAGATGGTTGTGGTTGTTGGATGTCAGTCATTTCAGCTCCAGGATATCTCTTCAAGAGTTGCTCAGGAAAATGCCCCAGGCCAAACTATCTTCAGCTACTTCATCAATGACCTTCCCTCCATCATAAGGTCAGAAGTGGAACTGTTCACTGATGATTGCACAATGTTCAACACCACTCGCAACTCCTCAGATAATGAAGCAGTCCATGTTCAAATGCAACAAGGTCTGGACAATATCCAAGCTTGTGCTGAAAAGCAGCAAGTAACATTATTGCTACACACATGCATGGGAATGACCATATCCAATAAAAGACAATCTAATCATAGCCCCTTGACATTCACTGAAGCCCCTGCTATCAACATCCTGGGGGCTTACCATTGGCCAGAAATTCAACGGGACCTGCCACATAAACTACAAAAGCAGGTTAAAATCTAGGAAGATTGCAGCAAGTAATTTACCTCCTGACTCCCCAGTGCCTGTCTGTTATCTACAAGATACAAGTCAGGAGTGTGATGGAATACTCCCCACTTAGCTGGATGTGTGCAGGTCCAACAACACTCCAGAAGTATTATTATTATTATTATTATTATCATCATCATCATCATCCACAGCGAACCAGCCCACTTGATTGGCACCACATCCACAAACATTCACTCCCTCCACCACCAATACTACCCAGAAGGTGCACACCAGAAAATCACAAAGCATCCTTAGTCAGTACCTTCCAAACCCATGATCTCATCCATCTAAAAGGATAAGTACAGCAGATATATGGAAACATCACCATCTTCAAGTGCACCTCCAAGCCACTCACCATCCTGACTAGGATATATTCCTTCACTGTCACTGGGTCAAAATCTTGGAATTCCCTTCCTCTGTGCGTTGTGCTTCCATCTACAATACATGGGCTACAGTGGTTCAAGAAGCCAGCTCATCACCACTTTTTCAAGGGTGAGTAGGGATGGTCAACAGATGATAGCCAACCAGCAACACCCACATCCCACATGTGATTAAAAACTTTGTGGAGCTCTCTTCTCATATGAAAAAGAAGGGAAAGACATTCTGCCCGAGATTGATATTCCTAGAAATTAGCTGAATAGTTACTGTCCTCAAATCCACAACACGGTGGCTCAGTGCTTAGCACTGCTGCCTCTCAGTGCCAGGTGACTGTCTATGTGGAGTTTGCACATCTCTCCATGTCTGCATGGATTTCCTTCCACAATCCAAAGATGTGCAGGTTAGGTGAATTGGCCCATAGTGTTCAGGGATGTGTAGGTTATTTGTTTTAGTCAGGGGAAATGTACACTAATAGAGTAGGGGAATGGGTCTGGATAGGATGCTCTTTGGAGGGTTGGTGTGGACTTGTTGGGCCAAATGTCCTGTTTTCACACTGTAGAGATTCTATGATTCTATGAACAAGGCAGTGGTGAGGGAAATCCATTTCATGTCTATCATTGAGGAGAGTTCAGTCAAGTTATCTAAAAATAGAGCTTCATTAAAGGGGAAAGCAGAGACATGTGTTGAGCTGGGGGCAAGGATGGTGATGAGGGAATGTCAAAGTGTAAGGGGTGGGGTAGGAATAACAGCATCAGAGGGCTTGGCAGGCTACAGAAGAGGAGGTTATTGCAGTAGAGCGTAGAGCACTAGAGTGGTTATCATTAAGATGTAGTGTTGGTACTCTAGGGAGCAGGCAGGATAGTTCAATGTGTTAGGTCTTAAAAGAGGGGATGGGTAGAAAGGGATTGTCAGGTTAGTGCAAGGCAAAAGGGGTCATGGGGGGGGGATGTTTGACGGTTCACTGGAAACCAGATGAAACCCAGTGTTGACGGTGTCTACTGCGATCTGCCATCACGTGCCATTCTCTGGATGTAAAATGCTACTGCAAAATGGCTGGGCCAATGCCCAAGGTGGGAAAATTCAGTGTTCCTGGATCAGTGGGGAGAAGTCATAGCCTGGGGATTTAAGCACAGTCAAAAGACGCTGGCTTTGTGATAAATACGCCTGGTGGGCAGAAATCACATCAAGTCATACCTGTATGTAAGGTTAAAAAAAATCAAAGATTTCTTCAAAGAAGAGGGTGGGGGAGGAGGGACAGAATAGATGGTGGGTTTTGCAAGGAGTGAACTTCCCAATGCCCAACCAGATGACTCTATCAGTCAGTGAATTGGTTTGATGCATATTGTGAAAAGGCCTGGAGCCTAATTTATTCCAGTAATCGTTGTGGTGCATCATCTATATATGGACCTGGTTTAGGCTCTTAAGAAATCATTCCAAGTTTAGACAGCAGTTTTTAACAAGCAAACAAGACCCCCAGTCTTTCCAAAATATTTCCAATTTTTGAACTGTTAAAAAGCCAAACCAGGGACTCATACAGGTCAGAAGGAGATGGTTCCGCGTATCATTGTTTATACTGGCTCTTGGAAAGAGTTATCTCAGGAGTTTCCCGAACTATGCAATATTTCTTTCTCCATCATTTACCCAATTTGCTTTTGAATCTGTTTTCCCGATCAACTAGGGTAATCTTTTTGTGAGGAAGAATGAGAAAAGGGAAAATAAAAGATGCAATTCTAAAGGAGTGAAGACAAAGGGAGACCAGGGACTACATGTTTCATCTGGAATACTCTGCTTGATGGTGACATGGAGACAGATTCAATTATTGCTTACAAAAGGGAATTGAATAATTAACCAAAGAGAAAGAATTTGCAAGGCTTTGTGAAAAAGGCATAGGAGTGGGACTCACCGAGTAGCTTTTGCAAAACACTAGCCTAGACTGGTGAGCTCATTGGCACCTTCACTGTTGTGACCATTCTATAATGCTAAAAGATCATCACCCTGAATGTATAGAAGCTGTGATAAAGAAATTGCAGAATTTGTAGTTATTCAGATCAGGATCTTTACTTATCACTCAAGAATACAGAAAGTAAGAATTGTGTACTGGGGTGTGGTCTGGAGGAGGGGTGGGGGTGGGGTTAATCCTTCCCTGGTTGATGCTCAAGTTCTGGGTGGGATCCTAGGATCAGGAATGGGGACCCTGTCAGATGTCCTCACTTTCTAGCCCAGAGGTAAGACTAAGTGGAGAATTCCTGCCCAATTAACGTCAGCTAATCTAGAATCTGACATCTTCCCAGTTTGTAAATCTCAAGTCATATTACAGGAGTGGCCACAGTTTTTGCGCTGGCGTATCCAATGCACTTAGAAAACAGATGTTGAGGAATTGAATCCAAGTGTTCCAGGACAATAAGCAGATGTTTCTGTTGAGTGTGCTCAGTTGGTGGAAGTGCATGCAGCAATCTGCAATAAGAGACTTTGCATCGCTGTGTCATTTCCTTACAACCAGTATTGGCTACTTACATAGAACATAGAATATTACAGCGTAGAGGCTCTTCAACCCTCCATTGCGCCGACCAGTGTAATCAATCTGAAGCCCATCTATCCTACATTATTCAATTGTCATCCATATGTTTAGATTAGATTAGATTCCCGACAGTGTGGAAACAGGCCCTTCGGTCCAACAAATCCACACCGACCCTCCAAAGAGTAACCCAGCAAGATCCATTTCCCTCTGACTAATGCACCTAACACTATGGGCAAATTAGCATGGCCAATTCACCTGACCTGCACATCTTTGGACTGTGGGAGGAAACCAGAGCACCCGGAGGAAACCCACGCAGACACGGGGAGAATGTGCAAACTCCACATAGACAGTCGCCCAAGGTTGGAATCGAACCCGGGTCCCTGGTGCTGTGAGGCAGCAGTGCTAACCACTGAACCACCTTGCCATTTATCCAATGCCCTTAAAGTTGGCAAGTCTACTACTGCTGCATGCCCTTACTATTGTCTGAGTAAAGAAACTACCTCTGACATCTGTCCTATATCTATCACCCCTCCATTTCAAGCTCTGTCCCCTCATGTTAGCCATCACCATCTGGGGAAAAAGGCTCTCACTGTCCACCAAAATTTATTAAATTCTGCCCTGAAACTTCATAGATGGAGTGCACACATTTTCTATTTTATAGAATTAAAAAGCAGTCTGTAAAAGTTGCTCATGCATCTATGCACAACTTCATATCTGTTGATTAATGCATATCTGAAGAAGGGCTTATGCCCGAAACATCGATTCTCCTGTTCCCTGGATGCTGCCTGACCTGCTGCGCTTTTCCAGCAACACATTTCCAGCTCTAATGCATATCTTAGCCAATGTTACCAGAAGAAACATGTTCTGTGTAAATGAGCACCGTTCTGCAGCCTTTTTAATAACGTGTTCAATGATTAACATCAAGTCAGCTATCTCTAAGTATTTAAATGGTAACCTTTCATAAGACTAACCTTATTACATCAATATTCTTTGTGTTCTTTCTCAATCATTCTATTACAGTGCAATACACCATTAGATTCAACAACACCTTTCTGCCTCTCTTTTCTAAATAGTTTAAATGTATCAGGAGGTGTACAATCAATAATGTACGATGTTGTGAAGGAATATTTGCCATGAGAAAGAGGGATGCTGTAATGGCTTGATGAGATTAAGAGGCTGTCAGAGTGCAGAGAAATGGAGGCTGTAAGTGGGGAAGAGAGGGTATAGAAGGCAACCACTAAGGAGAAAAAACAGTTTTAATCGTGCCAGCAAGGCATATTCAGCTGACAGGGAGAAGGTGAGGTGTGCAGATCAGAGTTGAGAGTGTGTTGCTGGTAAAGCACAGCAAGTCAGGCAGCATCCAGGGAGCATGAAAATCGACGTTTCATGCCAGAGCCCTTCATCAGGAATGAGAGCTCTGGCACGAAGCGTTGATTTTCCTGTTCCTTGGATGCTGTCTGACCTGCTGTGCTTTTCCAGCAACATACACAGCTGTCTAAGAGCCATGAAAACTTGAAATCACTGAGGTAATGAATTCCTTACAAATGGTTGTGAAATCTCTAGCTTAAGGCTGCATATGTTCAGGAGCTATTCCTTGTGGGAAATATAGTGGATGCTATTGAATGAATACTGAACACTGCCAATTGTTTCATTTAAATTAGAAAGTTACAGCAAAAAGACTCGTCACTACCAGGTAAATCATCCAGTGCATACACAGAGGAAACACATTAGTTGCAACCTTATCAATCTGGGGAAAATGTGTTTAGGGTTTATTTTGTGTGTAGGGAGAGTATCAATTATTTCATTTGAAACCCCCCTGTTGCTACTTTATGTCTGATTTCTTGCTATTTTAAATACCATGTATCTAAGAAATGAATGTATTCCAGGTGTATTGTGGCTTTAACTTTATGGACTTGATAATTATTCAGAATAATGCTGAATTTGTCTAATTCTGCTCTGTATGAATCTAAAGGCTCCATATGGCAATACAAATGGAGAAGGTATTGTTATTTTTGTGACGCCATCACTTAATAAATGTTAATGAGAATGATAAAGGAAAACCAAAAAATAGCCCCCAATTTCAAAATGTAGCCCTCAAGCAAATCTCAAGTACAACCTATGAAAAAGAATATTTTGTTTACAAATGGTGTTAGTTGAAGAATGCAACATAGAAATAGGGATAGATAATTAAATCCCTATAACCATTCTACCATTCAATTAAATCTAATCAACTTGTATCTCCTGTTTTAATACTGTAACCCTTAGAATCCTTTCTGAACAAAATTACAGGAATCATCATCATTCACTTCAAGTGTATTTAATAATGGGTGACAAATGCCTACATCCTGTGAAAAAGTATATATTAAAGAAGCAGGGCTTGAATAAAGCTGGTATTAAGCATGGGAAAAAATTGATTCATTATCAAATCTTTTGTAGGATCTAGTTACCCAGATGCAAAGGCACATTTGAAGAGAAACAAAAAAAGACTTGCATTTATCTAGCCCCTTTCATGACCTCTGACTGTCCCAAACTGGTTGACAAACAGTGGGATACTTCTGGTACGTATTCACTGTTTTGTGTTGGAAATTGGGAAGACAATTTGGGCACAGCAAGGTCCCATAAACCGCAAGTAACCTGTCTTGGAAGGACATCTTGTAATACAATGTCTAGAGTCCTTTGTTCTGAGCCAGTAGCTCTAATCTTAATCTGGATTTGATGGCTATGGAAAATGTTCTTATATCATGTTAAAACAGGTAGATTGTCCAAGTATAGATCCTTCCAATGCACTACCAACAAATGATAAGTTTGGGATAACCTTATTAAAAGATTCCACACACAGGTTTTTGCCATAGGTCTTACAAGCGTGCTTCTCGCTCCATAGGATTACCAGAAGAATGGCTTTTGGTGGTGTTAGCTGGGGTAAATATTGACCAGGGCACCAGAGAGAATTCCACAAGCCCACTTCCTGCTCACATTTTATCTCCAATAACTTTCCTGTGGCAATTTGAAGGTGGAGGATCAATGAACATACAAACCTCAGTATAGAGTTGTCACCCCTTCAGGTTTCAAGTTTGCTGGACATTGCTGTGAGCAATCTGAAAAACAATCTCAAGGGTGTTTTTTTTTCTTGTTTATTCATTGTAAATGTATTGGAGACAGGGGAAAGGCTACATGTGTGGGCTGGTGTAGTTCGAAGTGGGAGGTCACATGATGTAACCTCCAGTATTATCTCCAATCAGTTTGGCCAACAATGCCTCAGTATCAAGGAGCTTTCTGACCATAGCAATGCTAAATTATTTCTCCATTTAACAATCAGAACATCTTTAATGTATTTTGTATCAGATTCAGCTCATAAAGTAGTTGACTTTATATCGAAATTCAAGAGAGGCTATTTTAATGCTATGCTGTACCAACAATTACCATCTTGTGGTTGGGTTTGTAGCATCCAACCCTTTTTCTTGACTGCATCTCAGGAACTACAGTGGGAGTGGAAAACTACAACTGAATCTTAATGAGAAAAGATTCCTTCTTAAACAAGATGTAGTTTATTGCATGACAAATTGGTAACTTAGTAAATTAGTAATGAAGATTATTAATTTGGTACAGAATCTGACAATTTGTTTGGCTAAATGGTGGTTACATTGGGTTTTTTCTCACTGTGAAGCATTGTGAAACCTCTCGCCATATCTCACTGAACTTGCCTTATTAACCACCTACCTTGCTGCTTGGCATCTTCCTTATCTGATTCTGGTCCTACCTTGCCATATGCTATTCTCAGAACAACTCACTACTCATTGGATATCCACTGAAAGACGATCATCCCTGGAGCTTGAGCCAGCTTTACAAAGCTGCAGTGCACCCAGTCAAATCTGGCATTGCTCCTGAGTAGCAACATAACAATACACCACCATAAAGCCATGCTGCTTATGCTTTATAGCTGGCTTGGCTGACACTCCCTCACATATACAATCCCTTCCACTCATTCTCATTGCTAGTTACCCACTAGGTCACTCAGCTTTTCTACCTGCAGTGTTATGGACCAGACCAGACCCCCCCCTTAAAATATTTTACAAAGGTAGCCTGGACCCTAATATTTTCTAAATCCTAAGGTAGATGTGAACTGCGTGTTCCAGATGTGATGCAACCTGTCAAACCACACAACATTAACCAAAACACAACTTATTTAAACACTATAATTAAAATAAAAACAAAAGAAAGGGGAATAACTCAACTATTGGAAAACTTAACCGAACAATAGATACTGTACTTGTCACCAATTAACAGTTCCAATGTAGTAGCATCCCATAAACACACTCCTTGGCAAAAAGGTAAATTCAGACACAGATTTCTTATAGGCAATTCTCCAATCCAGGAGGAAATAACATCAAGAGAGATTTCAGAGAAAGTAGCAGCTAGGAATCATTTTACAGAAGCTCCAACTCTTCAGGGACTCAAACTGACTGCTACAGCTAAAAAAGAGCTAGAACGCTTGATCTGTGAGAACTGGCCCCTCCCCTTCCATTGTTACAACTGTTTTTAAAAGAAAACCTAAAGGCCTCCTCTGATTTTTGACTTAGGCCATCTCCAGTAGCCGCTTCGGCACCTCTGCCTTTACAACCTCTCTTCAAAAATCTCAGGACAAAATAATCTTCTTAAAGTGATAGCATCATCACAGTAGCTACATCCAGCCTTATAAGTCTATCCCTTAATGCTCATTAGGGACCCACAGCCTGTCATTATCTGGTCAGGAAGTATCGCATACAGGCAATTGGACAAACACAAACGAGAGATTTGACTGACAGACACCAAAACTGCAAAACCAACAGAGACTCTTTACCTACACAATGCCAACCAAATCCTGGTGTCACGACCAATGACTATTTTACAGTCCAGGCTGGCCTGCTGCACCCAGCTCCCATCTACTGGAACCAGGCGTCAGTCAGGTTCTGCCTGGCTTATAGCTGTCCTGATGGAACTGAACTTTGTCCTCGTCCTCCTGTTCTCCTGGCAAGTTGCCTCGTTGCCTGTCACAATTGTTCAGGACACAGCCCACCAGGTGATGCAGCACAGTCTGTCTGGTCTATAATGGAGAATATTGCCAGACCAGCTCAAGTAGTGGAATTAATTTTCCACAGCCCCGTTGTCTGCTCCACCATAGTCCTGGTTACAACATGTGAGTCAACTTGGTGAAGGTGCCACATGGCTGAGTGACCAACACATTACATTTTTTTATTCAAGTGTAAAAGGATGAATGCTACAGACCCAACCATAAGATGGTAATGGTTGTCACTGTATAGCATAGAGTCAGTGAACTAATATGTGAGATGATCTTGATACAAGCACTTTAATAAAACTTTGATTGTTAAATAGAGAAACAATGCATGAAACAAAATAATCCTGGAGGTTACATCATCTGACCTCCCATCTCCAGATATGCCGGCCCACACAGCAGACACTTCTTTTGTGAGTGTCTGCTGTACTCTGACCCCTTTCGTATCCCAGATCCACATCAACCATTCAAATTATCACTGCATTCAGTGGAGTCTATACTTACATGACAGATATAAAGTGATGTTTCATCTTATCCCTCAACATCTTTTGGATGTTTTGCAAATGAGGGGATGTTTTTGACCAGCTTTCATCTCCTTTTAAGATCATTGCTGCTAGCTCCAGCATCATTGAAATGTCATTGTCAGATTTCAAAATGCAAATGGCATGGTGCAAATCGCTTCTAAATAGCATTTGAATGCTTAGCATTTTTGCTCTGGGTGCATTGCAAAAGAGTGAAGAAATGATTGGAACTGGAACATCACTGTAGTTTGTAAATGCATGCTTCATGTATTTGCTCTTTCACTCTCCTAATGTCCAGCAGACATGTATCCAGCCTCATTGCATCATCATGGCACATCTCCTACGCACATACAATATGGCTTAAAATTCCATACTGTAGGGAATCTAATCTAATCTAATCTAATATCAATGCTGCACTTTGGATCAGACTGGCGCCTTTCACGAGAAGGCTCCTGCCAGGGCACTTTGTATGCCAAGATGACCACTCAACTCACAGATTGAAACAGACTGTATCTCAGGACTGCTCACTTGATCCTTTAGCACTCAGTCATTTACTACCTCCTTCAATGCTCACAACATCCTTGCCTTATATTGGCCTTTTATATTTTGACCCCTCAGCCAGAGCTTACAAGATTTACAGTATCTATATTGTCACTTGCCTTTCAGCACAGACACAAAATCAGTCATCCTGTCATGCTTGACAGCAGTTATCAAGCTAGACATATTGCTGTGAGTGACAAACGCACTGCATGTGCTTCAAGCAAATGGCAATGTTTCGAAGTCTAGATGTTGGATCTTAGTCAAGTCAAGGGAGACACCTTTCCATCAGGCAGTCCAGCACAATAAGTGAAGGGTAACCTATGATATTGATCAGAGGCTTGGGCATGGTTAGTTGACCACCTGCAGTGGTCAGGGTTGAGGGGGGAAGATTTGTCCTTCTAAACCTGGAGAGTGCGCTGCAATCAGCACTGTGAGTTCAGTGCAACCATTCCAGGGAGTTGTGGGAATTCAGTTCGAGAGCTGTACAGGTATCAGTCAGGGGTCTGGATTCATCATTTGAGTCTGTCTGTTTAAGTCAGTCAAGCGCTGGGTCATGGTCAATCCTGGGGTTCTATCTATTAAAAGTCAAAAGGAGGTTATCAGGGGTGGATGCTTTGGGAGGGACACTGGGGAACTTAATTGTGAGGATTGGAGAGAACAGAGATCCATTATTTCAGGCTATTCTGTCCAATGGAGCTTATCTATTTCATACTCAATTTTATTTTGTTCAGTCTCTTCCCATTTACAACCAAAGGTCATCTGATTCCTTTTGTCATTTTAAGAGTTCCCTGATTCCTGGTCCTGCATATTTCCTCTTTTCCATAGATATCTAGATTCTTTACATCTCCCTTTTCCACCTGGACAGTATCAGTGCCTCAGCAACAGAGGCCAACTAGTCTTCATCAATCACTATTTTCACACATTGAACAACGTCTCCTTTGACTTCACTCACTTTGTTCAAAGGTATTTCTATAAGATTCTATATTGGTCTAGTAATGCCTGCACTTTTGTGGGAGAAATGGAACATACTTTATGCCAGTGCCACACCAAACCCCTTCCTCACCTATTGCGCCACTGCATTGTTGGCCGGACAACCATGTCAGCTTTGTTTCCAATATCCTTCTCTCAGCTTCACACGGTTACTGGTAATGAACTATCTTCTAATATTTATTATAAATCCACCAAACGTGGAATAAGCAACTTCTACTCAGGCCTCTGGTCAACTATGTGATGACCATAGTTCATAACCCTAGATTTCCTATTCCAAGTTTTATTTTTTAAAAGAGGATTGATACTGTCAAAATAACTGAATGTAAATCCTCTGGAATGTCACATGTTCAAGCATCAAAAAGGCTTCAAAGGGGAAAATGTACTAGAAACCGGACTGTAATTCCTGTGAGTATCTCAGATTATGAACGTGAATGAGGACAGGATTAAAAACAAGTTTTAAACCTTCTCTGTGTGTTAGTGGCCTGACATCATGATGTGCATGGACTGATGTGCTGTAAGGGCCACAGGTTTGAGAACAGCTATTAAACACGCCAGCAACGCAGGTGGAGAAAGGGAAAACACTTATTGTAGTACTATCAGCCAGCCACTGTTGAAAGCAATTAGGACAAGAGAATTTCAATCAGCATTCAAAGCCAAGAATCTCAAAATCAACTGTTCAACTATCAACATCAACACCAATGGTAACAGCCATTGTAACGAGTGCAATGTTCTTCCATCTATGCTTCACACATGATTCTGAGACTGACTTGTAATCTTTTTCTAACTTTACATTTTTTTGGACTCAGGTCTTATTCCCAAGCTGCGTGTTGCGTTTTACTTCTTTGCACATTCAGTAACTAACAAACTCATTCTTTTGCTAACTCAAGAAAGATTAAATTGACTCCTTTTAAAGCATAAACATATTTGGTCTGGGTTAAAGTAACCCACAATAGTGCTGATCCTTTGTCAATTAACTTTGTTGCGATTAATTGAGAGAATGGTTTAATAATGAAGGGAATTCAGTTTATCCTTCTTCATTAGAAGCTTGACAGTTTGGGGTAATTTATTTGGAACTGTAATAACTTGGGGAACGTGACTCTGGCTTGGTTGTAACATTGTTATTTTAAATCTGCCCCACTCCAACATTGACCTGACTATCCTTGGCCTCACACACTGCTCAATGAAACTCAGTGTGAACTTGAGGAACAGCAGCTTCTTTCAATTAGACATTTTACAGCCTCCCAGATGCAAACTTAAGTTCAACAATTACAGATTATAATCACTACCCGCACTTCACTCAGCAGATATTGATAATGATCCTGCTATACCTGTTTACAATTTAGAGTCATAAGCACAGACACAGTGTCTTCAGTCTAACTCACCGATGCTGACCAGATATCCGAAAGGAACCTAGTCCCATTTGCTAGCATTTGGCCCATATCCCTTTAAATTCTTCCTATTCATATATTCATCCTGATGCCTTTTAAATGTTGTAATTGTACCAGTCTTCAACACTTCGTCTGGCAGCTCATTCCATACACGCGCTACCATCTGTATGAAAACGTTGCCCTTTAGGTCACTTTTATATCTCTCCCCTCTCACCTTAAACCTATGCTCTCTAGTATTAGACTCCCCCACTCCAGGGAAAAGACCTTGTCTATTTACCTTATCCATGCCCCTCATGATTTTATAAACCTCTATAAGGGTGCCCCTCAGCTTCCAACACTCCAGGGAAATCAGCCTTAGCCTATTCAACCTCTCCCTTTAGCTGAAGCCTTCCAACCTGGCAACATTCTTGTAAATTTGTTCTAAAGCCTTTTAAGTTTCACAATATCTTTTCTATAGCAGAGAGACCAGAATTGAATGCAATTCTCCAAAAGTGGCCCTGTACAGCCGCAACATGACCTCCCAACTCTTCTACTCAGTGCTCTGACCAATAATGACAAGTGTATCAAACGCCTTCTTTGCCACCCTATCTACCTGCAAATCCGTTTCCAAGGAACTATGAACCTGCATTCTAAGGTCTCTTTGTTCAGCAACACTCCCTAGGACCTTACCTTCTTTAGGCCCATATTTTTGTTCTTTTACTTGCCTGATTACCATCCATTTTTGTCTTGCATTATCAACTCTTCATTTCATCTCTCGTGCTTCTCACCTGATCCTTTTATTCTTTCCCTCACCCTTCATTTTCCTGCCCCAGTACTTGCTTAAAGCCTGTAGCATCTCCACCATTTCCCAGCTCTGATGAAAGATCATTGATCTTGAGCATTACTTCCATTTCTGGCTCTTTAGATGCTGCCAGACCTCCTGAGCATTTCCGGCATTTTCTGTTTTTATTTCATCCAAACTAGTCACAGTTGGGGATCTCAAAAACTTTTATTACGTCCTATTACAGTTTTCAGAAATATTTCTAAGTGCTTCACGTATGATGCATTCCTCTATACTGCAGACACTGTTTCCAATGTAGACATGTTGCTCCGAGTCAGGGAGCTTGATTATTTTCAGCAGCTGCACCTGACTACAGGGAAAATTGAGCTCATTCTGCTTCTCCTACAGCCATGCAGTCACTGTTAGAATCTTGAATGCCTCTTTAATACCTCCAAGGACACTGTGCACTGCTAATGATCGTTATGTATTTGAGTTATACTTTACACTTGTGAATTATTATTTCTGCACTTTTTTGTTCAGACTCTGATATAACAGTACTGCAGCCAACAAAAGGTAACAATCACACCCATAACATAAAGCAAAGCAGCGAACCAATACATGTTCTGTGCTTTATAAATAAATCATTCACTAGAAAAGCTACTCAGAGTTCCTCAGATTGCTCTACTGTGTGGATCTCAATCATACTCTGTAGGAAGAAATTGGTGTTGCAATGAGGACGCTTTGTTTAGGACCTAGGTTGGTGAGAAATCCTTTATCTTTCTTGGAGCTTGTTGGGTTAGTAATTCATCACTGGTCTCCTGACATAGATTTGTTGCCAGAGAGCGCATTAGATCTCCCATAATGGAGTCATTGTCGGCTACAGCTTAGAACTAGCACCTTCATCTCAAAAGCTTGTTTGTTCAAGTCCCACTTCAGAGTCTTGAGCACAAAATAACTAGGCTGAAGCTCCAGTGCAGTACCAAGGCAACATTGCACTGTTGGAGGTGCATCTTTGAGATTAAACTAACGTCCTGTTGGTATCTCAGATTGATGTGGAACATTCTGTGCTACTATTTCAATGAGAATGTCTTGCTCAATATTATTCTCTCAACCAATCAATGGATTATGTGGTGATCATCATGTTTTGTTTGTGGGCTAGCTGGATATAATTTGACTATCAGGATTTGGGCATTACAACAGTAAATACACTTCTAAAATCCCCTGTGATTGATTGTAAATTTGCTCAAGAATGAGGAGGAATCGATTTTTAATGCCCCTGAGATGCGATAGCCAGCACTGAGATTTACATGGGAATTATTTCAACAAACCTCAGGGAGCTAAGTCTCAGCATGTGTCAATGGCTTCAGGAGAGGAGGGTGAAGAAAAATAAGTGAGATTGCCAAGGTCAAACGAGTGAAATACGTGCTTCGTTATAATGATGTATACAATTAAAGCAGATAAGGAGGGCAATATGACCTGCTCTTAAACCTTTGCCAAAGATTTTCCTTCTTTCCTATTTGGGATTCTGAGGTGGGAGTTGGCCTTGCTGCTACTGACTACTCACAAGCAGGGGCAAAGGCGAATGGTATCGAAATTTAGGCAATGCCCATGGAAAGCATGCCTATTTCTGTCCTGCCCACTCTATTACACATTGCTGTGTGGCAGAACAATGGGGGACATTGAGTGTGTCACCTACCTATTGCTCAATTGATGCACGTAAATTGGTAAAGAAAGCCTACATTTTTTGTATTCACTTGTAGGATGTGGGCGTCGCTGGCTCAGCAAGCATTTATTGCCCATTCCTCATTGCCCTTGAGAAGGTGGTGGTGAGCTACCTTCTTGAACAGCTGCAGTCTATTTTCTGTAGATAGGGCCACAATGCCCAGAAGGCAAGAATTCCACGATTTTGACTCAGCAACAATGAAGGAACATCAATATATTTCCAAGCAAGGGTGGTGAATATTTTGGAAGGAACTTGTAGTGATTGGTGTTCCAATGTATCTACTGCCTTTGTTCTTCCAGGTGGAGGAGGTCATGGGTTTGGAAGGTCGTATCTAAAGATCTTTGGTGAATTTCTGTAGTGCATCTTGTAGATAGTACACAGTGCTGTTAATGAGCGTCAGGGGTTGGGGGGAAGGGGGAGGTGTGAGGGTGTTGGGGGAGAGAGAATGCTTGTGGATGTTGTGCCAATCAGGTGGGCTGCTTTGTCCTGGATGGTGTCAAGCATCTTGAGTGTTGCTGGGGACAGGCTTTGGGAGTCAGGAGATAGGTTACTCACTGCAATTTTCTTAGACACTGATCTGCGCTTGAAACCATTGTCTTTATAAGACGGGGAGAAAGTGAGGTCTGCAGATGCTGGAGATCAAAGTTGAAACTTTATTGCTGGAACAGCACAGCAGGTCAGGCAGCATCCAGGGAACAGGAGATTCGACGTTTCGGGCACAGGCCCTTCTTCAGGAATCTTTATAAGACGGGTCTAGTTGAATGTCTGGTCAATGGCAACCCCCAGGAAGTTGATAGTGGGGGATTACGTGATGGCAACACCATTGAATGACAAGAGGTGGCTTCTGATTTGTCAGTAACTACTCTCCAGGAGAAACATCCTCCTGGAGGTGGCCAGAAGTCCTGCCTCAAACCAATTAAAAGGCCAAAAACCAACAAATTGAAGCTCACCCACTTCCATCGTTTATGCCAGGATGTGGGGAAACCATCCTCAGCATATAATCCAGCCCCTAATTCCTGAGAACCATTGGAAAGTGCAGATTGTCCACTGAAATCATTTGGTCCTGTGGTGATCTGATTCTGTCCAAGATGGATGACTTTCAGGGTAGTTTTTGTTATGAGAGTGACGTTTGTGTTAACACCCCATTCTTGTTTTGATTGGGTATTGCAGTCCAATGTATTGCATCACAGCACTTGTTTGCTGAGCTGATCTTGGATCTAAGTATAGACCTATTGAGCATACGTACAACACCCTATCCCTGTACAGTACAAGACAGAGATCTGTTATGAGCAGCATTTGTTCTTTCTTAAGCCTAGTTTAATGATAATAGTGGAACATTGAGATTAAATTCTCCTGCCTGCATCGTGGATTGGTTTGTTGGGCTTCTGGCACTAATGAAAGAAGTCGTGAGCGTCAAGAGTAGGCTATCAGAAAGAATGCTGTAAAAACTGAATGTTAATTGTTCAACTATTTACAGATATACTTGGCAGGCTTCCCAATGCTTCCAACCAGGGGTAACACTATGAATATAAACACATATATTAACTTTAGTGGTGTGGGGTTTGCTGGTTTGAATGGTTTAACATACTGGTATCAAATTCCTCGAAAATAATAACCCAATTCAAATTATAATGCTCTTCCAAGCCGACAGCACGAGAGGGAAACCATTTCTTCCACAGCTCTGGATGGCTGCTATAATAATGAATACTGCTATATGTGGACTAGTTAACAGTTTGACTCACAGCTCTTTCCCAGGAGGGCTGGTTAGATGTGATGGAAGATGGGGCATTTCTCCTCTCCAATCAGATACAAGTGTCCCACTGGACATCAACCCAGAATTCAGAGAGAAAAACTCTTCCCTCAGCAAGGAATAATTAAACTCACAGTCTTTCAACTCAGAAGAGAATGCTACCCCTACACCCCTACCGCTGTCAGGGTTTGCTCACGCTAATACCTGTGTTAATGCAGAATTATCTACAAATTAAAGCAGGGAAGCAGGTTATTTAGTGACCGTTCATTGCACCAGCACCTTGATAGTGAATCAGTTATCATCCTATCCCCTCCCAGAAAGGGTTAGCAATACTTTCAGGACTTTATGCAATATGACAAGGTAACATGCACTTTGTGGGTGTGTCTAACGTCCAGTTTAATGGAGAAATGCAAATATATTTGAAGGAAAATAAGATGAACATTTGAGGAAGAAGTGAATAGATATTTGTGATGGCAGATTTAAATGGACTTGTTAAGAGCAAGTCATATTTAATAATTTTAAAATAACATAGAGGGCTGATGAGGATAATGCAATTGATTTGATGTACATAGACTTCCAAATAAGGTATTGCATAAAGTGCTATACAACAGTTTTGTGAGTTCAAGGAAATAAAAAGTAACACTATGTTTGAGACTGGAGGAAGATTCTGGAGGTCAGTTCCAGGTCCCTGACTGTCCCTGACTGTACATTACTGAACCTCAATGTTGCTGGAGAGGATACAATTCCAAATTCTGTGGCTGACATAAAACCTCCATCAGTATGTAGCACTGGTGAAGCACTGTTTGAGATAGTTCACTGCCACCAATCCTCCTTTGTTTTAGTGATGAGTAATAGATGTGTTCAGGTGTAATTACTGGGATCATAGGGATATGGATATATGGGCGGCACGGTGGCACAGTGGTTAGCACTGCTGCCTCACAGCGCCTGAGACCCGGGTTCAATTCCCGCCTCAGGCGACTGACTGTGTGGAGTTTGCACGTTCTCCCCGTGTCTGCGTGGGTTTCCTCCGGGTGCTCCGGTTTCCTCCCACAGTCCAAAAGATGTGCAGGGTCAGGTGAATTGGCCATGCTAAATTGCCCGTAGTGTTAGGTAAGGGGTAAGTGTGGGGGTGTGGGTGGGTTTCGCTTCGGCGGGTCGGTGTGGACTTGTTGGGCCGAAGGGCCTGTTTCCATACTGTGGTGTAATCTAATTTATAGATATACCCACTCCGTCCAAATGCTAGAGTAAAACTCTTAGTTTCCAGTCACGGGCTGTGTGTAACATCAGTAAAATGTTTGGAGTGAACATTAACTCTTCAGGACCGTGACCTTATCCAGCATCTCCCCTCCCTGGTATTTCTGTCACATTTAACACATTACACAAGCATGTATACAAGTGGGGAGAATGTACTATTATCCCACCTGAACCATGCCCCCCACCTCATCCCTCCACTCCCCCTTCACAGTGCATCCAGTCTGGGTATTTCACACTTTTTACAGATTGCATTCTCTTTGGACTTGGATGAATGATAGGTATGTTGCTTATGGACGTTGGACCCTAGTCTGACCTTGTCCACTGGGATAAACTTTTCATATTCTCAATGTTACTGGAAGATTGATGCTCACTCAGCACCACCTCTGTCACTGACATTGACTGTTCTGTTTTAGAAGACAAATGATTGAATATTTCCACTAGTCATGTGGAACCTGTGACTTCAGTAATATTATATCTCTTAGGCCCACATACTTGATTCTTTAATAAAAACAGAAAGAACTGTGGATGTTGTAAATCAGAAACAAGACCAGAAATTGCTGGAAAAGCTCAGCAAGTCTGGCAGCACCTGTGGAGAGAAATCAAAGTTAATGTGTCGGGTCCATTCTGAGAAATGTTCACTGGACCTGAAATGTTAACTTTGATTTATCTTCACAGATGTTGCCAGACCTGCTGCTCTTTTCCAGAAATTTCTGTTTTTGTTGCTTTATTCTTTCTTCTCTTTGGATTCCACGAGGAGTCTAGGAAGCTCAGTGATTTTTTTAAAATTAGTTAAACATGACTTGCCCTTAACAAATGCAGTTAAATCTGCCATTACAACTGTATATTCACTTTCTCCCTCAAACGCTCATTTTGTTTCTCCTCAAATGTATTTACATTTCTCCCTTTAACTGGACGTTAGGCATACCCACAAAACGCATGTTACATTGTCATCCTGCATAATGTCCTGAAAATATTGCTAACCCTTTCTTGAAAGGGGGATTTGGGAAAAAAATACTTTTCTCACTTAGTGGATGGTAGGAATCTGGATAGTACTGCCTATGGAGGTAGTGGAGGCTGGAAACCTAACAACCTTTAAAAAATAATTTGAATGAGTATTTCAAATATCATAACATTCATGGAAATTGCGATTAGCATGCTTTAAGTGGTAGTTATGTCAGTGCAGATGTGATGGGCCAAAGGGCCTTTACTATGTCATATGAATTGTTTAGTCAGCCTATTTTATTTATGGTCAAGTTGTTCTCTGGGAAGTTATTGATTTTCTTTAACTTTTCTGATGTCATTGGGATTGAGAAGTCCTCGCAAGCTTAAAAGTGAAGTCAGTTGAGTGTGAAGTTAATGACCACAGATCAGAACCTTGAAGTACTATGGACTTTTAAATCATAATTCCAAAATGTTGATGTACAATGAGTGGCTGTCTGGGTAGAGAGGAATGTCACACCTAAAGTTGCAAAGAGGATTTCAAATACAAGCCCCAGCAAAGGGAGAAGAGACAAGTCAAAATCGACTGAACTGTGATATCTTCTGACTCCGTAGATAATGAATGGATGGTAACATTACTCTCAATAGCAAGTCAGCCTCCGTGGATTATGTCCCAAACCGCAGACACATTTTATATTTTTCCCTTTGAAGAACAGGGGTTAGAAAGTAAGTTTCACGTCTGCTGGAGCATACTATTGGCACTAAACATTTTAGTGTGCACCAGCTGGGTTTGAGCATTTGTGTGTTGTCAAGTTTAAAATCAAAGTACTTTCCCATAGTCACTGAAATATCTGCACAAGGGCCGAAATCCCGTCATCAAGTTACTCTTTATTTACTTGTCAAAAAGTGTGGCGCTGGAAAAGCAGAGCCAGTCAGGCAGCATCCGAGGAACAGGATAGTTGATGCTTTGAGCAGACGCTCTTCATCATTCCTGATTAGATTAGATTAGATTCCCTACAGTATGGAAACAGGCCATTTGGCCCAACAAGTCCACACTGACTCTCCGAAGAGTAACCCACTTCCCTCTGACTAATGCATCTAACGCTACGGGTAATTTAGCATGGCCAATCCACCTGACCTGCACATCTTTGGACTGTGGGAGGAAACTGATGAAAAGCTTATGCTCAAAACGTCGACTCTCCTGCTCCTCGGATGCTGTCTGACCAGCTGCGCTTTTCCAGCCCACACTTTTTGACTCTGATCTCCAGCATCTGCAGTCCTCACTTACATTGTGCAAAGTATACTGGTTATGGCCAGCCAGCTCAGAGTCAGTCCCCTAAACTTAGGAGATTCTAAATCCCCTGTTTATATTTTATTACGCGAATATTTTTCTGAAAACACCAGTTGCGCTGGTGCTCAATATCAGACAAGAATTCAATTTTCTTATTTTTGTACAGTGGTAAATAGAAATGCAGTGAGACCTTGAATGTATTTCTGGTGTAGTACAGCTAATGTTTATCATTTTGGACTCTCTAATTATTTTTATTGTGTGTATTTGTTGTGTTACTAATGTTTCTTGTGTTTAGTAGTTAATAAACTCTTTGCTAACTCAAGAAAACCATCTGCTTTGAAACCATTAGTTCTTTTGGGTATGGGAGAAGGATATCAACATGGGAAGGGACCCATTTTTAAATTAACTTTGTTCTGACTAACTGAGGATACAGTTGAATGAAGGGAAACCAGATCATCCTCACCTGGGACCTTAACAATTTGAGATATCTCATCTGGAACTGTAATAAATTGGGGAACCTTGCTCCAGAACTGGCAGTAACATGAGCATCATTCACATTTTCAACATGTGTGTAACGTATAGCATTCTGGAGATAGTAAGAATTTCAGATGCTGAAGAGTCAGAGTGGATAAAGAGTGGAGCTGGACAAGAGTAGACATTGGGCCACTTCAAACTGATGCTGGAAGCCTAGTGATGGGAGATAAGGAAATAGCAGGAGAACTTAATAAGTACTTTGCGTCAGTCTTCACAGTGGAAGACATGAGTAATATCCCAACAATTAAAGGGAGTCAGGGGGCTGAGTTGAGTATGGTTGCCATTACAAAAGAGAAAGTGCTAGAAAAGCTAAAAGGTCTTAAAATTGATAAATCTCCTGGCCCTGATGGGTTACATCCTAGAGTTCTGAGGGAGGTGGCTGAGGAAATAGCGGAGGCGTTGGCTGAGATCTTTCAAAAGTCACTGGAGTCAGGGAAAGTCCCGGATGATTGGAAGATCGCTGTTGTAACCCCCTTGTTCAAGAAAGGATCAAGGCAAAAGATGGAAAATTATAGGCCAATTAGCCTAACCTCGGTTGTTGGTAAAATTCTAGAATCCATCATTAAGGATGAGGTTTCTAAATTCTTGGAAGAGCAGGGTCGGATTAGAACAAGTCAACATGGATTTAGTAAGGGGACGTCGTGCCTGACAAACCTGTTGGAATTCTTTGAAGAGGTGACAAGTAGATTAGACCTGGGAAACCCAGTGGATGTAGTCTACCTAGACTTCCAAAAGGCCTTTGATAAGGTGCCACACGGGAGGCTGCTGAGCAAGGTGAGGGCCCATGGTGTTCGAGGTGAGCTACTGGTATGGATTGAGGATTGGCTGTCTGACAGAAAGCAGAGAGTTGGGATAAAAGGTTCTTTTTCGGAATGGCAGCCAGTGACAAGCGGTGTCCCACAGGGTTCAGTGTTGGGGCCGCAGCTGTTCACATTATATATTAATGATCTGGATGAAGGGACTGGGGGCATTCTAGCGAAGTTTGCCGATGATACAAAGTTAGGTGGACAGGCAGGTAATACTGAGTAAGTGGGGAGACTGCAGAAGGATCTAGACAGTTTGGAAGAGTGGTCCAGGAAATGGCTGATGGAATTCAATGTGAGCAAATGCGAGGTCTTGCACTTTGGAAAAAAGAATACAAGCATGGACTACTTTCTAAACGGTGAGAACATTCGTAAAGCCAAAGTACAGAGGGATCTGGGAGTGCTAGTTGAGGATTCTCTAAAGGTAAACATGCAGGTTGAGTCCGTGATTAAGAAAGCGAATGCAATGTTGTCAATTATCTCAAGAGGGTTGGAATATAAAAGCACTGTTGTGCTACTGAGACTTTATAAAGCTCTGGTTAGGCCCTATTTGGAGTACTGTGTCCAGTTTTGGTCCCCACACCTCAGGAAGGACATACTGGCACAGGAGCGTATCCAGCGGAGATTCACATGGATGATCCCTGGAATGGTAGGTCTAACATATGAGGAACAGCTGAGGATCCTGGGATTGTATTCATTGGAGTTTAGAAGATTAAGGGGAGATCTAATAGAAACTTACAAGATAACACATGGCTTGGAGAGGGTGGACGCTAGGAAATTGTTTCCGTTAGGTGAGGAGACTAGGACCCGTGGACACAGCCTTAGAATTAGAGGGGGTAAATTCAGAACAGAAATGCAGAGACGTTTCTTCAGACAGAGAGTGGTGGGCCTGTGGAATTCATTGCCACAGAGTGCAGTGGAGGCTGGGATGCTAAATGTCTTCAAGGCAGAAATTGATAAATTTTTGATGTCACAAGGAATTAAGGGCTACGGGGAGAATACAGGTAAGTGGAGTTAAAATGCCCATCAGCCATGATTGAATGGCGGAGTGGACTCGATGGGCCGAATGGCCTTACTTCCGCTCCTATGTCTTATGGTCTTATGGTCTTAAGCACAGCAGGACAGGCAACATCAAAGAAGAAGGGGAATCGATGTTTCAGGTCGGAACCTTTCATCAAGACACTTATCGCATTCCTATGTTTCTGGCAGTTATTCCACCTGTTGTTTATCTCTATCGGATGTAATTTCTGCCTCTTTGGTCTTGGTAACCAGTCTGATGGTTTATAAAATTTACTCCTGCATCAAACCAAAGTCTACAGACTGTATATTGGCTTAGATAAGCTGTGTCTCTTCTGCTTCAGCTGTATTAGTTAATTCATCTGGGAAAACATCTGATGCCTTCTCCAGTGGAAATATCTTGTGAATTGCAGGTTTAATTTTGAATGGTCATTGGTTTTATTGTACAGACCTCTATACAAATTGTGATTGCCAGTATTTTACTGTGTCTTACTTCTGCACATTTTCTAGAAGTGACCTATAGTTTTGCAAATCTAGTCCTCCTTAATGATGACTTGAGATTGTGCCTGTTGGCCTTGTTGCCCCAAAGCACCGACAATGTTTGTTTTTAATACTACATGTTTGGCTTATTCCCCATGTAGACTTCTCATGTCCCTCATAAGAGTGTCCTTACCTGAAAAAATTAATAAATTTTGTTGCCCTCTTAAGGTAGTGTCAGTCACTTCCTGTCATGGTCTGTCGATGAATCACTCCGACTCCTGCTTCCAGTATGCTCTGAATCGCTTTCCCTAAAGTTCAATCGTTCTTGTATTGTGAATAGTCTGACGAAATTTCATCAAAAGATCCAAGCATAGTTTTGTCTTGTATGAATTCTGATTTCAAAGCTTCATTTTCACAGTGTTCCATTAATCTGTAGAGGTAATTAATGAAACTGTCTATGGATTCTCCTGGATGCTGAACTCATCTGTTAAATCTTGCTTGTTCAAGAATTTTCTTAAATTGAAGTAATTATCAAAAGCCTTTAGGACATCTTCAAAAGTGCAATTCTGAAGAAGAGTCATCGGACCTGAAATGCTAACTCTGATTTCTCTCCACAGATGCTGCAAGACCTGCTGAGGTTTTCCAGCAATTTACATTTCAAGGTATTCTTTCTTTGATGTTTTACCTGTTAATAACAATCTGAAATCAAATCTACTGAACATAATGGTCTATTAACTTTCTCATCTTCAGTCTTAGCTTTTAATTTTGAGGTAATGATGTTTCTTAAGAATTGTCACCTCCTGAAACTCAGTCTTGTATTCTGTACAACCATTCACACACCCTGAATCTGTTAGGAAGTGTTATTACTTTTCCCATTTCACTTCATGTCTCTCCAGTTTTCATATTGCTCACCATCAAACTGCAACTCAGGCCCCAATTCATAGGCACCGGTCACCTGTGCTCTGTATTCACAGACATTGGCATCCGACATTTAACAATCCTTCATGGCCATTGTCTAGTACATTGGCAGGACAGACATAGGAAGGACAGACCTACATTGTAGGGTGTACCAGCAACCGGCATTGAATGCCCACGGCAGAGATAAACTCACAGACTGGAATAGGTTGCAGCTCAGGGCTATCACTTCCTCACTTAGTGATCATTCATTTAGTACCTACCTGTATTCTCACAACACCCAGGAGTTGCTGTGCCTATTAGCCAGAGCTGTATCAGCTGTATTAATGTGCTGCTTTGTGCAGATATATAGACAAGCTGCTTGACAGTAGGGATTTGTGTACGGAGGGGGTCAGGTTGATAGAGGTATATAGTGTTGGTAGTGCTCTGTTTAACACCTACAGCATGTGCCAGCTGCCTGCACAGCGAACACACTGCATGTGTCATCAACCAAATGGCCATGTCAGAAACTGGGTGGGAGATAGTCCTCAATCCAGTTAAGTGAGGAAGCTGTTGCTAAAGAGTCTCAGTACTGTCAGTCACAGACATTGTCCACTCACAGTCAGGGGCTTGGCCACAGTCAGTTGTCTGCTTTGATTACTCATGCTCAGGGGGTTAGTCTGAGGAGAAGACAACAGACCAACAGTAGCAGTCAGGGCAATCATTTATCGTCACTCAGGGAGCTGCACTGACAGAGGTCAGATTTCTGGTTAGTCATATCTTGACTTATTCAACTCAGTGAGAGGTAAGGAGTGAAAACAATCCTGGAGGTTTGTCTGTCAATCTTTAAGGAGGGTGCAGGGAGGGCCTATAGGGACAGCAGGGGATTTCTGCTAAAAGGTTTGGGACGGTCAAGGCTGGGGATGGAAGCAGAGGCCTTTGTTGAGGTGGGGACGTGGATGGTGATGAGGGGATGGGGTTAACAGCCTATGGGGGAGGCGGGACATCATCGAAGGCCATTGTAGGCTATGGAAGGGGGTTTCTGGCAGTGGCCACCACTGTAGCCTCCACAGGACAGGCATAGAGAAGCAGGGTGGACAACTTGAGTTGTAATGTCAAGGTTCAGGGGTCAGAGAGGACAATTAGAGATGAACTTTGATTGGGTGGGTCTCCATAAAAGGGTGATGGGTGGAAATGGGCAGTTGGGGTAGAGCAAGTTAAAAGGGGACATGGAGACTTGGGCCAGGGAGATGGGGTGAACCATGACTACCAGGCAGGGCCCAGTGCCGATGGTGCCCACCATGAGCTGCATTTCCTGCCATCCTTTGTCATTTTCTAGCTGGGAGAAGCAACTGGAAAGTGGTTAGGACAATGCCCTGAATGGGCAGAGCCAACTTTGACAAGCGAGAGTGTCCATGGCTGTTGGACACTATGACATTACGGGAACAAAAACATGAAGCAAGCATTTGCAAACTGCAGCTAAACTTAATTTGCAATTTTATCTTCACTTATATGCGATACATGCGGAGTGAACATGTTAATGAATCAACTGCTGCCAAAGGTGGATGGCAGCATGCCATTGGTCCTCGTAAATCTAACATTGTCCTCTGAGTGATGGAGAAGTTAGTGGCAATGACTTTGAAGAGGTGAATACTTACCAAAAACATCTCATCACTTGTGGAATTTCCAATGCTGTGACTTCAATAGAATGGGCTTAGCCAACGTAACATGAAAATTAACCTGTTCAGAACCACAACCTTGAGCAATAGCTGGATGGGCAAAATTATTTTCATGCAGTGCATGGTTAGGATCTGGAATTAACTGCTTGAAAGCGTGGTAGAGGTAGTTTCAATTGAGGCATTAGAAGGAAATAATTTATTATCTGGTGTTGTAGTTATTCTCTTGAAAAGATGAGAGGAGACTTGTGTAGCACGGACTGGTTGGATCATGGCCTGTTTCTGTGCAATGTATCATTTGTAAACCTATCTCATCTGACTGTACTTCCAGGAATAATTTGAATTAGCATTGGTGATACCAGATTGAAGTCAACATTTCAATAATCCCTTTTTTGTAAGTTGGATTTCTGACACATTTCTATCTCTGACACACTCCACTGTCCGTCAGTAACAAGCATCAGACATCCCAACTCCACAAGGTCTGAAAGGATCAAGTGTCAGATTGTACCGTACCCAAAGCACTAGCCAGCTAATCTGTTCAAATAGGCTTCACCAAAGCACCTGTTTATTTATATGCGGAGTAATCAAAGCATGTGGGCAGCAATTAATTTTCTGAAGTAAAAACACTCAACAATTCTGGCAGCATCTGTGGAGAAAGAAACAGAGTTAATGCTCACGTCAATGACCTTTCATCAGAACTAAATTCACTTTTGTTTTTTTTTAAAGTTATCGGTACAGAATAGCCAGTCCTGTTTTGCTGCACCCTTATTCTAAAAGATTTATGGGGACATTTTGCTCCTATTGTGAGACCTTCCTGCAAAGTTGAGAATTTTTCTCTCCTGTGAGAATTAAGTTATTCAGCTTGATTTGCCATTTAAGTAGAGCACTTCTGATCTGTAATCAGAGTTTTCTGCTATGTCTTTTTAACTCTATGTTGCCCCCCAGGATTTGCAGCTGATTTCATGATCGTTTTAAATAAACATTGAGGGTATCTGGCACAATCTCAAGAAAGACTTTGTGAGTTGCAGTTTGCTGTGTATAACAGTGGATGATTCATACAAATGTTTGACTTGGTCAACAGCACTTCAGAACAGGTTTACTGCCCCTTCTCCCAATAGTCCAAAGGCAAAAGTGGGGCGAGATGGATGAAAAGAAGAGGAAGTAAATTAAAAGTCCTGAGGTTTACCCTGTCATTTCTGACATAATCTCCAACAAGAGAGAATCTAACAATCTTGGCATTACCATCACTATCAAAGTCATGGGGGATACCATTGATTAGAAACTAATCCGTTGGCTACAACTGAATTGAATTGAATTGAATTTATTGTCATGTGCACCGAGGCACAGTGAAAAGCTTTGTCTTGTGAGCAGTACAGGCAGATCACAGAGTTAAATAGCATAGAAAGTAAATAATAGGTAAACAGCTGGAAAGACAAAAACAGTGGTACAGGCGAATGTTAAGAGTTTGCAAGTCCATTCAGTATTCTAACAACAGTAGGGTAGAAACTGTTTCGAAACCGGCTGGTGTGTGTGTGTTCAGGCTCTGTACCTTCTCCCCTATGGTAGAGGTTGTAGAAAAACATTGCCAGGGTGAGATGGATCTTTGAGAATGCTGGCGGCCTTTGCTTGACAGAGGGCCTGGTAGATAAATACTTTAGACCCGGTCAGAGGCTAAGAATCCTTCAACTCCTGCCTTTCAAAAACCCGTACGGACCACTTACAAGGCACAAGCCAGAAGTATAATGGAATGTGTTCTACTTGCCTGGCTGATTGTAGTTCCAACAACACCCAGCAATATTACAGCTTCCAGAACAAAGAAGTCCACTTGATTGGCATTACATCCAATCACTTTCAGCATTCACTTCCTTCATCATCAAAGTCAGAGGTTGCAGCAATGTGTACCATCTCAAACATGTACTGCAGCAACCCACCAAGTCTCCTTCAACCTGACCTTCCAAAAACAAACCATATGACCTAGAAGGTTAAAGGTGCAGAATCATAGGAACCCCACCATGTGCAAGTTCACTTGCAAGCCACTCACCATCTTAATTTGGATTTTTTTCACCATTCCTTTTCTGTTGAGAAAGTCAAAGTCCTGGAATCCCTCACTAACAGCATTTTGGGTATAATTAAGGTACAAGGACAGCAGAGATTCAAGAAGGTAGCTTACCACAAGCTCCTAAAGGGCATTTAAGAATGAGCTGTGCAATTAATAAATAATTAGCCAGCGATGCCCATGACCCATGAAAGAATAAAAGTCATTGGACTCCGAACTCAGGAATATTGAAACTTCGGTTCAACAACAATGTTAAGCATTTTTAAATCGCAAACAAAATTCAAGGAATGAATTTCTGAATGACTTTGAACAGAGTTACAACAAAAACTCTCCCTCATTTCCTCTGACTCTTCTTTTCTTCCCATTCTGTACAAAATCTCTTATTCATTTATTCAGCTAAGAAATGGTCTTTTTAGCAAGTTTTGAGAAGTTTTGTTGTTCAGGTTGAAGTTCTGGATGTAAGTTTGCTCGCTGAGCTTGAAGGTTTGTTTTCAGACATTTTGTCACCATACTATGTAACATCATAAAGAGTGGGCCATGTCACCAGTGCTTCACCGGAGGCTCACTGATGATGTTTTTGAGGAGAAAGTGAGGTCTGCAGATGCTGGAGATCAGAGATGGAAATGTGTTGCTGGAAAAGCGCAGCAGGTCAGGCAGCATCTAGGGAACAGGAGAATCGACGTTTCGAGCATTAGCCCTTCTTCCTGAAGAAGGGCTAATGCCCGAAACGTCGATTCTCCTGTTCCCTAGATGCTGCCTGACCTGCTGCGCTTTTCCAGCAACACATTTCCATCACTGATGATGTTGCCTAGTATGGTGACGAAATGTCTGAAAACAAACCTTCCAGCTCAACAAGCAAACTTACATCCAATTTTATTTGTCCTCTTCTTGCATCATGACATTGTAATCATGACAAGTTGAATTGTAATCTTAGCGGAATGTGCAAGATTCACATTCCAACTCAAAATAGAAAATTGGTTCAGTCAGGATGTTAAAAGTTGCAACATCTTGAATGAAATGTATTTGTCCTGAAGGGAGAGGAACTAGAGAGATGGCTTTATTTTCAGCACAATAAGACTGCATGCCTTATGTCACATCTCGGCTAAGCCAAAAGTTTTAAATTACAAAGTTGCCTAAAGCATTTTGCATGGTTTCATTGAAATTGTGAAGTTACCCCAAAGATTTGGCGTACCTCAAACGTCAGTAAAATTTTTATTCATCCCCAGCGGGAAAATATGTTTCAGTATGATAAGTAAATCACCGAATGGTTGCAATCCCAACAAAAGCAATATAACTAATGTCAAGGAACTGAAGAACTCCACAGCAAGGAACTGAAAGAGTCATGAGGAAGATGTACCAGAAAATTAAATTCTATAAAATGAGAAAGTTGAAAATTCCATCCATAACTCATCCTACTTGGGTGGATTCTAATTCTCACTGGTCAATAGCAAAGTTTGTTGCCAAGAGATTAGGGTTGAGGTTTTGGAAGGTAGAGTTAGAATAAGAATCATAATTCTTGCGCAGTGATATGACTCCTTTCGGATCCACTGAAATTACTTTCCGGTTTTGTCCTTTTTGACAGTGGCTTACACAGTGCAACCCAAATCCTACAATGACAATAGGGACCCTATCTACACCATAGAACCCGAATTTCCGTATCCAACAAAGTCCCAGTATCTTGAACTATCTGGTTCTCCAGCTACTGGATGGTCAAGCTAGTTGGGAGTGAAATAAACTGCAGTAACTTTAAGGGTCCTTGCATCCAGTTTCTTCTTATCAAGAATCAGTGAAACACCTTCTCCCGGTTTTCTTCCAAATTTATTCTATCCTAGGAAAGTGTAAATTGTGGAATTCCTTACTGAGCTCTTTGGTCCTATGTTCTCAGTTTTTAAAGGTCCTACTCAGATTGCAATTAACTATTTCCTTACAGTTTTACTTGCCTCCTCACCCACTCTTTTCCAGCTAGATACTTTATGACAATCTGCTCTTTCAGCCCATTTCATTTAAAAGGAATTCCTCCCTATTTATACATTTCTTGATGCTCTTAGTGAGTTTTGAGAAGATTTGCTTGCTCAGTGAGCAAGCCTACTTCCAGAACCTCAACCTGAGCTACAAATCTTCTCGAAACTGGCTAAGACCTATGGGTGCAATAAGCTAAAAATGGCCCGAAAATGGGAAACAAATGCCATCCGTCCGAGTGCCACCCGCGAACAGCTGTACTTCCTGCACGAGTGCCTAAGAAAACAGGTTGGAAATGAACCTCCCAGCTCAGCGAATAAACCTACATCCAGCTCTTTCAGTCTCCTCTCCTGCATGAATTACTAGGTCTCTAAATTCAGTCTGCTCCTATTCATGCTTCTCCTATATAAATTGATAAGGAAATGCTGGATTGCCCCAGTGAGATCAGAAAAGCATAAATGTGTCTCTTTTAGAGGGTTACAACTGATAAAGGACTAGAATTTCCCACATTACAACAGTGACTACACACTGAAAAGTACTGACATAGAATCCCTACAGTGTGGATTTAGGCATTTGACCCATCAAGTCCACTTTGGGATCCTCCAAAGTGCATCTCACCAAGACCCATCCCAACCTGGTAACCCTGCATTTCCCTGGCTAATCTACCTACTCTGTACATGCCTGGACACTATGGGCAATTTAGCATGACCAATCCACATAACCAACACATTTTTGGACTGTGGGAGGAAATCAGAGTAACCAGAGGAAATCCACGCAGACACAGAGAGGATGTGCAAACTCCACACAGTCACCCGAAAGTGGAATCAAACCTGGGTCCCTGGCACTGTGAGGTAGCTGTACTAATCACTGAGCCACCATGTCACCACTTTGTTTACCATAAAACACTTTGACATATCTGGTCATCATAAGACCAGAAGATATAGAAGTAGAATTAGCCAATTGGTCCATTGAGTCTGCTGTGCAATTTGATCATGGCTGATGTGTTTCTCAAACCAAACAAAGAGACCTTGGGGTGTAAGTTCATAGTTCCTTGAAGGTGAAGTCACAAGTAGACAAGGTAATGAAGAACTCCATCCACCTGGACACCCCGCGCTGGCCTATTACCCACCCTCGACCTCTTCATTTCCAACTACCGCTGAGACATTAACCACCTCAAACTGTCTGCCCCCCTCCCCACTCCAACCTCTCACCCTCACAACACGCAGCCCTCCACTCCCTCTGCTCCAATCCCAATCTCATTATCCAGCCAGCAGATAAAGGGGGTGCAGTGGTAGTTTGGCGCACTGACCTCTACACCACTGAAGCCAAACACCAACTCGAAGACACCTCCTCCTACCGCCCCCTCAACCATGACCCCACCACCCCATCACCAAACCATCATCTCCCAGACCATAGAACCTCATCACCTCAAGAGATCACCCACTCACAGCTTCCAACCTCGTAGTCCAGGAACCCCGCATTGCCCGATTCTACCTCCTTCCCAAGATCCACAAGCCTGACCACCCCGGCTGACCCATTGACTCGGCTTGTACCTGCCCCACCGAACTCATCTCCACCTACCTCGATACTGTCCTATTCCCCCCTAATCCAGGAATTCCCCACATACGTTTGAGACACCACCCACGCCCTCCACCTCCTCCAAGACTTCCGTTTCCCCAGCCCCCAATGCCTCATCTTCACCATGGACATGACAATCCCTCTACACCTCCATCCGCCATGACCAGAGCCTCCAAGCCGTCCATTTCTTCCTCTCCCGACGTCCCCAACAGTACCCTTCCACCGACACTCTCATTCGTCTGGCTGAACTGGTCTTCACACTTAGCAATTTCTCCTTCGAATCCTCCCACTTCCTCCAGACCAAAGGGGTAGCCATGGGCACCGTTACGGGCCCCAGCTATGCCTGTCTCTTTGTTGGCTACATAGAACAGTCCACCTTCCGTAGTTACACCAGCACCACTCCCCACCTCTTCCTCTGCTACATCGATGACTGCATCGGTGCCACCTCGTGCTCCTGCGAGGAGGTTGAGCAGTTCATCAACTTCACCAACACATTCCACCCCGACCTTAAATTCACCTGGACCATCTCTGACACCTCCCTCCCCTTCCTGGACCTCTCCATCTCCATTAATGATGACCGACTTGACACTGACATTTTTTACAAACCCACCAACTCCCACAGCTACTTGGATTACACCTCTTCCCACCCTACCTCCTGCAAATATGCCATCCCGTATTCCCAATTCCTCCGCCTCCGCCGTATCTGCTCCCAGGAGGACCAGTTCCACCACAGAACACACCAGATGGCCTCCTTCTTTAGAGATCGCAATTTCCCTTCTCACGTGGTTGAAGATGCCCTCCAATGTATCTCATCCACATCCCACACCTCCGCCCTCAAACCCCACCCCTCCAACCGTAACAAGGACAGAACCCCCCCGGTCCTCACTTTCCACCCTACCAACCTTCGCATTAACCACATCATCTGCTGACATATCCGCCACCTCCAAATGGATGCCACCACCAGAGTCATATTTTCCTCCCCAACCCTTTCCGCTTTCCACAAAGACCATTCCCTCCGTGACTACCTGGTCAGGTCCACGCCCCCCAACAACCCACCGTCCCGTCCTGGCACCCTCCCCTGCCACTGCAAGAATTGCAAAACCTGCGCTCACATCTCCTCCCTCACCACTATCCAAGCCCCCAAAGGAGCCTTCCACATCCATTAAAGTTTCACCTGCACATCTACCAATGTCATTTATTGTATCCATTGCTCCCGATGCGGTCTCCTCTACATTGGGGAGACTGGATGCCTCCTCACAGAGCGCTTCAGGGAACATCTCCAGGACACCCGCACCAATCAATCCCACCGCCCAGTGGCCAAACATTTCAACTCCCCCTCCCACTCTGCTGAGGACATGCAGGTCCTGGGCCTCCTCCACCATTGTTCCCTCACCACCCAACGCCTGGAGGAAGAACGCCTCATCTTTCGCCATGGAACACTTCAACCCCAGGGCATCAATGTGGGCTTCACAAGTTTCCTCATTTCCCTTCCCCCACCTTACCCCAGTTCCAACCTTCCAGCTCAGCACTGTCCCCATGACCTGTCCTATCTGCCAATCTCCCCTCCCAGCTATCCACTCCCCCCTCCCCCCGACCTATCACCTCCATCCCCACCCCCATTCACCCATTGTACTCTTTGCCATCTTCTCTCCAGCCCCCCCACCCCACCCCCAATTTATCTCTCCACTCTGGAGGCTTCCTGCCTCCATTCTTGATGAAGGCCTTTTGCCCAAAACATTAATCTTCCTGCTCCTTGGATGCTGCCTGATCTGCTGTGCTTTTCCAGCACCACTCTGATCTATACTAAGGTAGTGAAGAAGGCATTTGCTATGCTTGCCATTATTGGTCAGTGCATTCAGTACAAGAAGTGGGATGTCATGTTGTGGCTGTACAAGACATTAGTTGGGCCACTTTTGAAATACTGCATTCAATTCTGGTCTCCCTGCTATAGGTAAGATGTTGTTAAACTTAAAAGGGAGCAGAAAAGATTTACAAGGATGTTTCCGGGCTTGGAGGGTTTGAGGTGTAAGGAGAGGTTCAATAGGCTGGAGCATCAGAGGCTGTGGGGTGACCTTATCGAAGTTTATAAAATCATGAGGGGCATGGATAGGGTCAATAGCCAAGGTCTTTTTCCCAGGATAGGGGAGTCTAAAAGTAGAGGGCATAAGTTTAAGGTGAGGGGGAAAGATTTTGACTATAAGAGCTAAGACTGTATAAGGCTCTGATCAGACCGCATTCGGAATACCATGAGCAGTTTTGTGCCCTGTATCTAACGATAGTTGTGCTGGCATTTGAAGAGGTTCAGAGGAGATTTACAAGAATAATCCCGGGATGAAGGGTTTGTCATATGAGGAGCCGTTGAGGACGCTGTGCCTGTACTCGATGGAGATTTGGAGGATGAGGGGGATCTGATTGAAATTTTCAGAATATTGAGAGATCCAGATAGAGTGGACATGGAGAAGATATTTTCCTAGTAGAAGAGACTAGGACCTGAGGAGTGAATGAACAATCCCTTAGAACTGAGATGAGGAGGAATTTCAGCCAGAGGGTGGTTAATCTGTGGAAATCATTGCCACAGAGGGTGGGTTCTAAGGGGCGACTTTTTCATGCAGAGGATGGTGTGTGTATGGAATGAGCTGCCAGAAGAGGTGGTAAAGGTTGGACCAATTACAAAATTTAAAAGGCATCTGGATGGGTACATGAATATGAGGAGTTAAGAGGGATATGGGCCAAGTGCTGGCAAATAGGGCCAGATATCTACTTGGAATGGAGGAGTTGGACTGAAGGGTCTGTTACCGTGCTGTATAACTCTATGACTCCTGCTTCTCCCTACAACCCTTGATCCCCTTACTAATCAAGAACAATCTATCTCTGTCTTAAATATACATAGGCACTTGACCCCCACCCAATGATTTCCACAGATTACCCACTCCTCTGGCTGAAGAAATTCCTCCTCATCTCAGTTCTAAAGGATTGCCCATTCACTCCTCAGGTCCTAGTCTCTGCAACGAGGAAAAAAATCTTCTCCGTCCACAAAACTGCTCACTGTATTCTGAATGCGATCTGCTCAGAGCCTCGTACAGTCTGAGCTCCTATATTGTAGCCCTCTTGAAATGAATGCTAACATTGCATTAAACTTCTTAACTGCTAACTGAACATGGTAATATTCATGGAAAGAACTTCAGAAATACAAATATTTAATTTCAAAATAGAAATATTAATTAAGACTAGTATTAACCAATCGTAATATTATTTGATAGCAATACTATTTCCCATCCCTACTGCTCAGTCCAGTTCCTGTTGAACCCATTGTCTGGGGAAAATGCCAGGAATGGCATGCTCCCTCTCCACAACCACATTAGGGTGTTAGCATAACCACTCTAGTCAGAGGGACCACCCTCATGGATCATGTTCAATCTAAACCTTTGGACTGCTGTCTTTGCCCGGGGCAGACCCACAAGGAGGTCACCTTAATTACCCCTAACCCATCAAAGGGGTAAAGTGGTTTTCAGTTTCAACTTGCTATCTTGAGTTAAGCAGAAAACGGATTGAAGAGTTAATCACTGGCTGGAATACACAAAAAGTCAACTGATGCAAGCCTATTGTGTTTGCACAGGTAAACAATGTGTGATTATAAATTCAGCCACTGCCTACAGCTGCTATAACCTGACAGGAAACATCAGTACAAGGTGTATTGTGGAGCTGTACCAGATAGTCCTCAGCCAAGCAATCTGACGGCGGATACAAAGAATTCTTTTATTTTTTTTCACAAGGGGAAAGGTGCTGAGTGGAGGTAAGTCTGATGTCTATCAATATCCATTTATGAAATGAAGTTAAACTTTATTAAAGCAGCTCAATATAATATGGACCTGAAGTGATTTTAAATGCAATAGATTAGGAAGGACAGAGTGTTAACTGGCAGAACCTGTTGGATTATTTTGCACTGTGTGTTGCAATTTTTTAATACTCTTCTGTCTTTTGTATTGATCAGAATAAATTATGTACAGACTTACACTTTGTCTTAAACTGCTTAAGAGTAAGTTGGTCTGTTCAAAATTTATAGATTGCATAAATCAAAAGAAGGACACAATTAGAAGATTTAAGTGGCATTGGTTTAAGTGCCAGTAGTGGAGGCCATTCAGGCTCTTTGAAGGAGCTACACAATTTGTGCTCCTTCTTTATTTCATTCTCATTGCACAGCATTACTTTTCCTTTTTGTGTTTATACATAAGTGATAGCTGCACACTTGCCAAAACCAAAAACAATGAGGTTGTCTGAAGTTACAAACTGATTGTAACTAGAAAAACGTGCTTATTTCCTGTGTTTCCCTTTACAATATTGCATCAAATCTGCAGACATGGGTCACAGTTTATTCCTGTTCTCCTACACAATTAGGTGAGTCCCATTGAGAATAAATGCAATGTGGACAGCTGTCATAAGGATGCATATTTAACTTGTCTTTCCCATATCTAGTGTAGAATGTGTGTGCTATTTGAACCTAGTAGAAGTTAGCTGACTGTTAGTAGTGCAAATGTGAGCTTCTCCAATAGATCACTGGACATGGTATAAGAGCCCACGAAAGTCTTTGTTCCAATCCTCAGTCTGTGTTGTGTTTGACTGATCTCAGTCAGAGTAGGGACATGATCATGTGGCCAACTGGTATTGGAAAGTGCTGGAAAGTATGTGTGCAGTTGCATCACACAAGGACAGGATTCAGTTTGGCTACGATGCATCACACAGATGAATAGCTTGTTGATGCCAACTCTCAAAGCTCACCCATATAGGCATTGGATAGGGATACAGGAACCTAGTTGACAGTCAAAGTGTCAGTACCATATATAGGGGAAAATATGGGGAAGGTACCTGGCTGTCCTAGTGGAGACCATGCAGATGCTTTCATATGTGGCCAACATAGTCTTTTCCTGCAGTTCCACTACAGTTCTTTTTGGAGCACAGTTAATACATACTATGCTCAAAGTTTCCTGTAAAGGTGGCGCTTGTGTTCTGAGGAAGGATCACTTGACCTGAAATGTTAACTCTGATTTGTCTCCACAGATGCTGCCAGACTTGTTGAACTTTTCCAGCAATTTCTGTTGTTGTTGTTATTGTTGGCGTCCTCTGTTCATTGGTCAAGAGCTTAAACTTACTGCACTTTTAGATGGGTGCAAATGTTCTATTCCAGGATTTCACAGGGTCAAATCACACTTTGAAATATCTCATTGAATTTCCAGAAATATCCGATACTAAATGCTTTGAAAAAATAAGTTCCAAAAAATTAGACTGAATTAAAGTTGCATGTCTAAGTCAAACAGTCACTCTCAGTCAAAAGGACACAGGTTCAAATTATTATTAGACAAATTTAAGATTGATGAAGGGTTAGAAAAAAAATTGACATCAGAAGTTCTTCTTACAAAGTCTGATTGACACTTGGAAATGAATGCCTGGATAGAGAGGTGGGTGAACTTTCCTATCAAGTGTTAGGTGTAGAGGCTGGAGTGGGCGCATGGTTTAGTTCAGTTGCATGTTCATGTCGAATGAAACGTCACCATGGCCAGAACCACACCCATCCATCCGGCTCTGGGTGACACCCTTGATGTTGGCACCTTGTGTTTCTGTCATGTCCAAGAAGCACCAGTAAACAGTATGCAGTTTCCTTCTATAAGGGCTGATCTATATGATTGTATCCTGATCACATGACAATAATGAAAACGGTAGGCCATTTGGCCCAACTTAATTCATCTACTGGCCTATCCCAGGGGGCTATTTGAATGTTGACCAATTTTTGTGTGAAAAAAGAATGCCTGATACTAATTCAAAATATTATTTTGTGCTCATTGACCTACTTACACAATTGTGTTTATAGAATTCTTTTCAGTGGCATGTGTTAAAAGGTCACCTATTGGACATCTCCTTTCAGAGAGGAAAGACTAGATACCAATTGTTGTCTGAAAGCACGGGGGGGGGGGGGGCACCACCATCTGTCAAACCCCCTCCAACACTGGACTTCTAACTCTGGAAGACAATTCAGTAACATGGTTGTGAGAGACAGAAACTATGACTGTACTTCCCTAACTCAGACAGTAATTTCTTACCCGCTCTGAGGTACTGCAGCTCCAGTTAAACCGTTCCTCACTGTACTCACATGAGGAACAGAAAAACTTAGGTTCACCTTACATATTGGAGTAACATATTAGCTTACTTACAGTGTGGAAACAGGCTCTTCGTCCCAACAAGTCCACACCGACACGCAACCCACCCAGACCCAGCCCCTACATCTAACACTACGGGCAATTTAGCATGGCCAATTCACCTAACCTGCACATTTTTGGATTGTGGGAGGAAACCGGAGGAAACCCTCACAGACATGGGGAGATGAGGTAGGAATTGAACCCAGGTCTCTGGTGCTGTGAGGCAGCAGTGCTAACCACTGTGCCACCCATGAAATTTATATGTCCGTGAAATATAAATACAGAGAACCTCAATTATCTGGCATTCGATTATCCGAATATCGGATTATCCGGCAAGATCATAAAGTCCCAGTGCTTGACGAAATGATATTATCTGGAATTCAATTATCCGGAATTCAATTAACCGAGCAAAATACTCCCGCCTGTGTCCTTCAGATAATCGGAATAACTCTGTGGTTAAAGTGGATTGAAGGGACTGGGAGAGAATACAGATCAAGGTGAATTGGCAGGGTCTGAAGAGCTGAACCAAGAGATCTTGGAGTACAGGTTCATAGTTCCTTGAAAGTGGAGTCACAGGTAGATAGGATAGTGAAGAAGGCATTTGGTATGTTTTCTTTTATTGGTCAGAACACGGAGTATAGGAGTTGGAAGGTCATGTTGCAGCTGTACAGGACATTGATCAGGCCACTTTTGGAATATTGTGTGCAATTTTGGTCTCTCTGCTATAGAATGGATGCTGTAAAACTTGAAAGAGTTCAGAAAAGATTTAGTAGGATGTTGCCAGGGTTGGAGGGTTTGAGCTATAGGGAGAGGTTGAATAGACTGGGTGATTTTTCCTGGAGTGTCAGAGGCTGAGCAGTGACATTATCAAAGTTTACAAAATCATGAGGGGCATGGATAGGGTAAGTAGACAAGGTCTTTTCCGTGGGGTGGGAGAGTCCAGAACTAGAGGGCATAGGTTTAGAGTGAGAATGAAAAGATTTAAAAGGGATCTGGAGGCAACTTCTCCACACAGAGGGTGGTGCGTGTATGGAACAAGCTGACAGAGGAGTTGTGGATGCTAGTACAATTACAACACTTAAAAGGCATCTGAATGGGTAGATGAATAGGAAAAGTTTGGAGCGGTGTGGGCCAAGTGCTGGCAAATGGGACTAGATTAATTTAGGATATCTGATCAGCATGGACAATTTGGACCAAAGTGTCTGTTTCTGTGCTGTACACCTCTATGACTCTAAGTAGCAGTCTTTTCTTTTGCTTTTGCTGAATTGGAAGTGAAGCCCACTTATATCCATATTGCTAAGGGTCCAGACTAGATCAAATCCTTGAAACAGGTGTCGTGTCAGTGTGCATTTGAATTGAGAACAGAATTACACTCAAGTGTGATGTCTTCAAGGTTCAGTTACCTTCAGCCAAATAAAATTAACATTCATAGATGAAGAATGGCTACGTGCTTTAACTGAAGAATTACTCCATTGCACTTGAACCCTCCAGGAAAGATGAGGAGAAAATACCATGGATGTATGCAAATTAAATTTTATGCTTTCTTTCATGGGATGTGAGTGTCACTAGCTGGGCCATGCATTTATTACCTATCCCCTGATTGGCGGTGGTGAGCTACTTTGGTGAAACACTGTAATCATTGTGGCCTGATTAATCTCTTACTCACACTGACAGATTTTTAAGGCAGGCTTTGGAATTTATTTTCACTTTGGATAACAATGTAAAAACAACCAGGTTAAAGATAATCTGTTCTGTTTATCAGAGTGATCATTCATTATCAATGATTCATCTTTTTATCACTAACTGGGACTGGGAGAGAAAGCTCCTTCTGTGATAAAAGATCAATGCAATTGATTATTGATTTTCAGTAATGGACAGGTTTATCCCTAGATTGATGGAGAACTGTGTCCATTTCATCTGAGTTCTCATTTCAGTACCTGAGTTTTGTAGCTGAAGGGTTTGTTGTTAAAATGGAAATAGACCATTGCTTTAAAAGGCGTGTGATAGGATTGTTTATTTTAGGGTGTTCTTAGAGCAGGCACACAGTGTTTTACAGTTATGGCCTTATCCCAAGTGTTTTTAAAAGTTGGTAAGTGCAACACTGAATTATTGCTATTCCGATCTGTTTGTATAGCTAGTCCAGCACAAACGAATTTTTGTGAGCAAACTCTGCTCCCAATCAACATTGTTTGAAGAAATAAACATCAAAATCTGTTTGTCACTGCATTAGGCCATGCATCCTGTCACCTTGAAGTTGAGCCAGAAAGCTGTTCAGGCTGACCCTATTAGTTGACCTCATCTCCTGTCAGCCAGCATAGTGATGACCATGATAGAGCCTTGAGACTGCAGCATGCTAAACATGCCTTCAAGACCATGACTGGTTGGTATGGGCCAGTTTGGGTCAAAGGGGCCTGTCTCCGTGCTGTAGGACTCTATAAATCTATGACTGGGACAAATCCAGACCTGTAGATATGGCCTTTAGGCCCCACAACACAAAGGCAGCACAGTGGCTCAGTGACTAATACTGCTACCTCACAGTGCTAGGGACCCAGTCTTGGGTGATTCTCTGTGTGGAGTTTGCACATTCTCCCTATGTTTGTGTGGGTTTCCTCTGGGTGCTCCAATTTCCTCTCATAGGCCATAGATGTGCAGGATAGATGGATTGGCCATGGTAATAGTGTGTCCGAGTAGAATGTTCTTCAGATGGCTGGTGCTAAGCTGATGGGCTGAATGGCCTCTATCTGTATTGCAGGGATTCTATGATTTTGGGGAAGGCAGCCTGGTGGATGTATTGTCACCATTATGAATGGTTCATAGTAAGCTTCCTCTAGACTTTATGACGAACTCTGCCGGAATACAAGGAAAATTTCGAGAGATTTTGTATCATTTTCTTTGTCTTCTCTGGAACACTGGCCATTTGAGAGTTGAGAAAGAGCTGGTGAGGGTGATGCTTTTTGACTGACTAGATGCCATGTCCAGTTGACAGCAACTAATTTCACAAGAGTTCTAAGAATCACTGGAGCAAACAATGGCATTCCAGGAAATCAAAATGAGGACTCAGAAAGGGAATGATTAAATTGGAAGAAATTAAAAGCAACTTCAAATTGTTCCGAAGCAAACCCTGTGATTTGCAAAGTGATCTTAATGGCCATTCTATTTTTAGAATAAATCAAACATCAAATAACTTGAAGAAAGGGGTTGCACCCAGTGCCAGAAGATGTGCAGGTGACCTTACTTCTCTCATCATCTCTATTGAAGGAGTAGACACAGCGTAGAAGCTACGGAGATAGTCAAAGCGCACAAAAACACACAAACTCCATTCTGCTATAAATATAGGTTGCCAGACAAAGTGCCAATGTGAACATTTTACAAATCAGTCAAATCCTCTAGAGTCATAGAGTCATAGAGATGTACAGCACGGAAACCAAGCCTTCGGTCCATCTCGTCCATGCTGACCAGATATCCTAAATTAATCTAGTCCCATTTGCCAGTACTTGTCCCATATCCATCTAAACCCTTCCTATTCATATATCCATCCAGATGCCTTTTAAATATTGTAATTATCCCAGCCTCCACCACTTCCTCTGGCAGGTCATTCCATACACGCACCACCTTCTGCACGAAAAAGTTGCCCCTTAGGTCCCTTTTAAATCTTCTCCCTCTTACCCTAAACCAATGCCCTCTAGTTCTGGACTCCCCCTGAAAAGAATTTGTCTATTAACCATATCCATGCCCCTCATGATTTTATAAATCTCTATAAGGTTACCCCTCAACCTCCAATGCTCCAGGGAAAACAGGTTCAGCCTCTAAATGTCAGTCAATTTCCTTCCATCATGTCATTTTACTTTGACATCATATCAGCATGAAAGAGGAGGACTTGATGTCTGTTAAATAATTCTGCAATAGTCTAGATACATTTTAACAATAACCTTTAATCATAAACTTGAGTAACCCATGGTAATCATGCTTCAGTTGTTGAGATCAATTAACTCAGAGAAACAAACCAGAGACTTTTTATAATCGATTGATTCTTTCGTGAATTTAATAGCTATCATATTAAAGTTAAACTTTGTTCCCAAGACATGTTTCAGCCTCTTGTTGGTGTGTTGTTTACAGCACCAGTTTACGTTGGTAATGGCTGCAGGACATTTCCCAAACACTCATGATTCTTGAATTCTAAGGCAGAACCTCATTATCCGGCAGCTAAGAATTACAAAGGCAAGTTCCTGAGGCAGGAAGTGAGATATTTCCCAGTGCTGACAAGTTTGTGATGTACAACTCCTCTGAGTGACATGATGATGATAACTTAGGCTTTAAGAACATAAGAATTAGAACAGAAGTAGGCAGTTCAGCTCCTTGAGCCTGCTCTGCCATGAAATACAATCATGACTGATCTCAGCTTCAAGTCCAGCTGCTGTCAGTGGATTCAATCGCCTCCTCCAGACTTGATATTAGAGGGAGGCCCACTGGTGTCCTCTAAGCTGCCTGTTTGGAAGAAGACAGAGCGAGCCTTTCTCTGAAGAGTCAGCGCATGTGCCTCACCTCCTTTCCAAGAGTGAGTGAGACATCTAATGAAAACAACAGATTCCATACAATGTCTTTGAAGAAATTCGTTCTGGATGTAGGAAGCTATTATATGGTCTGGTGGTGACTAGCTGGTATCCAAAACCTCAACCAACTGGCCCTTTGGAGAGTCTATGGCCTTTTTGATCCTGTTCATACAGTCAAAAACAACTCACATCTTATGCTTTTCAGAGAGTAGACTTACCACTTTGTATCAAATTAATACTAACACTTAAATAACACTGATAAGAAAATCGAGGTTCTCAATATCCATGTTGAACCCCTGAATTATGGGTTTGAGCAGGAATTCTACACTGCATATCTGAATAGTTTCTGTATATTATGAGGATACTGTCCGATGTGACTCATTGAGTGTTATTTTACTGACTGCAAAGGAGGTTTTCAACAATCAAGAGAAAGTAACATTTAAACAATGAAGGAAATCTAGGGTAATGGGAGATAAAGAAAGAAGAGCCCTTCACAGTTAATTCAATTCATCTGCTGGTATTTTCCTCTAGGGTGGAATTACCTGAGCAAACATCACACACCTATTCATAACGTGTTTTTGGGAGTGTGCCAGGCCAGGTAGAAAATAATGAGCAAACATGAATCCACCTACTATGTAAATAAGCAGCTTCACCTGCTTTGGCTGATCACCCGCAAAGTATTTCTCCCACAGAAAATTTTGCATAAATTTTAAACGGACAATTGCAATTGTATTCAGATTATTTTATGTAAAGAGTACAGGCCCTGCAAAGTGGAAAGCTGTGTGCTTTGAAATTTTAGGAGACTGTTTGTTGAACTGTTGTGTAATAAGGAACGGTTATATCCAGTAGTTATTACCTCCCCTTGTACGTATTGTATGTATATGACTAATGTGCTGACTGGCAACTATTTATTTTACCCATTCAGTTCTGAAGGAGACATTATTCCTCTCTGTTGATTTTTGAATCTTTCGCAAGCTAAAGGACAATATTTTGTCAATATATATCTGCAATCATGACAACCTGGGGAAACGGTTTAACAGACGCAATAAGGTTGATGACTCAAAGTGACCCGGAACATGCCAGGTCATGTGAAATGTAGCACTTCCCTACTCAGAGTCAGTAGTTCCAGGGGTCCCAGCTGCATTCCAGTGACTTCAGCCTAAAGTTTGGCTGCAGGGTGATGCTGAAGGAATGCTACACTCTCACAGGTGCTGACTAAACTGGAATCTCCATATGCCCCCTTTGGTGGTTGTAACAAATTCCATGGCATGATTTTAAAAAGAGCAGGACATTCCTCACTAATATTTGCCAGTGAAACAAATCTATATGCTTATCATCTTACTTGTGGGAGCTTGAGCACAAACTGGCTGCTTTATTTCCTATGGTAGAGTGGTTACAGTTTAGAAGTACTTGGTTGACTGTAAAGCTCTTTGGGGTGTTCCAGGGACATGAAAGGTGTCTTAGAAATTGAATTTGTTTTCTACATAAAAGCTATGGGCCACAGCGTGTACATTCAGTTATGGAAATACCCAACATTGGAAAATCCTTATGCCTGAGCATAGCACTGGCATGGGGTAGTGTCCTTGCCTCTAAGTCAGAAGGTCAATTTCTACCTTCTCCAATACCAGATTGATTGAATATGTTTATATCCAGCACTGGTAATTCTCTAATCCTGTGCTCCAGTCAACATTCACAGCAATATGGAGTCCAAAGGTAAGAACTACAGTATTGCAAATCTTTCTTTGTCCCATTGCCTCATGCAAATGATGCTCCCGAATGGAAATTCAGGTTCATGTATTTATCCCAAGCATTCCAATACTCACATTGGAATCATAGGAAATCACAGGCACTTTGGATCTGAGTCACTAATCATTAATTTCAAAATAAATGGATAGTAACTCACAAGGTGAGCACCCATAACATCCCAAGATCAACTCTCTGTCCATTCCATTCACATTCAGGTTCTAGATCATGTTATCACCCATTCATAAGAACACAAAAAGCTGAAAGGTGCGCAACTGGTGGTACAAATCTCAAGTCTGACAACACTGCGACTGAAAAATGCTCAGCCTTGTTTTTAAAACCCACCATGGCTCTGTCCCTCTCTGACTCTGGAATCTCCTCATAACCCTCCATGATCTTGATGCTGTTCCACTTTTGGTCTCTTGCTCATCTCCGATCTTAACCATTCTACTACTAAAGACCAAATTACTTTCCTGCACATTTCCACCTCAACAATTCTTTCCTGCTGTAAAGCAGCTTAATGAGGCAGCTTCTATTTTAACCATGCAATCCTACTGTCTCCTTATGTGTCAAAAGGTGTGGTGCTGGAAAAACACAGCCGGTCAAGCAGCATCTGAGGAGCAGGAGAGTCAACGTTTCGAGCATAAGCACTTCATCAGGAATGTGGGGGTGGGGGGGGGGTGGGTGGGTGGTGGCCCAAGGGGGCTGAGAGATAGATGGGAGGTGGGTGGGGCTGGGAGTAGGTAGCTGGGAATGTGATAGATAGATGAAGGTGGGGGGTGATGGTGATAGGTTAGAGAGGAGGGTAGGAAGACGGACAGGTAGGACAGTTCAAGAAGGTGGTGCCGAGAAGAAGGGTTGGGTCTGGGAAAAGAGGGGGGGAGGGGAGATGAAGAAACTGGTGAAGTTGACATTGATCCCATGGGGTTGGAGGGTCCCAAGATGGAGGATGAGGCGTTCTTCCTCCAGGTGTCGGCTGGCGAGAATCTGGCAGTGGAGGAGGCCCAGGACTTGCATGTCCTTGGCAGAATGGGCGGAGGAGTAGAATTGTTTGGCCACAGTGTGGTGGAATTGATTAGTGTGTATATCCCAGTCCCACTCCCCTTCCCACTCCATCAATGACATGCAAGCCCTGGGCCTCCTCCACCACCAAAATCTAGTTACCCGACACATGGAGGAATGCCTCATCCTCCAGTTTGGGACCCTCCAACCCCGCAGGATCAATGTTGATTTCACCAGTTTCCTTATCTCCCCTCCCCCCACCTTATCCCGGATCCAACCCTCCAACTCAGCACCATCTTCTTGAACTGGCCTACCTGTTCATCTTCTTGCCCACCTTTCTGCTCCACTCTCCACTTATCGCCATCACCCCCAACCTTCATCTACCTATTGCATTCCTAGCTATCTTCCTCCAGCCCCACCTACCTCCCATTTATCTCTCAGCTTCCTTACCTGCCACCCCCACACCCCACATTTCTGATGAAGAGCTTATGCTCAAAATGTCGACTCTCCTGCTCCTCGGATGCCACGTGACCAGCTGCGCTTTTCCAGCACCATACTTTTTGACTCTGATCTCCAGCATCTGCAGTCCTTACTTTCGCCCTGTCTCCTATGTAGTTTGATATTGTATTTTGTTTGATAATCCTCTTGGGAAGAACATTGGAACATTTTATTACTTCCAAGCGTCAATATAAATATAGGCTGTTGTTACTTTGTTGTTGAAAGCACAAGATTTACTTTCTGAGATGATCTGGGGCATGTTGTCCCAGACCAGTTTGATTTGTGATACTTTATTTGATGCACTTTCCAGAACTTTGAAGTCTACAATGGATCAGATGATTCATGTCTGCCCCCTCCACAATCCTCCAGAGTAGGTATGTCGCTATGAATAAATCATCTATTTTTAAAAATGGTTATTTGAAACAGTGAAACTAACAAGAACATTTGATCTTGCTGTTTTCTAATACACAGGAATCTAAAAAATGTTTTTAATCTGAAATATGACCAATTTTTAAAACAAATACATGGGGCTGAATTTTCACCAGGGAGGTGAGAAACAGGAGTTGGAACTGTTTTTGGGGTTTTGAACCCACTTTTGGTGTGAAACTGATTAAAGTCAACATTTTCAAGTGGGTGACCTCTTAGTTGCCATGGAAATGAATGGAGGCCCTGTCAGTTGAGATGGAGGGACAATCAGAGGACTACCAGCTTCAGACATGCACTCAACTACGCAGGTAAGTGACCAGGAAGACTCTTCAGCCAAAAGTGACATCTTAACAACTTTTCAAAAACTTTAATTTAAAGAGAAGCCAGGTCAAGGTGGGGATTGTTGGGGTGGGAGATTCTTAGAGTCCCAGAGTCATACAGATGTAGAGCATGGAAATAGACTCTTTGGGCCAACTTGTCCATGCCGACCAGATATCCTAAACTAATTGAATCCCATTTGCCAGCAGTTGTCCCAAATCCCTCTAAACCCTTCCTATTCATACACCCATCCAGATATCTTTTAAATGTCGTAATTGTACCAGCATCCATCACTTCCTCTGGCAGCTCATTCCATACACGCACCACCCTCTGTATGAAAATTGTTCCATAGGTCCTTTTTAAATTTTTCCCCTAAACCTATGCCTTGTAGTTCTGGATTCCCCCACCTCAGGGAAAAAGAAACTTGTTTATTTACCCTATCCATTCCCCTCATGATTTTATAAGCCTCTATCAGGTTACTCTTCAGCCTCTGACTCTCCAGGGAAAACAGTCCCTCCATATAGTTCAACTCCTCCAATCCTGGCAACATCTTTGTAAATCTTTCCTGAACCCTTTCAAGTTTGACAACATCCTTAATAAGCCAAATTAGTTGTCTGTCTTGTGGGAGTGAGAAGCCTTCCCAGGACTTGAACCCACGTAGGCCTAAATAGTTAATATTGAGATCAGGATCAGGTAGCTAATGTAATCAGGAGCCTAGTGATGTTTGTATTCCATCCACCTCTGTTCCCAGCGAGGCCTGATCTACAACTCAGTGTCACATTATATGCTGTCTGCTTTCAACCAGAGGTAGTGCATAACTAAAGAGCATAGAATGGGGAACTTTGTTTTCTCTTCCTCTCAGTTTGCTAGTGCTTGGTAGCCAGAAAGCAGATACAGAGAAACCTTAATTATCCAAATGATTAAGGCAGGGAGTATTTTGTTTGGATAATCGAATGTTTGGATAATTGAATGACGGATAACACAGTTTAGCCAAGCATCAGGACTTTACGATCTTGTCCGGATAGTCTGAAATTCACATAATCGAATGCTGGATAATCGAGGTTCCTCTATATGCTCATGGAAAGAAACATTTCTCTCCAATATGGAACTGTTACAAGGCAGGAGATAGTAGTAGAAGAACATGAAAACCTGCAAACAGGACAGAAACACGTCAAAAGGCCCTTTAACATGGCTCCACTCATTAAGTAATGACTAAAAATCCAATCAATTCCATTTTCTCACCATATTTTCATATCCCTTGACTCTCCTCATGACCAAAATATAGTTAATATCAATCTTGAATATACTCATCAAGAAAGCATCCAAACAGCCTTCTGAAGTCAGAGCTTCAAAGATTCACAATCTGTTTAGTGAAAAAGCTCATCTAAGTCCTAAATGATTGATCTCTTATCCTGAAACTGTAAGGCATAGTCAGGGTCAACATCCCCCTGGCCTGTCAAATCCTATATATTTCAGTGAGATTGTTTCTTATCCACGATATCTCAGATAGGCATAGTCTACTCAGTTTCTCTTTATGAGATGGTGCTTTGATCCAGGTATAAATCCAGCAAAGCAAATATTGTCTTTCCTTAGGTACATTGACCAAAACTGTACACAGTATTTGAGGTATGATCTCAATAAGTCATGTGTAAATTCAGTGAGAGTTCTTTGCTATTATTTTGCAGCTCCCTGCAATAAAGAACAATGTGCTGTTGTCTTGCTAATTGCTTACTGCATCTGCAACCGATATCTGTAACCATTAACCTTCCATGATTTGTGTGCAAGGAAATTAATAATCCCCCAAAACCCATTATTTATTTGTTTCTGATGTTTACCTCCTTTTGCTTTGCTCTTATCGTCATGTCCCCACGTTGTATTCCACTTCTCTACCAATTATTTAACTAATACTGCTTTCACTTCCTCCTAGCATGTAGCTGCTGAATTTCAGTGAGTTCTTCCTAGCAATGTTCTCTGCACTAGTGTTTAGTGACTAGGTGGCTAAAAAGCGCTGATACTTCAGCATGTGTTTTAGCTTATTAATATGGACCAAGTGCAGTGAAATGGAGTTAGCATGGACTGACATTTTTGGTCTGCATGGACCAGTTTGGGCCAAAGGGCCTGTCTTTGCGCTGTAGGACTCTATGACTCTAATTGGATCCTTCCCTCTGAGTCTGAAGGCATAAACTCACTCCAATGACTTGAATGCAAAGCCAAGGTTGCTCCAACAATGTGGGACAGGAGTGCTACACTATTGGAGACTCTGTCTTTTGATGAAACTTTAAAATGAGGCTCTGTCTGCCTCATGGATAAATGTGAAAAATCCTATGGCACTACTTTGAAGAAAAATTGGAGTGTTATTGCTGATTTATCCAGTTTTTATCGCTCAATCAGCATCGCACAAACAGATAATCTGCCTATTATTACATTGCTGTTTGTGGGAGCTGACCATGCTGTCACATTTCCTGCAGTACACCAGAGAGTACATTTCAGAAGTATTTTATTGGGCATAAAGTGTTATGGGAGGTCCTGAAGACATGAAAGGCACTGAATTCATGCAAGTCCATCTTCCTTTAATGAACAGGCGCCTGTCTGGTCCTGGAACATTACTCTGGGACAGAACATCTTCTTCCTATAGCGATAACATTATTGTACTTACACTTCTCCTGGCTGAGTTACAGGAGGCTAAAGTTCCCCAGTGACTTTATTCTCTGTAAACGTTTCACTTTCCAGTTCCATTTTAATGAATAGCACAACTTGTCTGTGCTTTCATTTCAATAGTTAACGTTTGCCTTTGACACTCTCTTCTGCGTGTGATTCTATTGACAGTTAGTCAGATCCTCAAGTCCTGAACTTTGGTTTGATTTATGTTGTGCTCATTTAGGTAATGAGATGTCAGCATGGTGAATGTGACATTTCCAGTTCATTGACTAATCTAGTGACAGCAACTAGCACTCCCAGATCAGATACAACATGCTTAGATGCAGTTTAAAGCTCCTTTTACTCAATCCTGTATTTATTTCAACCTACAAAGCGCAGGAGAACTGATCAGTCACACATAAAAGGCTGTGACAATGTCTTGCATTTTTAAAAAAGAATTACGCTGATTTGAGAAACCAAGTGCAGCACTAACTGAAAATTACAGTGAATATAATTATGACCACTACCTGAGGGTAACTACATCTGTTAATTTGTTTAATTATAGTGGAATTCAAGAGTTTGGGTCAGATATTGGGGATCCCAATTAAGTTTGTTTCCTGGTAAACTCCAATGGCCTGGCCTATGATACACAGAATAAAAAACTACAATTGAAATGCCACAGAAGATAATAGATTGAATTCTAGCCAACCCTAATAATCCTTATTTTGCTTTCCAAAATTCCATTAACCAAGCAATGAGAAATAAAATATATTATACAAAGCCCATAGTTGTAAAGCGTACTTGAGCAAACAGTTCACATCCGCTTTCCCAATCATACCACTTGCATGGTATATACTAAAATAGATTTCTAATCACACCTGACGTTTGTGGTTAGAGCAAGTTTTGAATGTGTGGCAAATATCGTGTATGATACATTGCAAAGAGACATACTTGATGACAGCAGGAATCCTCTAATGCTACGAGGCAGGGATAACCTTTTGGCTTGGATTATGGTATACGTGTCCTCAATAAATGATGTGAATGAGAAAGTGAAGTTGATAGAAAACCAATCACTGCTCTTTCCTATCACTATGGCTTAATATTCTTACTTCATTCTCCTGTCTCTTATCTTTGTCCCAGGGTTTGATTCACTTGATCTTTCCTCATGAGACCTGCTCATTTTCTTCTTGATTTGATACACTGCTCTCTTCTACCTCACTTTCAATCAGCAAGCTCTAATTGAAGCAAACCATGAATTAAATCTCTTGATATGCAAGTATTGACATTGTGTATAACATGGCTTTAAAGTGCATAATAATAGTGTTAAAGAGTAGTTAATGATGGTCAAAGATTAATAAATAGTGAAAATGTTTAACAGCTAGATTACTTTACTGTGCAATATTTTGACATTTAAATTACAAAGAAAGGACAAGTAGAGTAATTGAGTTAAAAAGTCATATGTCAAAGAAGAGACCCTTCGGCTCATCGAGTCTGTGTTAGCCCATCTATGCTAATCTCACATTCCAGCACTTGGCCATGAATATTATGACATTTCACACATTCATCCTTAAAATTAGTATTAGAATTAGAATTAGATTTTATTGTAAAGTGTACTCAAGTACAGAAGAATAGGAGTAAAGTGAAAAGCTTACAATATCACCTCTCATGGCGCCATCTTAAGGTACAAAGTACCTCGGTACAAATCTTAGTTACAAAAAGAGGAATAAAGAAGAAAAGAAGATGCATTACCTTACAATGATCCATAGGATAAATTAGAAATAAGACCTTGTTAAAAGGACAAACATCACAGTCGGATAAACAGACTACAGCAGCTTTCAGATTTTGGCCTGAATGGCCTTGCAAGCCACTGACCGCCCACTCTGGACCCCAGTCCAACAACTGTCTCCACTCAACTCCATACTTCCAGCCCACTCCACTCCAGCTCTCAGCTTCTCCACACCACTCCATGCCTCCAGCCCATTCCACTCCAGCTCTCAGCTTCTCCACTCAACTCCATGCCTCCAGCCCATTCCACTCCAGCTCTCAGCTTCTCCACTCAATTCCATACTTCCAGCCCACTCCACTCCAGCTCTCAGCTTCTCCACATCACTCCATGCCTCCAGCCCACTCCACTCCAGCTCTCAGCTTCTCCACATCACTCCATGCCTCCAGCCCACTTCACTCCAGCTCTCAGCTTCTCCACTCAACTCCATACTTCCAGCCCACTCCACTCCAGCTCTCAGCTTCTCCACACCACTCCATGCCTCCAGCCCACTCCACTCCAGCTCTCAGCTTCTCCACATCACTCCATGCCTCCAGCCCACTCCACTCCAGCTCTCAGCTTCTCCACATCACTCCATGCCTCCAGCCCACTCCACTCCAGCTCTCAGCTTCTCCACATCACTCCATGCCTCCAGTCCACTTTGCTTCAGCTCTTAGCTGCTTCAAGCTAAGTTTTCTTACAAACAAAAAACTTTAAAATCTTAGAAAAGGAAAGAAAGCAAAATGGAAAAATAAAGATTGGAGGTGTAGTAGACAGTGAAGAGGGTGACTTCAGGTTACAACAGGATCTGGACCAGATGGGCCAATGGGCTGAGAAGTGGGAGATGGAGTTTAATACAGATAAATGTGAGGTGCTGAATTTTGGGAAAGCAAATCTTAGCAGGACTTATACACTTAATGGTAAGGTCCTAGGGAGTGTTGCTGAACAAAGAGACCTTGGAGTGCAGGTTCATAGCTCCTTGAAAGTGGAGCCGCAGGTAGATAGGATAAGGAAGAAGGCGTTTGGTATGCTTTCCTTTATTAGTCAGAGTATTGAGTACAGGAGTTGGGAGGTCATGTTACGGCTGTACAGGACATTGGTTAGGCCACTGTTGGAATATTGTGTGCAATTCTGGTCTCCTTCCTATCGGAAAGATGTTGTGAAACTTGAAAGGGTTCAGAAAAGATTTACAAGGATGTTGCCAGGGTTGGAGGATCTGAGCTACAGGGAGAGGCTGAACAGGCTGGGGCTGTTTTCCCTGGAGCATCGGAGGCTGAGGAGTGACCTTATAGAGATTTACAAAATTATGAGGGGCATGGGTAAATAGGGTAAATAGGCAAAGTCTTTTCCCTGGGGTTGGGGAGTCCAGAACTAAAGGGCATAGGTTTAGGGTGAGAGGGGAAAGATATAAAAGAGACCTAAGGTGCAACTTTTTCACGCAGAGGGTGGTACGTGTATGGAATGAGCTGCCAGTGGAAGTGGTGGAGACTGGTACAAATGCAACATTTAAAAGACATTTGGATGGATATATGAATAGGAAGGGTTTGGAGGGATATGGGCCGGGTGCTGGCAGGTGGAACTAGACTGGGTTGGGATATCTGGTCGGCATGGACAGGTTGGACCGAAGGGTCTGTTTCCATGCTGTACATCTCTATGGCTCTATGACTCTAAGAAAAAAGCAAACAGATGGACGAGCACCGGGCTGAGGAGCCCGAATGCTGCCTCGTCTGCATCCCAAGTATCTTTTAAAGCTTATGAAGTTTCCCACTCATCCTCACCCCCATCCTCTAAGTCAATGCATTCCAGATTCCCAACACATTCTGAGTGAAATATCTTTTTCCTCAAATCTCCACTAAGTATCTTACCCTACACTTTAAAACTATGCCCCCTTGTCATTGACCCTTTAACTAAGGGGAACAACTGCTTCCTATTCACCCCATCCATGTCCCTCATAATCTTATACACCTCATTCAGGTCCTCTCTCAGCCTGCTCTGCTGTGAAGAAAACAACCCAAGCTTCTCCAGCCTCTCTTCATAAAGAAACTGCATCATCCCAAACAACATGTGGTGAATCTCCCCTGCACCCTCTCCAGTGTGATCCACCCTTCCTATAGCAAAATGACCAGAACTGTACAGTACTCCAACTGTGGCCTAAACAAAATTCTGTACAGCACCAACCTAACCTGCCTGTTCTTGTAATCTATGCCACGGCTGATAAAAGCAAGTCATAGAGATGTACAGCAAGGAAACAGACCCTTCGGTCCAACCTCTCCATGCTGACCAGATATCCCAACCCAATCTAGTCCCATCTGCCTACACCCGGCCCATAACCACCCCATTAACCTGTCCTGCTGACTTCATGCCCCTGTGGAAAAGCACCTGAAGATCATTGTGTTCCTCTGAGCTTCCTAGTGATCTATCATTCATTGAGTATTCCCTTGTCTTATTATTTCTTCCAAACAGCATCAGCTAGTACCTTTCACGTATAAGCTCCATCTGCCACTAATCTGCCCATTTAAGCACCTTGTCAATATACTCCAATAACCTAAGACTTTCTTCCTCACTATTAACAACATGGCCAATCTTCATATCATTTGCAACTGTACTTACGACCCTCCTCCATATTTTTATCTCCATCATTTATGTATATCAACAGCAATAATGGACCCAGCACAGAGCCCTGTGGTATAACCCCTGGAGACACCTGCCTCCAGTCACACAAACAACGTTCGAACACCACCCACTGTCTCCTACCACTCAGCTAATGTTGGATCCAATTTGCCAAGTCTACCAAAACCTCCAATACCTTCATTACTTCTCAAATCACTCAAGTACCTCCCAGTCCCTCTTCCTGAATTCTGTATCTACATCTTCTTTCTCCAGAGTGAAGACAGATGTGAAGTACTTGTTTAACACATTATCAATGTCCTCCCCTTCCATGCAAAAGCTCCTCTCTTGGTGCCTGATGGGCCCTACTCCTTTCCTGTTTACCCTCTTTAATATACTTATCGAATACCTTGGGATTCTCCCTGATATTACCCAACAGTACCCCTTCTTTACTCTCCTACTTGCTTGCTTAAGTTTCCCCTGCACTTGCCATACGTCACTAGGTCTTTGTCGATTTGCTCCCTTTTGTAGTTGCTAAAATCTGTTTCCTTTTTATCAAATCCTGAATATATCTGGGCTTATGGCTCCCACATTTCACCCTAAAGGGGAAATGTTGGGCCTGAACTCTCCCCATTTCCTTTTTGAACAATCCTCCTTCCTCCAATCTGTTCTGCTGTAGATTTTCCCAAATGTAGCTGTTCATAAACAGGCAGAAAACTAGCCACCAGGATACATGAACATCAGCTGTTCACTGTTTATGAAAGCATTTGAGAAGGTCCATCATGGTAAGGCTGGTCCAGATTATTAAGTCACCTAGAATTCATGGCCAGTTGACAAGGTGGATACAAAATTATCTTGGTCAAGACAAGGTGTGGCTATGGAAGAGTGATTTTTCTGACTGGAGTTGAGTAACCAGTGGTGTTCCTTAAGGATCAGCACTGGAACCTCTGTTGTTTGTAATATCTAAACCTCACAGCAAGTCTCATTTACCTGTTCATCTATCACATCTTGTGCTCACTCAGCTTCTAGCCTTTTAACAGTCTCATCCTGGTTTTAAAATCCCTCCAAAGCTTCACTCTCTATATTTCTCTAACCTCCTCCCACCACTTAACCCTGCAAGATATCTGTTATTCATCAATAATAGCTTTACACGTGTTTCAAATTTTAATTACTTTATCATCAGTGTCTGTGCATCAGTTGCATAGGCCCAAAGCTCTGGAATTCTCTACCTGAAACATGCTGTTTCTAGCTCCATCCTAATATGTCTTTTTATGGCCTGGTGTCAAATCTAGTTTTGATAACAACTCTGCAAAGCACTTTGGAACATTTTACTCCATGAAAGGTACTTTATAAAATATAAGTCGTTGTTTCAAGCCTACAGGGGAGCTTTATTTTCTGGCTTTTCAAATGGGAAGCTGGAGGTGAGTATGGGAATAAATTCTCTGTGTAAAAAAGCCCTAAACTCATATATGGTATCACACAGGAAATCTTTCTATTTGATTTTGGGTTGTAATGGCGACCACAGAAACTTCAAAACATTTTCATACCACTTCTTAAACCTCAGTGAGCCATAATTAGTGTTGAAATACAGAAATTAATGATGCTGTTGAGATATAAGACACTTTGTCCTTTCTAATTTCCCTGCTCAGTATAATAGTGAATGTGGTAACCCGGTGAAATAGACAGAGCTGATTATCAGTGATGTACAAAAAATTGCCAATTAATCAGTTTACACCAATATTCATTTAGTAACCAGCAAAGTATTTATTACTGGTCTTCCATTACAATATTTGACCTTGTTTCTCATTCAGTATTCTTCTAATAAAAAATAAAATATTACAAAATCAGGTAATAAAGTTATATATTAATCTTTGATAGATATGAATTATTCTTTGAATTGCATATGCATTTTAAAGCTTTGTTATGCAGTGGCACCAATTGACTTTACATAGACTTATTCAATTGTCTTTTGCATCATAATTATGATTCAATGACCTGAGTCCCAAGCTGCTTTGAAGCCAGCTTCTCATACCTGTTTCATGCTTTCATGTTTCGGTCTGTCAAATTGCTGAAAATGTTATTTCTAAGCAATGTCACTCTTGGCAGATTACCAAAAAAACCCTAAAGGCTAAAGAGTTAGGCAATTCTGTTTTTTTAATTAGGAACTAGATTCAGCTGTCCACCCAGATTGCTATGTAGGTCATGACTGATTCCTATTGTCATTAACTGCAAACTTCATTCAAGCGCTGATACGAAGCTAAGATCTGCTGGGTTATGGATGATTCACCTTTTACTAAAGCAGGGATTCCCATGGGGCATTGTTAAACATCGAAATGTAAGTTAAATTTCATGAGCAGCAGACAGCCAATTCATTGCTAACATTTGAAATATTAATCATAGTCTCTGATTGTCAGAATGTTTTGATTTTGAATTCACAATGCAAGTGATTTTAATCTATTCAATGTGCATTATCCTTATGAGACAGGCTATGACATTTCTTGCCTAACTGTGCTCCATGTAACTCCACACCCAGATTGCACAACACACAACCCAAGTAGCAATTACATTGCATGGATGTAAATTATGTTGCAAGACAAACCTATTAAGTGCAGTCAGTAGGCCAGTACCCGAGCGGAGTTAAAAAAAATCCCCAGCCCAAAATTTAAAAGACAACTAATGGCATGAGATAATGATGTCTTGTAGATTCCACAATTTAGAATTAAATACATGAGGATTAGAAAAAATGCTAGAACTGCATGCTTTGTCTGATAGTGTTCCCAGGACTAGCTCATACTTCTCCTAAGGATTCTTAAACTATTTGTGGGCACTTTGAAAAGATCCTATATAGAAGTCCAAAATTCAAATTTTCTCCTCTCTTGTACTGAAAGCATTTCTCATGGTAGTGTATGGTTTTCAGGGCTCCACTAGTCAATTGCATCTTGCCCAAGTGAATTTTCTTCCTGTAGAAGCTCAGGCAGTGAATATCAACGGGGTACTCACTGATGATCATCATATCTGAACTCACACTTGTCCTGGCTGACATGCGCACATACAATTTTTAGTAGAAAGCACTGGGTAGTCATAGAGTGATAGAGATATACAGCACAGAAATAGGCCCTTTGGTTCAACTAATCCATGCTGATCAGATATCCTATATAAATCTAGTCCCATTTGCCTGCACTTGGCCCTGATCCCTCCAAATCCTTCCTATTCATGTACACATCCAGATGCCTTTCAAATGTTGCAATTGTACCAGCCTCCGCCACTTCTTCTAGCAGCTCATTTCATACATGTACCATGTCCCATATGAAAATGTTTTCTCTTAGGTCCCTTATATATCTATCCCGTCTCACCTTAAACCTATGCCCTCTGGTTTGGACTCCTCCACCCCAGGGGAAAGACCTTGCCTATTTATCCTATCCGTGCCCCTCATGATTTTATAAATCTCTATAAAATCACTCCCAAGCCTTCAACACTCCAGGAAAAATAGCCCCTGCCTATTCAACCTCTCCCTATAGCTCAAGCACTCCAACCCTGGCTACATCCCCAGAAATCTTTCCTGAACCCTTTCTAGTTCCTATTAGAGGGAGACCAGAACTGCATGCAATACTCCAAAAGTGGCCTAACCAATGTCCTGTAGAGTCACAACATGACCTCTAAACTCCTACACTCAATGCACTGACCAAAAACGGCAAACATACCAAACTCTGTCTTCACTATCCTGTCTACCTGCAACTCCACTGTCAAGGAACTATGAACCTCCACTCAAAGTGTCTTTATTCAGCAACACTCCCTAGCACCTTACCATTAAGTGTATAAGTCCTGTCCTGATTTGTCTTTCCAAAATGCAGCACCTCACATTTATCTAAATTAAACTCCATCTGCCACTCCTCAGCCCATTGGCCTATCTGTTGTGCTCGGAGGTAATCTTCTTCATTGGTCACTACACCTCCAATAGTGAATTAAGAGCTGAAGCTCTAGTGGTTATTTTTCTCTTTCTCTGGTGAAGGAGCACTGATGATATTAGAGTAACCGCTCCACTGACAGATCACTGACTGAATACAGTCGTAAATCCTCCTAACCCAGATGACTAAATACCATAACAAGCACTGGCTTTACCCACTGTGCCATCAGGAAAGATAACAATGCTTTCCTCAACAAGAGACCTGCAATGTTATTGTATTGTATCAGTTGATATTGACTCAGCCTCTATGCAATTGATAGTGATAATAGGCTTTGGAAACACCTAGCAATCATTTCAAAAACAATGGGAGAAGAAATCTAATGTTTCCTCTTCTATTCCCTTTGAGCAACACCTTATAATTTTCCTGTAAAATATACACATTCCTTTGGCAATTTAACTGACAAAAGGTAAAATTGCTAGTCATCCGCCAACTCAGACTCAAGATATTTACATAACAGATACATTCCTTTAAGGGGATATCCTCTTTAACTATAAAGGTTCATACAGGGTAATATTAAAAAACCTTTTATTAAATCATTATGCAATACAATTAATCATCGTAAACTACTTGTGCACTCAGTTCATTTTACCATCTTCCTACATCATTACTGAGCTGGCAGGAAATAAAAGATTCCATCGAGCATTGACAGCTATTGAATTATGTGGGAATTTTAGTCTTTGCATAACCTTTTGCAGTGAGGTGTAATATGTGATGAATTACAACGTAAACCTGTTTAATGCTTCAGCAGCTTTATTCTTCTTGGACTAAATGTAAAAATATCCAGGGCAAAGTGACCACAAATGTTCACTCTTTTTGTCTGACTTGGACATGCTGTTTTTCACGGGCTCCTGCACCTGTGGACTTCAGACACATTTAAGAGCCCAAAGAGCAGAAAGGAGATTTGACTTTCTGACAGCACATGGTACCACGTTATCTCTGCTGTAATCTTACTAAAGAAATAAAGAGCCTGTATTTGTATGACACATTTTACATATTCAACACCCCAAGACTCCTTACAACTAATTAAGTATATTTCTGAAGTGTAGTCACTGTTACAGCAAACATGGCAGCCAAAATGTAACTTGTCCAAATTAGAATGGTCAGATCATCTGCTTTTTCTTAGTGATGTAGGTTAAGGGATAGATCTTGGACAAAACACTGGGGAGAATTGCCCTGCTCATCTTTGAAGCTGTGTCACAGGATCTTCAATATACATCTGAGAGCTGATAGGTCTTTGGTTGAATGACCTACTGAAAAGACAGCACCTCCAGCCGTGTCACACTCCAATGAAGTGTCAGCTTGGATTGAATTTGAACTCATGACTTTTTGTTTCAGAGGGGAGAGTGCTACCAATGAAGTTATAGCTGACACAACTAATGTGCAATATTTAAGCAAATATTTGACCCTTACTCTCGATACTCAATACTGAAATACAACTAGTTGTTGTTTAAGTCCTTTTTTTATAGAATTAATGTGGTTTTAAAATCTCTCAAATTGATATTGCCCACTGCCCGTGCATATACATGCACACACACACGTGCACAGAAAAACATACACATACACAATGTGCGCACATAAATAAAAATATACACAAAACACACAGATATGCAAAAACATACCTGCACAGACACACATATACAAATACACTCTCATTAAGTGAAATTGTTCAGTTTGTGGAAGGCTTTCATATCTGTTTGCCTTATCAGGGAGAACAGGTATATTTATTTTGATCATAGTTTGGATTAAAAGGGTTATTCCAGAAGAAATAATTTAGGGCCAATTAAAGGCTAAACACTAATGAGTTGGGTGATGAGTGCCTGAATCTGAACTATATGCATAGAATGATAATCAATTGACAGAGCAGGAACAGGCCAAACTGATATATATTAATGTTTATGTTTCATATTAGCTTTCTCTCATCTGAATTCCTCTGAACACAATCACCTCTTTAGCCACTAGTACCAATTTGCTGTCATCAGCTTCTGGAACCTGACTTCTGCCACTGGTGCAGCACGGTGGCTCAGTGGTTAGCACTATTGCCTCACAGCACCAGGGACCCAGGTTTGATTCCAACCTTAGGTGACTGTCTGTGTGGAGTTTGCACATTCTAACTTTGTCTGTATGGGTTTCCTCCCACAATCCAAAGATGTGTAGATTAGGTGAGTTGGCCATGCTAAATTGCCCATGGTGTTCAGGGGTGTGTAGGTTAGGTGCAATAGTCAGGGGTAAATATAGGGTAGGGGAATGGGTTTAGGTGGGTTACTCTTTGGAGGGTCAGTGTGGACTTGTTGGGCTGAAGGGCCTGTTTCCACACTATAGGGATTCTATGATCTCTTCACTAAATCATATTTGTACATAAAGTTACTCATTAATAAGTTTACAGATGTTGGACTCATCAAGAACTTGACTGTCTGTAGTGTATATTACATGACCGAACACATAGAAAACCACAATGGCCATGATGGTGACAGCAATGAAAACAAACAGATATGAGAAGATAGTGTCAGAAATCAAGTTCCAGAAGCTGGTGACAGCAAATTAGTATTGACGGCTGCAGTGATGATAGCAGTTGTGATATAAACCTTTCACTATGTTCATTGAGTATATGTGACAATAAAGGCTATTCTATTCTATTACTGACCTGTCTGAGTGACAGTTGACGTGTTTAATTAGTGAGTAAGACTGAAGACAATGACAGTATTGAAGGAAGGAACATTTCTGAGTTCTCGCTCTCTCTCTATCCCTCTTTGTGCACCCCCACCCCCACTCAGTGGTTAGCATTGCTGCCTCACAACGGCAGGGTTCAATTCCTGCTTCAGGCAACTGTCTGTGTGGAGGTTGCACTTTCTCCCCATGTCTGCGTGGGTTTCCTCTGGGTGCTCCGGTTAACTCCCACAATCCAAAGATGTGCAGGTCAGGTGAATTGGCCATGCTAAATTGCCCATAGTGTTAGGCGCATTAGTCAGGGTTATATATAGGGCGAGCGAATGGGTCTGGATGGATTACTCTTCAGAGAATCGGTGTGGACTTGTTGGGCTGAAGGACCTGTTTCTATACTGGAGGGAATCTAATCTAATCTAATCGCACACACACACTAAAAGATTGTGATGGTATGGTGGCAGAAAAGAACACTGGAGAACAAAACCATTTTTGACTTGTTTGCCATCATCAGTTGATTCTGCTATCTTGATTCTTGCAAATGGCAAAAATAAAGAAAAAAGAGGCACATGATGTAACAACTCTCTTTTTAATTAAATGTCACCTACAGGCACAAACCTATTAATTTTAAAGCAATAACTTTAATTAATTTTAAAGCAATAAAGTTACAAACAGAGAAAAAGGCAAGTAAACTAATAAGCAGATAAACAGTACAGGTGGTCCCCAATTAATGAACATCTGACTTCTGAATGCTCATATGAATGAAATAGGTCCCATATTATTCTTTATTTTAAGAATTTGATGTGTGAACCTTCTATTGTACTTACAAATGGCTATTTTATATTGTGCTATATTGTGTTCTGATTTGCGTACTAATTGACTGAGAAATGTACTCAGGAACAGAGCCTGTTCTTACCTTGGGATTGCCTGTACACTGAAACAAAAATCTGTACTTGCAACTTTTAAACAAGCATGATCAGAATGGAAAGTAAACCTTAGAACATGGATTAGTATTCCAGTGACATTTTGTTCAAATTTCAATTATTCGAAAAGAATCTACACTTCATTGATCAACTAGTAAAGAAAGACAGGCTGCCAAATTTCTTATTCCTTTGGGGAATGAAGCATTAAGAAGAATAAGACTCTTTAGCATTTTCAGTTGATTACACAAATCCATACTAGATTTTCCAAGTTCTCAAAAACCGGGTGGAAATATTGATCAATCCATTGCCTATTTTTAAAGCAAAGAACATGACTTCACCAATGCTAACCCAGCCAAAAGGATGATGGAGCTCGCCATTACCTCTATACTTACCAAATCTTTCTGAAAGGCATTTCTGGACAAACCTAAAGGTTATACCATTCGCAGATTGCTAGAAGAAGGATGAATGTTTGATGCAAGTTGTAGCTGGATAATAACCTCTATAGATGCTTGACTCTGTAACATCACTTGCAATTACCAATAGAGTCAACAAAATATCCAAATCGTCTGTGAGATATCCAAAATATGTTCCTCAAGAGGACATTGGGCCAGAATATACAAAGAGTCCAAGAGTTCTGAGATTATCAAAGTGCAATGTAATTCTCAGCCTCATAATGTGCAGAAGGACTAACCAATGAACAATGGCAAAGATGTTTCCAAACTCCCATTTATGGCACATATGCACTTCAATGAAGTGCAAGAAATAACAGGAATGTTACATTCTGCAGACTCCAGTACACGCGGTTAATTTGAAATAATGCATGTATACTGTCAGAAATGTTGAAACTTTTATTTCCATCCAAGAGATATTCGCCAAATGGAATGGACAATATGTGCTGTATGCCAAGTCTCATACTAGTGCAAATTCAAATTTCATTCTTTTACGCATCTTACATGTGATGTACTCAGGACACTGACACAAACAGGTGCAGTCCATATATGATAAGCTAACTGCTTACACTGGGTCTGACATCCCAGGCATTGGGGTTATCCATCTTAAATTTAAAACAGCTTCTCAGGATGGACATCTGAAAGCTTTTACATCATTGAGGCAATGGGACCTACTATCATTGGTGCACCAGCATGAATAGATCTCCTAAATATTATGACCTGCCAGATGATCAAAATTTCCATTCAAATAGCAGAGATTCTAGACTGTGGTATCAAGTCCATTCAAAATTGTTATCCATTCAAATCTATTTCATTAGAAATAAATGCAGCCAGAAAGGTCTCAGAGCATATTAGCTACAGAATGACGAGTATATTGCATTTATTTCCAAAGTCCTCATGACAGCTCAAGCAAAGTATTCTAATGTAGAAAGGGAAACACTTGCTCTAGTTTTCAGATTATAAAGATTCTATATGTAGCTATTCAGTAAGAATTCTGTTGTTCCTACAAAGCACAGAGGTTGGAAAGGATCTGTGAAAAGCATCTCAAGAGCCCCTTCAGCAAAGCAACACCTACTTGTGAAAGAACAAGGGTTCCGTTTTGAAATATGAAACAAACCAGGCTCACACACGGCTATTCCTAGTTCTCACACACTTCCAAAATCTGTTAAGAAAGATATTGCTCTGGACTTACTCTGGGATAATGTTGAATCCTGGTTCAATGATGGTCTCCCCATCAATCTCATTCATTTTAGTCATAGCCAAATAAAGTCAATCCAGAAAATTATATCTGATAATGTCAAGCTGCAATTGCTCAATAAAGTTATCATTAGCAGGTGGCCTGACGGGGCTCATGTGGTGCAATGGTAATATCCCTACCTCTGAAGTAGGTGGCCTGGGTCAAGTCACCATCAACCTATCCGTTCCACCCTCCTCTCTGGCCCATCACCATCACCCCCACCTTCATCTCCCTGTTGCACTCTCAGCTACCTTCCCCCCGAATTCCAACCCCTCCTATTTATCTCTCAGCTCCCTTGGCCCAAAAGCCTCATTCCTGATGAAGGGCTGAATCCAGAAACGCCAATTCTCTTGCTCCTCGGATACTGCCTGACCAGCTGTGCTTTTCCAGCACCATACTCTCAACTCTGGGTTCAAGTCCCACTTGTTCTAAAGGTGCATAACAATGTCTCTGAACTTTCGTAAATTTTCAGCATGTGGCTTGGCTAGGTTCTTGTAATGCAATGGTAATGTCTCTTCCTCTGAACCAGGATGCCCAGGTTCAGAGGAAGGGTCCTGCTGTAGAAGTGTGCAATATCCAATATGATCAGGTTGATTAAAAAATGATCTCTGGGTGGCCTCAACTCAGCCAACGAGTCCCTCCCTGGGCAAACATATTGTTACTGGACAATCAAATTCAAACTTTCTAGGAATGTGATTTTCAAAGGAAAGCATATAATCATTACATAAGCTCTACATAATAACAGAGGCCAAATGGCTGCAGAAAAAAAAACCCAAGGACGTGACATTCAAATCTATCTACTGACTTCATATCAGTGAGGACATGGACCAAGTGATCAAGTCAATGAAACGTGTCAACTTCGTGAACCCCAATAATCGAGATAACGTCTCATTTCTTACAAAACTTTTCTGATCCATGGTGCAAATCCATAACTGATACTTTCAAAGTCCAAGGAGTCAACTGCATTCTGATGGCTAATTATTTCACGAAATTCCATTTTGTGAGACAGATCAACGAAACCACCAGTGTAACCATCATATCCAGTATGTTTGATGTTCCTCAACAGGTTTTTTTACAAAATTTACTCATTATTTGTGGGCATCCCTGGCTAGGCCAGAATTTATTGTTCATCTTTAATTACCCATAGGGTATCTAAGTGTCAACGACATCATTGTGAGTCTGGAGTCACATGTAGCCTAGACCAAGTAAGGACTGTAGAATTCCTTCTCTAAAGGATATTAGTGAATCAACTGTATCTTTACGACAGTTGACAGTGGTTGCATCATCATCAGTAAGCTAGCGTTCAAATTTTTTTTTTAGTTCTTTTTTTTATAATTTAACCCCCCACTACCAGCAACCCCTGTTTATTTTATTGTTTTTTTGGTCGACACCATGTGCTACCCTCCTATTTATTTATTTATTTATTTATTTTCTCCCCCAGCACCCATGGTGTGTGTGTGCAGGTGTGAGACACAGTGAAAGACACAAAGTGCACGAATCTTTATTCAAATTCCACCACCAGGAAGATAGGAAAACACCCGGGTGGCCAGTGACAAACACTGCCCTTCACATCAAAGGGCAGTGCTGTGTGATCAAAACAGTGAAGGGGAGGGTAGGGACTAAATCAAAATAGAGTTGGAGGGAGAAATGATGCACTCCACTCCCTGCGGCGCCCACCTCTCCCTGAACAACTCCAGGGTGTTGGTCGACCCCGCGTGCTCCTTCTCCAAGGACACCCGGGCTCTAACGTAACCGCGGAAGAGGGGCAGGCAGTCGGCCCTAACGACCCCCTCCACGGCCCGCTGCCTCGACCTGTTAACGGCCAGTTTGGCCAGGCCCAGGAGCAGACCCACGAGGAGGTCTTCAGACCTGCCCTCCCTCCTCCGTACCAGGTGCCCAAAGATCAGGAGCGTGGGACTGAAGTGCAGCCAAAAGCAGAGGAGAAGGTTTTTAAGAAAATCAAAAAGGGAGTGCAAACGCCCACACCCAATATATACATGGTCCACGGACTCCACAGCGCCACAGAACAAGCAGTTGGGCTGGGAGTCCGTTAACCACCGCAATCTGCGGTTGCAGGGGACTGCTGTGTGCAGCACCCTCCACCCCAGATCCTCGAGAGAAAGGGGGAGGACTCCCACATAGAGAGCCGTCCACTGGGGATCCCCACCACCCGGTGAAGCTAGCTTTTAAATACAGATTTTACTGAATTAGAGTTTCACCATCTGCCATGATAGGAATTGAAGCCAGAGTATTAATCTTGGTTTCTCCTTGGTATTACTATGATACTGCCAACTTCCTTAAATACCCATTGTGTTTGACAATAGTCTGCAGTATGCTAGTTGACCCTCCCAAGCTATGTGTGGGAAGTGATGTATCAACACATTACCTCTTCTCCTCACTATGCTCAATTTCATAGAATTATAGACTCCCTACAGTGTGGAAACAGGCCCTTTGGCCCAACAAGTCCATACCAATTCTCCAAAGAGAATCCCACCCAAACCCATTCCCCTACCTTACTCTCTGCATTTACCCCTGATTAATGCACCTAACATACGCACCCCTGAACACTATTGGGCAATTTAGCATGGCCAATTTACCTAACCTGCATATCTTTGAATTGTGGGAGGAAACTGGAGCACCTGGAGGAAACCCACGCAGACACGGGGAGAATGTGCAAATTCCACACAGGCAGTCGCTTGAGGCTGGAATCAAATCTGGGTCCCTGGCACTGAGAGGCAGCTAACCACTGAGCCACTGTCCCATTGAGTATGCTATTCATGTGGTGAAATCCACAATCATTAGATTCAGAGCTATTTGCCAAGATTTTCAGATATCCATGAAAGACTTGCATGCTCCTACTCAAGACATTGAATTAACATCACCAGCAGCTCTCATATTTGGAACACAGATAACACCCAACTGTATGTATATGATTCATTGTTGGAAAGAAGGAAGAAGATGGTGTAAGTGTATGAGCCTGCAAACAATTATCCCAACTTGAACCAGAGCAAAGCATAATTTTGAAATCTTATTTTAAGTACATGGATCAATGGAAACAGTGTTGTATGCTGCCCAGGTCACTCAACTTTATCACAAATTATCACATTATGAAACAGGTTATACGTGGCCAACCTGTAAGATGTATGGACAAAGTAAAAAAATCACACAATACTGCGTTGTAATCCAACAGATTTATTTGAAACCGCAAGCTTTTGGAGCCCTCCCACTCCTTCCTCAGGCAGTTAGTCAGAGAGCTTACATCAGACACAGAATTTATAATAAAAGATCAAAGGGTCATACAACTTATGCAAATGTGTTGAACAAACCTAAATGGCTATTAAGTCTTTAATCAGAATGGAGGTGCGGGTTCCCATTGATTAATATGTAAACCCCTGCCCCAAGATAGCTTCAGGTTTTATCAGAATAAAGGTGACACCTGAGGTCAGACAATGCATTTTCAGTGTCAGGCCATGTTTCAAGTCTCATCCTGGAGCCAGACTGGTTTTATTTCCAAAGTATGAATTTATAAAATGCCACATTGACTGACTGTCTACAGATTGTGTGCTTTTTGAACAAAATAGAATGTATCTGCAAATTCAAATCTGCAAATGCAATTTCATCCCATAGATTTATATGTGCGTGTACGTGTTTGTCTGAGGGAGAGAGAGTGCTTGTGTGAGAGAGTTTGTGTATGTATGAGTGTGTGCGTGTGTGTGTTTATGCGTGCGTGCTCTTGAGAGAGGAGTGTGTGTGTGTGTGCTTGAGAGACCTGAACTCCATTCTAACTGATTAAAGACTTAATAGCCATCTAGGTTTGTTCAACACATTTGCATAAGTTGTGTGACCATTTAATCTTTTACTATAAATTCTATGTCTGATGTATTCTCTGTCACTAGCTGCCTGAGAAAGGAGCAGGGTTGGGGGGGGGGGGGGGGGCGTCCGAAACCTTGCAGTTTCAAATAAACCTATTGGATTATAACCCAGTGCCATGCGATTTTTGATTTTAACCTACATGATGATTATTCTGTTATTGAAAGTATATCACAAGACAACAACCGGACATCCATTAAGCGTGAAACATGTGTCCACATCAACAGGTAACACACCACAGAGTGAAGCTACATAACCAAATTGAGATAATGATATAAGACCTAGATCTAATTACATTGTCCATGTGTCAAAACATTATTCCCAGGTAAAGATGGTGTACTGATGTGTATCCTCATGTCAGAATAAGTTTTCTATTCTTCAAAGAGAAACAGGAGATTGTTGTATTATTGCACAGATCTCAGACAGTATACCTTTAAGGCAGCTTTTTGGCATAATAAAATGACACTCAGTACAAGAGATCTCCATCTTACTCTCTGTACTTTCAGTCAGCAGTTAAGCCATCAGTCAGCAGCCTGCTGGTAAACCTTTAAGTCAGCCAGTGAACCATGTATGCAATATAATAGTAACCTAAGTAGGAATATAGCACAAACCATATATGCAAGTCATATTAGTGTGTTACTATTAGTTGTTAATAAGTTTCAAAGATATCTGAATTCAGTAAGACTCTTTATGTTATGTGGGCTAACCTTGATCGCAACAAATCATTTCAGAGCACTGACCCAACATAATAAAATAAGGAATTGCATTTTCAGAGCACTATTTATGACTTCAGGACCTCCCGAAACACTTCCCAGCCAACAAAATACTTATTGAAGTAGAAAATTATGTTGGCATTATTTTTATTCGAATATGCATCCGTCTGAAAATCATTATCTCCAGGCTTCAATGATACAGATACTTCCAAATATGGTTTTCCTGTTCCAAATTAGTGTCAACATACACTTGACCAGGACAAAAGGTTTAGTGGCTACTGATAGAAGCAACAAGATTAGATAACCTACAGTGTGGAAACAGGCCCTTCAGCCGAACAAGTCCACACTGACCCTCTGAAGAGCAACCTTCCCAGACCCATTCCCCTACACCAAACACTACGTGCAATTTAGCATGGCCAATTCATCTAACCTGCACATCTTTTGGACTGTGGGAGGAAACCCACAGACATGAGGAGAACGTGCAAACTCCACACAGACAGTTGCCTGAGGAAGGAACTGAACCTGAGTCCCTAGCACTGTGAGGTAGCAGTGCTAACCACTGTGCCATCGTGCTGCCCAGATGTTCATTGAGTTCAAATCTGGGAGACAACTGATGAACATGCTGCCTTATGGTTTAAGAAAAAGAATGAACTCTGTCCCCTTAACTAAATTACGTGGTGTTGATTTTACAATATGGAATGATTCAAAGTCTTTTTAAAATTTTTTTTAGGCTCTTCACCTATGTTTTGAGATATTTAGATCTGTGGTTACATCGACTTATAATTAGATGCATTGATTCATGGTGATTAAACGTGCCAACTTTCATATGTAACTCATTTAATCACACAGTTTTGCCTCATGATTTGGAGATTGTGCTCAATGCTCTAAATGCTTAGAAATGAGGTCTCTGACTTTGAGCAATTGAATGAAACTAACTTACGGTAGTGTTATGTAGAATTCTGCGATTTTTCCAGGGTAGTTAATGCTGTTTTTGAAATTTTGCTTTCATTAATTTTTGAATTAACTTTCATAACCTGATGACTATATCCTCAATTACTGAGGTCTGAGTCAGGAGTAACTGCATTTCATGCCACTGATAGTTCTTTTAATGTGTGCAAGGGTATTTATGAACTTTGCTCATGATTATTTTATCCATCTCTATCAGAATTCATGTTGATGCTGTTCACAGTGACATTCTTGATTTTAGTGCAATCTTACCCTGCCCCACTACTGAAACCTCTAACTATTTCTCACTTGATGTCCAAGCTTATACTTTGTCTGTTTTATAAAGTTGAACTAAAAGGTTTTTTAAAGAAGTGACAAATATTGAGTCAATAACAGAAGAAATCATTGTAATTAAATAATCATTTGACTCTCCTGACTTTGCTTCTTCACTAAACACAGCATAAGTTTACAAAATGAGGAAGATATTCCTTTATCTCTGCTCGTGTAAGATTAGAGAATGCCTTTAACGTTCAAGGAAGATAAAATTCTGTTTCTTAAGAAAATGCCTTTTTTGGCTATTACAGTTTAGAGATTAGCCTTCCGGTGTTCAGAATTCATTGTTCCAGAAAAAATGCCATGACATAGTTATTCAGTGATAAAGCAGACAAGATTTAACCAGGCCGTGCAATCTTTGGTCAAGCATTTCCATGGCATTTAGCAGCACAATGATATAATTTGTTTCAGAAAAAGTCCTTGCACTGCAAAATAAAATGTGTTTTTTTTGTATCTTACATTTTCATCAGCAAAAAAGAATGCAAGCCTTTTCTGTGTAGTCCTTTGAAATGGACACACTTTAACCCAAGCAATTCTAACTTGAAGTGTATTGTGTTAAATATCAAAGCTCAAACTGATTGTTTCTCAAATAATGAAATACCTCACAGTATAACTGAGTGACAGCAATTTGCATTCATCTAATGTCAGTTAAAACCTCCTAAGATGCTTCACTGGAGTGTTATTAAATACAGTTTAACACTGGAGAGCAAGTTTTAATTGAGATTGATTATTATTTTTCCTACGTAAATCACAGCCTTGGTTTCTGTGGGTTGCTGTTGGACCAATAGAAGTTGTTTGCAGGGTTTACTGCACTAATGGATAGTCATCAAGCTGTTGCAGGATTTAAAGGAGTGAACTGCAGGGGTCAGTCCTCTAATCACTTAATCCAATCCTGGGCAAATAATGGAAAATAAAATCCCCACAGTAATACACAGCCACTATGTGCAGCCAAAGCTATGGTCTTTTAGATGCAACACATTGAGATCAAACTCAGAGCGACAGACCACCTTTCAATAGCATTATTACAGTCTCAGATGTACTACCTTCAGTCACTGTGATCCACAGTAATATCCATAATCTTTAAAAGGGTACCAAGTTTCAGCTGGCTTTTATTGAGAAAATATAATTGACATAGTTTTTAATCTGTTTCCAAAGGGCATCAGGCAACAGCTGGACATTAGCTCCAGGAAAAATCCACCCTTGCAATTCTTGTATAAATATTACCCTTCCTTTTAAGTGTAGATTTTCTCTATAATCGTTTTAGAGCTAGGAGGATGGGAGCAGTTCTAATTAAGCAGTAATTAAGGGAGTAATTTCCATGTTCGCAAGGGCAATCAGTAACCACATGCCTTCTTTGGGCGTTGTGAGGTTTTGATAATAGTTACACATTCATTGGGAGATTTTAATAATGGTTAGACATTAGTGGCTGTGGTATAATGGAGGCTGTTGTATATTGCAGCTGTACAGCTGACTGTGGTGTACAGAGACAATGATGTTTTAGAGGCTACAATTTATTGAGACTGCCTTATATTAGTGTCTATAACAGAGGCTGTGATAAATCTGACTATACAGTATCTGGCTGTGTGTATCTGACTATGGTGTATCTTGTAGTGTTTCTTGCTATGGCATATCTAATTGAAGCATATCCAGTTGCGTTATATCTAACTGTGATATATCTGGTTGTGTCAATCTGGTTATGGTAAATCTGGCTATGGTATGTCTGCCCGTGGACTATCTGGCTGTGGAGTACCTGACAATGGTTATCTGGGTGTGGTATATCTAGCTGTTGAGTATCTGACTATGCATCTGCCTATGGTATATCTTGAGGTGTTTCAGGCTTTGGTATGTCCCACTGTAGTATGTCTGGTCATGATGTGGTGTGTGGCTGTTGTGTATCTAGCTGAGATGTAATTGGCTGTGCTATGTGTGACTGTGGACTATCTAGTTGAGGTGTATCTAGTTGAGATGTATCTTCTGAGATGCATCTGACGATGGTATCTGTCTGTGTTGTATCTGGTTGTGGTATATCTGGTTGTGATATATCACCAGATCACAAGATAATCCTTCCAGAATTTGCCAATGTCCTGAATTCAATCTTAAGTTTATACTATATTTTACAAAATAAAGTAATTGCCCAGGTATACTTTGCCATGCACTTACCTCTTTATAATATCACCCTTGAGACCTCTCCTTTTAATACTGAAGAGCCCATCCAATCAGATTTCATCAAACATTGCTTTAATATTTGAGAGCAAAATTGTGGTTATTCTCTGCACTATCTGCCATGTGTGACAAGCTCACTTGTAGTTTAGCAGTTGCAGTGGACACAGTCCATAAGGTTTAATCACATCAGAACATCTTACTGCTTGATCACAGCTTCCTCAGTCTGTGTTCTACAGTTTTGCCTAAATGGTTTCTATTTGGGAGTTGCTGTTTTGTCACATTTGGACGCATTGACTGTCAGTTATTTTTCAACTTTATTCTTAGTTATTTCTGTCATCTCTCTATTCTGTTATCTATGATAGGTGACTTGTATGGAGCATGTTTCTTCTTTGCAATATCTTATACCGCATTCCACTTCATCCAGGTACACAGACCATCAAACATTAATGTAATGGTACAAAAAGCAATCGATAAAGCTCATGTAATCTTAGCCATATTACCAAAGGCTGAATTACAAAGGACATGAAGTTATTCTCAGTTGTATGGAGCCTTGCTCAGGCCCTACCTCCACTATTACTATCAGTTTTGGGCAACACATTGGAAGACCATAAGATCAGAAATAGAAGAGGTATTGAATTTGGAGAGAGTGAAGTACAGATTTGTCAAAAGGTTAAAATTAAATGGTTCTCTAATAAGGTTAGGTTATAATTGGTTTTAATTCCCTCAATTAAAAGGTTGAGGAGTTGTTTGGTCAAGGTGTTTAAAATGATAAAGTAATTCAAAAGGATATACATATATGGAGAAACTATTTCCTCTATTTAAAAAAAAATCAAAAAGATGACAACATATCTTAAAACTAGTGAGGCCTTTTAGGAGTGAAATCAGTAGGAGTATTTCAAGATTGAGACTCTGAAGGGAGATTACAGAGAGGTAGAATTTTAAAAAGGAGGTCCTCAAGGGTAGTAATATCTGGATTACTCCCAGGGCTACGAGCTAGTGAGGGCAGGAATAGGAGGACAGAGCAGATGAATGCATGGCTGAGGAGCTGGTGTATGGGAGAAGGATTCACATTTTTGGATCATTGGAATCTCTTTTGGGGTAGAAGTGACCTGTACAAGAAGGACGGATTGCACCTAAATTGGAAGGGACTAATATACTGGCAGGGAAATTTTCTAGAACTGCTTGGGAGGATTTAAACTAGTAAGGTGGGGAGGTGGGATCCAGGGAGATAGTGAGGAAAGAGATCAATCTGAGACTGGTACAGCTCAGAACAGAAGTGAGTCAAACAGTCAGGGCAGGCAGGGACAAGGTAGGACTAATAAATTAAACTGATTTATTTCAATGCAAGGGCCTAACAGGGAAGGCAGATGAACTCAGGGCATGGTTAGGAACATGGGACTGGGATATCATAGCAATTACGGAAACATGGCTCAGGGATGGGCAGGACAGGCAGCTTAATGTTCCAGGATACAAATGCTACAGGAAGATAGAAACGGAGGCAAAAGAGGAGGGGGAGTGACATTTTTGATAAGGGATAGCATTACAGCTGTGCTAAGGGAGGATATTCCTGGAAATACATCCAGGGAAGTTATTTGGGTGGAACTGAGAAATAAGAAAGAGACGATCACTTTATTGGGATTGTATTATAGACCCCCCCAATAGTCAGAGGGAAATTGAGAAACAAACTTGTAAGGATATCTCAGCTATCTGTAAGAATAATAGGGTGGTTATGGTAGGCGAATTTAACTTTCCAAACATCGACTGGGACTGCCATAGTGCTAAAGGTTTAGATGGAGAGGAATTTCTTAAGTGTGTACAAGGCAATTTTCTGATTCAGTATGTGGATGTACCAATAGAGAAGGTGCAAAACTTGACCTACTCTTGGGAAATAAAGCAGGGCAGCTGACTGAGGTGTCAGTGGGGGAGCACTTTGGGGCCAGTGACCATAATTCTATTCGTTTTAAAATAGTGATGGAAAAGGATAGACCAGATCTAAAAGTTGAAGTTCTAAATTGGAGAAAGGCCAATTTTGACGGTATTAGGCAAGAACTTTCAAAAGCTGATTGGAGGCAGATGTTCACAGGTAAAGGGACGGCTGGAAAATGGGAAGCCTTCAGAAATGAGATAACAAGAATCCAGAGAAAGTATATTCCTGTCAGGGTGAAAGGGAAGGCTGGTAACTATACGGAATGCTGGATGACTAAAAAAATTGACGGTTTTGTTAAGAAAAAGATGGAAGCATAGGTCAGGTACAGACAGGATAGATCGAGTGAATCCTTAGAAGTGTATAAAGAAAGTAGGAGCATACTTAAGAGGGGAATCAGGAGGGCAAAACGGGGACATGAGATAGCTTTGGCAAATAGAATTAAGGAGAATCCAAAGGGGTTTTACAAATATATTAAGGACAAAAAGGTAACTAGGTAGAGAATAGGGCCCCTCAAAGATCAGCAAGGCGGCCTTTGTGTGGAGCCACAGAAAATGGGGGAGATACTAAATGAATATTTTGCATCAGTATTTACTGTGAAAAAGAATATGAAAGATATAGACTGTAGGGAAATAGATGGTGACATCTTGCAAAATGTCCAGATTACAGAGGAGGAAGTGCTGGATGTCTTGAAACGGTTAAAGGTGGATAAGTCCCCAGGACCTGATCAGGTGTACCTGAGAACTCTGTGGGAAGCTAGAGAAGCGATTGCTGAGCCTCTTGTTGAGATATTTGTATCATCGATAGTCACAGGTGAGGTGCCGGAAGACTGGAGGTTGGCAAACGTGGTGCCACTTTTTAAGAAGGGTGGTAAGGACAAGCCAGGGAACTATAGACCAGTGAGCCTGATGTTGGTGGTGGGCAAGTTGTTGGAGGGAATCCTGAGGGACAGGATGTACACGTATTTGGAAAGGCAAGGACTGATTCGTGATAGTCAACATAGGAAACCATGCATGGGAAATCATGTCTCACAAACTTGATTGAATTTTTTGATGAAATAACAAAGAAGATTGATGAGGGCAGAGCAGTAGATGTGATCTATATGGACTTCAGTAAGGTGTTCGACAAGGTTCCCCATGGGAGACTGATTAGCAAGGTTAGATCTCATGGAATACAGGGAGAACTAGCCATTTGGATATAGAACTGGCTCAAAGGTAGAAGACAGAGGGTGGTGGTGGAGGGTTGTTTTTCAGACTGGAGGCCTGTGATCAGTGAAGTGCCACAAGGATCGGTGCTGGTTCCTCTACTCTTTGTCATTTACATAAAGGATTTGGATGCGAGCATAAGAGGTACAGTTAGTAAGTTTGCAGATGACACCAAAATTGGAGGTGTAGTGGACAGCAAAGAGGGTTACCTCAGATGACAACTGGATCTTGACAAGATGGGCCAATGGGCTGAGAAGTGGCAGATGGAGTTTAATTCAGATAAATGCGAGGTGCTGCATTTTGGGAAAGCAAATCTTAGCAGGATTTTATACACTTAATGGTAAGGTCCTAGGGAGAGTTGCTGAACAAAGAGACCTTGGAGTGCAGGTTCATAGCTCCTTGAAAGTGGAGTCGGAGGTAGATAGGATAGTGAAGAAGGCGTTGGTATGCTTTCCTTTATTGGTCAGAGCATTGAGTACAGGAGTTGGGAGGTCATGTTGCGGCTGTACAGGACATTGGTTAGGCCACTATTGGAATATTGCGTGCAATTCTGGTCTCCTTCCTATCGGAAAGATGTTGCGAAACTTGAAAGGTTCAGAAAAGATTTACAAGGATGTTGCCAGGGTTGGAGGATCTGAGCGACAGGGAGAGGCTGAACAGGCTGGAGCTGTTTTCCCTGGAGCGCCGGAGGCTGAGGGGTGACCTTATAGAGGTTTACAAAATTATGAGGGGCATGGTTAGGATAAATAGGCAAAGTGTTTTCCCTGGGGTTGGGGAGTCCAGAACTAGAGGGCATAGGTTTAGGGTGAGAGGGGAAAGATATAAAAGAGACCTAAGGGGCAACTTTTTCACGCGGAGGGTGGTACGTGTATAGAATGAGCTGCCAGTGGATGTAGTGGAGGCTGGTACAAATGCAACATTTAAAAGGCATCTGGATGAGTATCTGAATAGGAAGGGTTTGGAGGGATATGGGCCGGGTGCTGGCAGGTGGAACTAGATTGGGTTGGGATATCTGGTCAGCATGGACAGGTTGGACCGAATAGTCTGTTTCCATACTGTATATCTCTATGACTCTATGACTTAAAGAGTAGAAGAAACCTGGAGCACTTTCTCTGAAAAGGCTGTGGTTAAAAGATGTTTTTAAGACTGAAATCAATAGATTTTCCTTCATTAAGTTATTGAGTGATATGGAGCACAGATGGAAAAGTAAATTTGGGATAGAGATCAATCACAATTTAGCGGAATGACAGAGCAGGCCAAGAGTTTAAATAGCCTACTCCTGCTCTTAACTGTCCTGCCTCATACTCTGATCTGTAATTTCTAACTTCCGTTTTTCCATTTCCTCCTGGCTTGGAGGACAATGGGAATGTCATTCACCACTTCATTTCCATTTAGTTTCTGAATCTAAAACCTTGGTGTGATTTAAGGTAGCAGTGGTTCTGATAGTAATGCCTGGGGCACAGCACTCAGTACTTCTGCCAATGCGTCTCTACACTCAAAGCTATGTCTGTTCTTTACAACCATTTTGCCAATTTCTATTGATTACAAAATTATTCTTGGTCAGTGACATTTAGCTTTAGCTACTGTGTCACAAGAAGCACCTTTGAGGGGTGGAGAGCACCTTTAGCAAATTAATGCTGAAGCTTCCTGTTAAATTGTGTTGAAACCGGTCAAATGCCTTTCAAGTTGAGGCACACCAAAGCCAGGGGGTTTTCCTCAATCCACTTGGAATGTCATTTTTCCTGAATCCATGTTGATATTGTTGCCAGTGTAGGGTTGAAATTTGTATTATAATTCCATAGTTTCATGTCTCCATCGTGTGACTGTTTTGTATTTCATGTTGTTGCTACCTGTACATCAACACCTCTCCAGTCTCCAGTGACTCTACTATAAGATAATACTCCTTATTATCTCCAGTCTCTCTATTGTGGCAGTGTGAATATTAATTGCTGTGTCATATGCATGCCTGTTGAATGTTAATGGTTGCGACATATCAACTGCCATTGAGTAGGCCCAGACTGACCCCATTGCAGTGGCCAGTGAGCCCTATTTACTTCCTGGGGTGAGACTGGGACCTCGCATCGGAATTGGCAGCTGTTACATGGGTAGAGATGATGTCGGCGAGGTAGATCCAGTGGCAAAAGATGATGCCTGAAGATCAGTGATTTTGTTGTTGGTTGGGTCTAGTGCTGGTGGTGGCAAAGCAGTGATGGAAGGGCATCTTGGCAACAAGAATGAGAGATGCGACCCTAACATTGGTTGGGTCCACCACAGGTAACGGTGAGGCAGTGGCAATAGAGAATTGGCCTAGCGGCAAAAGATGGCAGCTGAAGAGTGGCAACTTCCACATTGGTTGGGTCTGGTGCAGATGGCAGTGAAAAAGAGTGGAGGAGGGATGGTGGCATAGGCGTCATTGATGAAGAGTCATCTCAGGGCTGATGGACTCTCTTTAAGCCATTTCCTTCTTTTTTTTCTTGTTCTTAAAACTATTCAAAATGGCGCTGGATTGTAGCGACAATGGAAAAGCTTTTCACTATATTTTACTGCTTTTCTCACCATAAAATATACATGACAGTAAAACCATTCATTTGTTTTTAAATTTTGGGTATATCAGAGTAAAAGGTGTAGTATATGGAGTATACAGTCTTTGTGACTGTCTTGTATAGCTTTGATGGTGACTAGCAAGACAATGATACACAATCCAATTGGAATCAATTATGTATTGAGAGAAGCTGTGACCTGCCTGATATTTGCACATCAGATTGGCCAAAAAACTTACAGTGTGACAAGAAATATTTATTAAATGTGAAAAGGAATAATATGAACAGACATTTCAAGTTAAAGATTTAATTCCAACAAAACTTTCCAAACAGGATTGAAAATTGTGATATTCTCAATTCTGCCTAAGCTTATGATGGTGGATTTTCAGATTGCAAGTCTGATATCTCTGATTATAATGGCCATAATTGCGATAACTTCCTAACTTGTGTTCACTGTGTCCCTTGTGTTTTGTTTAAATTCTAAATGTTAGTAGTTTAACCTTCCAGCATCTACAGCTAAATTATCCATCGACAAGAGATTAAATGAACCAAACGAGTCGAGAGTTGAGAAGGTGGAGTCAAATTGAATCAGTAAAACAAATATAAGCATTCAGACCCAAGCAGCTGTTATACTTTATTTCAGCTTTGGTTTGGGACTAAGATAACTTTCTGGAACAGAATCATTGACTACAGAAAACAAAAAGTGAGCAACCAAAATCAAAGCCTTTCGGGATTCCCCCAGATCTCCATTTCCTCATAATTTTTTTTCTTCCTATTTTGAGTCCTTGAATAATCTTGGTTAAGACAAAACAGTTAGTGATAGAATTGTACAGCAAAAAAGAAGACCATTCAGCCCATAATACCTGTACAGAGCTTGTAAATAGCCATTTTGCAAGTCCCAATCCCAAAGGTCAGTTCCAGTTCATTTAAATTTGTTTCATTACAATAAAACTCTGCATCTCATCTTTTGTTCTTTTTCTAATTAACTTATTTCTGTGTCCTCTGCTTACTGACTCTCACGTGGAAACAGTTTCTCATTTTTTGTATTACTGTACTAACTCATTACATCACTAGTGAAGCCTCATGACAAAATTCCACTAGTTTATCCAATAACTCAACCAGATTTTGCACAAACCACTCATCAAGAAAATGAGTGTGAACAAAATTGAAAACCAAAGAGCCCAAGTCTGACTCTGGGTTGTTGGATGCAATGGAGGCCTTTCTTTGAGCTTAACTTTCACCATCACCAATGGGCTCAAATCTTTTTAATCTCGTGCCTGTTTAATATTCAATAATTCCTTCAATTTTTATATCATTTTTAACAACTTTCATTCACTGTTTAGTCTTTTGATGGGTCCAGTTAAAATGTTATGCAATTCTGCTTGACAGACTGTCCTAGATCAATATGATATTGTGCAGTGCGTGTAACAGATTGTTCTAGATTATTGTGAAAGGATCACTAAGTGACCTGTGCACTAGCCAATAATGGATTGGCATTAAATCAGTCTCAGTAAAGCTGCAAGGTCCAAGTTTCTAAAAGCTTGCTATCTTATAGTCAGATGGTAGGGAAGAAAGGCAAGGAAGAGGCTTAAAGCACAACAGAAGAAACAAAAAGCTCCTAAGATAACCTTGCCACAGACGAAGGCATCATTCCATGTAGCAGTAAGCAATGCAGACTCAAAAATCTCTAGTTAGATATTAACTATACTCAGTTCGATGATAAATAGACTTAACATTAAGATAGGGGATTGAGAGTAGGTTTGAAACACACCCGTATTTCCGTCTCACCGAGATCTGTGTTGATGGAATCAGTTTTGGCTGTGGTTCCCGCCATGGTTGAATGTCCTCTATTGGTGTTCACAGAATAAGGAAAGCCAGTTGGTTGATTCTTTAGCAGGAGTCAGCATCGTTAGGAGGGGAAAAGTTGAAGACTGAAGAAAAACTTGCAGAACCCCGAAGAGTTCTTCAAATCATCTTCTGTGCCTTTGGTGGAACCCCAGAGAAGTAGGATAAATGGTTGAAAGTGGTGTTACGATGGAAGAGCTGGCACTGTCTCTGCAGAAGCTGCAATGTTTAAATGACAAATTAACCGGCTGTGCTTTCTCTCTTCCATTAGTTGTGGGGGAGAGACCAATCTTAATTATCCTAATAGCGTAAGACTCTTGGTGGTGGTAAATTGTGAATATTATGATCTTAATATTCTATTATACAAGTTTTATACAAAAATTTCTTTTCAAGTTGACCTGTGTTTTCTGTCAAGCTGCCAAACTGCAGTTGCACATTCACACTGCATCATAGTTTATACCTATTTCCCAGGCTTGTCCACGGTACTGGCAGAAGATATAACCTTACTTTCACATTTGGTACTACTGCAGGTCCTGATGGAGATGCAAAAGTATTTAAGTCAAGGTTTGTAGTCTAATTATGTACACATATAACCTAAAAGCATTCTTTAAAACTAGGATATATTAAGCTTAAGAATGAGCAAACCTTAATGTCTAATTCTCTTTTTTTTGCCACCAACCACAATTAATTCCTATTCATTTGGTAAAAGGCAAAGACGTTGTTGTAAGAAAGAGTCGGGCCCTTTTAATTAAAGTCATGAAAAGAAAGTCAGATGTTGTCTGTTTAAGTAGCAGCTTTTCTTTCCACAAGAAAGAAACTACAGTTTGAATCCTGTATTTGAACGAACAGCCCCACTTAACGTGATCATCCATTAATACAAACTGACCCATGAGTAAAACATTCATTAAAGCTCATTCAGGACTTACTGGGATACTTAAGTGACCAACTGACCTCATAATCCCCGTTTCTAGCTTACAGCTTCCCAAAGGGTTCAATGAACAGTTTTGTTGTGAAGCAGTCAATAGTCATCAGTGTATGGATAATGTTATTATACAATTAAACATTTGTCTCATCTTGTTTTGATATAGATCTGAAGAGTTTACTTGAGGTGATGGGCAGTGCTGGTCGGCGACTGACCATGCTGCAGCAGAATCGAACTGCCTTTGAGGATGCAATACTCACCAACCTGGAGAAACCCAGTCACCCAAAGGGTCTCGAGTGGACCATGGTGGAACCATCCAGTAACCCTTCAACTCCTGAACGGACACTGCCTGTCTACTTGTCCTATTTCGACATGTTGCTAACTGAAGACTATGCATGGCTATCTAAGGGGCTGGTGGAGCGGCCAGAGACTGACCACATCATGAAGACTGAGCTGCACAAAGAGCCAGAACAATGCCCCATAGTGGACAGTCAGGAGCTATGTGTACCCACAGAGCTGGACTATCAGAACAGTGTCCACTTTGAAGAAAGGTCACTAGAACAGGTTCAGACGATGGTGGTTGGTGAAGTTCTCAAGGAGATAGAAACAGCCTGTAAGCTACTAAACATTGCAGCAGGTAAATGATTCCAAAAGTAACTTAAACATTTGGGTTCAACAGCTAATCTGATCAAAATCATCATTTTAACTTTTCAAAATTAATCTAAAATATGGATTGTCTGCTGAGTTCAATCCCACAGTTATTGACTATTTATTAATTCCTTATTAAAAACATTTCATGAATTGTCACTGAATTAATCCTCTTGATACTCATAATTTCAATTTAATATGTTACTGTGCAACAGACTATTCTAGTTGGTGTGAGAGAAAGCAGTTGTAACCAGGTTTGTTAGATTAATCGATTTATTCAATTGTGTGGCATTACTGACTGATCAATGTGCTCTGATGCCCTAGAAGAGTTTGCTCCAAATTAATCTGACATTGTTTCATGGCAGATTGTTCCACAATGGAACAACGTTCACTTGCTCTGTATTAGTGTGACACACTGCATTATTGTACATTAACGATAGAGATAAAGAGAACATCTGCTATTGGCCGTAACATAACTGCATGCCATAGCATCTCTCCCAAGTGAGTGAATGTGAACTGATCTGCAGCACGCTGTGCCTTATGATAGTTTAATGATCTTATAACAATGAGATATATTGAGCATTCGCAGTTTGGCACTAAACAATTTGATGAAGTGCACAGTAGCTCAAACAACAAGTCTAAAGTTCATTTAATGAGGAATTAACTATTTTAACTGGAAGGAAAAGCGAACCTTGAACAGCTGAGCGATGAAGTAACCGATTTACAACCTTCAAGTTTTGTTCAATAAAATTAAGGAGAAAAGCAATCTTGTATCATGTCATTATGCAGAAGGTGGGTTTGAGTACTTTACAATAAAAGGAAGAGATGAATCTAGGAGGCACTGAGCAGGTGCAAGAGGGAAGGAAATAGTGAGGTTGGAAACAAAGGCTGAGTGAAGATGAGAGAGAGTTTGATGATGCCTAAGAGCAGGAAAAGACATCTAAAAAGGGGGAACTTGATAGAAAACATTAGAGTGCAGGAGTAGGATGGTTGGATCCTTGTAGAGCAGAGGGAGTGAGGGTTGAGGGGAGGTTATAATAAAATAAATAGGAGGTCAAGTGAACTTTTCAGATTGCTCCTTCTTGCTTTTAGTTATGTCCCTCCAAATTTAAATGCCCGATCTGGCCTATAGTCAGGTAGATCCAGCAGCTCCTTTCAGACATTTTCACAATCCACTGAGTATAACACGCAACTTGTGTTTGCATGAAGGTATTAATTATATGTGGAGGAGACTGTATTAAGCTCTTATCTATGGCAGTGGTCATGTTTCACTGCAATTACTCAGCAACTGTCATGCAAATGTGTCATTGTTGTCTGGTTTATATTTGCAGGAGTTTAGTGAGTTGGACCCTGTTATTGTTTTAAAACAGAGTTTTAGACCTAATGACATGAAGCATGGCAAAAAGGGTGCATTAGAATTTTATGCTTGCTTCTTATTTTAAGTGAGGTTCATTGCAATTTATTTAGTAAAGAAAGCAGACCAAAGGGTCACAGCAGGCTCTTTGAAAAAACAATCTAATTAGACCCACATTCTCCCTATAACTCTGTAATTCTCTCTCTGACAAGTATTTACGCAATTTCCTTTTGAAAAGTTACTTTTGAATTGGCTTCCGTCATTATTTACTTTATCATAATGACCATTTCCTGTAGAGGCCCGCATTGTCATGTTAATTTGCATGTATTTAAGGATAATTTGGACTCAGTACATATAAGCGTTGACTGTGCATCAGAGTATCTGGCACATTCAGTCAATTTTGATTTCTGAGCAAAGCTCAGTGTCAGGAGTGGTCTGTCTGCATTTTAGGGTTGCACTGTACTAATCGAAACATAGCCTCTTTGTCTTGACTTCAATAATCAGCAGTCCCCAAGATTTGAAGGTTTAAAAAATGAAGACATAGAAACATAGAAAGTTGCTGCAGGAGTAGGCCATTCGGTTCTTCAATCCTGCAACACCATTCCATATGATTGGCCTGATGTGACATGGTGGCTCAGTGGTTAGCACTGCTACCTCACAACGCCAGGGACCCGGGTTCGATTCCAACCTCGGGTGACTGTCTGTGTGGAGTTTGCACATTCTTCCTGTGTCTAGGTGGATTTCCTCCGGGTGCTCTGGTTTCCTCCCACAGTCCAAAGATGCGCAGGTCAGGTGAATTGGTCATGCTAAATTGCCCGTAAATTTAAGTGCATTAGGTAGGGGGAATGGGTCTGGTTGGGTTACTCTTCGGAGGGTTGGTGTGGACTAGTTGGGCCAAAGGGCCTGTTTCCACACTATAGGGAATCTAACCTAAAAAAATGGTTATGGTTGATCATGCAATGTCAGTATCCCGCTCTCGCTTTCTCTCTGTACCCCTTGATCCCTTTAGCTGCAAGGGCCTCATCCATCTCCCTCTTGAATCTATCTAATGAACTGGACCCAACAGCTTCCTGTGGGAGAGACTTCCACAGGTTCGCAATTGTCTGAGTGAAGAAATTCTTCCTCATCTCAGCCCTGAATGGAGTACCCCTTATTTTTAGACTGTGATTCCTGGTTCTGGACTTCCCCAACATTGGGAACATTCTTGCCACATCTAGCCTGTCCAGTCCGATCAGGATTTTATATGTTTCTATGAGATCGCCTCTCATTCTTTTAAATTCCAGTACAAGATTAGAGTGGTGCTGGAAAAGCACAGCAGGTCAGGCAGCATCAGAGGTACAGGAAAATTGATGTTTTGGGCAAAAGCCCTTCATCAGGAATGAACCTAAATTCCATTACAAGCCCAGTCAATTCAGACTTGCCTTACACTTTTATTCCTATCTTTTGTTATATTTTGCATACTACTGAGTACACTGTTTCAATTCTCTTCTTTGTACCCTGACTAGATTGTATGGAAGTTAAAGTATGGAGGTCTATACATCTTTCTTGAATGACCCCTCCTTTATTCTGCTCAACGTTAGTGGAGAACACCTCCCTACACAGCATGAGAATTCAATTATCATATTTCCAATATACAGTCTTACAGTCTTATTTTTGCTCTCTTCAAGTGAGGTCTCCAATTATTTGTTTCTTAGTTTTTAGACTGATTTTGTCCTTTGCCTCCCCTTTCACGTAATCACTATAGTCATTATTGGACCTCCTCCATTAGGTTATCTAGCAGCCAAGTTGACAGGATATTGAACCATGTGGTGCATCATCAACAGCTTTATCCATAGCTGGCACCCTCACATTCATACTTTCAGCAAGGGTCACCAAAAAGTGACCTACAGACGAGAGACTTTGGTGGATGGATGTGGCCTTCCCATTCCTGGACATGAAACTACAGAGAAACTTTGATTATCTGAACGTCGATTATCCAAATTGTCTTTGGATACAGCTAAGCGTGTTGCTAAATTCATGTAAGTTTGCCACTGGTCAGCTGTTACAGTTTATGATATTTGAACATAGTTGCAGGAGTTGACCATTCGGACCCTCGAGCCTGTTCTACCACTTAATTAAATCATAAGTGATCTGTATCTTAACTGCATTTACTCAAGTTGGTTCGATAACCTGAGAGTAGAGATATACAGGCGCTGAGGCACAGTTTATTTGAGTCTGAAGACAGGTGGCAAGCAGTATTCTAACTTACTCTCCAAGTTTCGCAATGTATCCCATCCCTTCATAAAATGTCAATCTGTTTATGCAGTGGCAAGAAGGAGGATGTGCATTGCTAAAACAATAATTTCTAGGTGTGGGTTAAAGACCAACATTCTGTTCAACAGGTTATAGCTAATACCCTGCATGTAACCCTGTTCAAAGAGCCCAGAACAATATTCAACAGTTTCATTAACAATAGGGATTGGAAAATGCAAAAAGAGGAACAAATGTATTCAAGGAATCAAATTAACTATTAATGGAGTTGGAAGGACATGTGGAGTGCTGCTTCTTTATTTTCTTTATTCATTCACAGGATGTGGATATCATTGGAAAAGCCAGCATTGATTGTGCATTTTCCATTGCTCTTGAGAAGGTAGACAGCAAAGTGACTTCTGAGGCCAGGTTTGAGGTAACTTAGGAGTTAACAACATTGCTGTGGGTCTGGAGTCCCATGTAGGCCAGACTAGGTAAGGAAGGCAGACAGCTTTTTACAGCAATCAGGTTGTTTCATGCTCATCATTACTGAGTAGCTTTTAATTCCAGATTCATTTCGTTCATTGAGCTAAACTGCCCTAGTGATGGGATTTCAACACGTGTATCCAATTCATGCCTCTAAAGACTAGTCCAATAACAATAGCCACTATTCTATTGTACCTACTTATAAAAAGAGTTAGTACACTTCACAGTTATTTATTGTCTGAAGTACTATTCATATCTTTCTGAGTGGGCGGCACGGTGGCACAGTGGTTAGCACTGCTGCCTCACAATGTCAGAGACCTGGGTTCAATTCCCACTTCAGGCAACTGTCTGTGTGGAGTTTGCACATTCTCCCCGTGTCTGTGTGGGTTTCCTCCAGGTGCTCCGGTTTCCTCCCACAGTCCAAACAAAATGTGCAGGTTAGGTGAATTGGCCGTGCTAAATTGCCCGTAGTGTTAGATGAAAGAGTAAATGTAGGGAGTGGGTTGCTCACCGAGAGTTGATGTGAACTTGTTGGGCCAAAGGGCCTATTTCCGCACTGTAGGTAATCTAATCAAGGTGGTGTATGAATGCATGTCTATTTTTCTTATCCTGGTTTGTATGCTCAGGTTTTCCTGTTGGCCAACATTCATTCCTGTTATAAAACAGAAAATGGTCGAGAAATTTAACTGGTGGGGCAGCATCTGTGAAGAGAGAAACATAACTTTCCCTTTCTCCTTTACATCTCCAGCATCTATAGTATCTAGCTTTTATCTACTACTGTCAATTTTTTTGCTGGCCATTAGCACCAGATTAATCCTGAGCTACCCTCTAAAACAACCCGAGCAACTGTAGGCAGCTCATATTTTTCTTCAAGAACAATTAAGGAGGGGCCAGAAGTACAGACCCAGCTCACGATACCCATGTTTCACAGAAGGCTTGCAATCTCCTTACCCCCTTATTATCATCATTCCAGGATATTAATGAACTGCAAAACAGATTTGTTTACATTTCTCAGAGCATTATCTAAAAATCATTCTGTGGCCTTACATCACAGGTGAGGTGCCAGAAGACTGGAGGTTGGCTAACATGGTGCCACTGTTTAAGAAGGGTGGTAAGGACAAGCCAGGGAATTAAGACCAGTGAGCCTGATGTTGGTGGTGGGCAAGTTGTTGGAGGGAATCCTGAGGGACAGGATGTACATGTATTTGGAAAGGCAAGGACTGATTAGGGATAGTCAACATGGCTTTGTGCGTGGAAAATCATGTCTCAGAAACTGGATTGAGAACAATGGGGATTGATGAGAGCAGAGCAGTAGATGTGGTCTATATGGACTTCAGTAAGATGTTCGACAAGATGAGACTTGTGAGCAAGGTTAGATCTCACAGAATACAGGGAGAACTGTATACAGAACTGGCTCAAAGGTAGAAGACAGAGAGTGGTGGTGGGTTGTTCTTCAGACTGGAGGCCTGTGACCAGTGGAGTGCCACAAGGATTGGTGCTGGTTCCTCTACTCTTTGTCATTTACTTAAATGATTTGGATGCGAGCATAAGAGGTACAGTTAGTAAGTTTGCAGATGACACCAAAATTGGAGGTATAGTGGACAGCAAAGAGGGTTACCTCAGATGACAACTGGATCTTGACAAGATGGGCCAATGGGCTGAGAAGTGGCAGATGGAGTTTAATTCAGATAAATGCGAGGTGCTGCATTTTGGGAAAGCAAATCTTAACAGGATTTTATACACTTAATGGTAAGGTCCTAGGGAGTGTTGCTGAACAAAGAGACCTTGGAGTGCAAGTTCATAGCTCCTTGAAAGTGGAGTCGCAGGTAGATAAGATAGTGAAGAAGGCGTTGGTATGCTTTCCTTTATTGGTCAGAGTATTGAGTATAGGTGTTGGGAGGTCATCTTGCGGCTGTACAGGACATTGGTTGGGCCACTGTTGGAATATTGCGTGTAATTCTGGTCTCCTTCCTATCGGAAAGATGTTGCAAAACTTGAAAGGGTTCAGAAAAGATTTCCAAGGCTGTTGCCAGGGTTGGGGGATCTGAGCTACAGGGAGAGGCTGAACAGGCTGGGGCTGTTTTCCCTGGAGCGCTGGAGCCTGAGGAGTGACTTTATAGAGCTTTATAAAATCATGAGGGGCATGGATAGGATAAATAGACAAAGTATTTTCCTTGGGGTGGGTGAGTCCAGAATTAGAGGGCATAGGTTTATGGTGAGAGGGGAAAGATATAAAAGAGACCTAAGGGGCAACCTTTTCATGCAGAGGGTGGTGCGTGTATGGAATGAGCTGCCAGTGGATGTGGTGGAGGTTGGTACAATTGCAACATTTAAAAGGCATTTGGATGGGTATATGAATAGGAAGGGTTTGGAGGGATATGGGCCAGGTGCTGGCAGGTGGGACGAGATTGGGTTGGGATATCTGGTCGGCATGGACAGGTTGGACCGAAGGGTCTGTTTCCATGCTGTACATTTCTATGACTATGGCTCTAAGAAATAAAGTCTTTCAGCCTGTTCAATATAATTTCTCACTTTGCCTCTCAGTTCCTCATTTCTGATATACACAGGGATTCAGTGGTCTTGTATTCATAAACTATCCCAATATTAAAATCTGACCGTATCAATCGAAAACATAGGACCTGACTTTTGGTCATCAAGGTCAATTAGAAAGGAAGAAGTCAGATTGATTACAGGCTTTAGTTGATTGAACATTTTCAGGGCTGAGCCAATTGTCAAATTGGGCATCTAACTCAACCAATACAATGTTAGAATAGAGTCAATCAAGGTTGGGTTGACCTGTAAACATTAAATTGGCAATAGAGTTTAAAATGTGATAGAGTTTCTGCAATTTATGCTTTACTAATTCTACTAAATATTATGGTTTTATGTAGTAGCAGTCACTTCACCAATGTTAAAGGGTCTACAGCTGGCGTAATGGAAAGTTTGTGACGGTGCCATGCACAGCCTGTTCCAAACAAACGCCACCATTTTGGCTATGGCTACAGGGCAGGTACAGGTTACACCAGATCATATCAAGTAAACGTGCTAGCCCAGTGCTTTCAGCATGAAACAATTCTAAACCAGTTGGAAACAGTGCCAGGCCTTTAACATGTGCTTCCTCATAGCATGGCACCTTGTTGATCCCATAAGCCTACCTGCTTTTATTACCTCATTCCAATGTTCATCTTGATGCCTGGGGTGCTGTTTTGAAGGGAGGGCTATGATTCAGACATTCACTCTTCACAGTAAACATTTCTCACTACAACTAGAAACAGGAATCTCAAGAGTAATTACCCTTCTATAACCTATAGAGTCATCATTAAAGAGATGGGCTAAGATGGCACATGATTTGGAGATGCCGGTGTTGGACTGGGGTGTACAAAGTTAAAAATCACACAACACCAGTTTATGGTCCAACAGGTTTAATTGGAAGCACACTAGCTTTCGGAGCAACCATCACCTGATGAAGGAGCGTCGCTCCGAAAGCTAGTGTGCTTCCAATTAAACCTGTTGGACTATAACCTGGTGTTGTGTGATTTTTAACTAAGATGGCACAGATCTGGTAAAGAACCTGAAGCCATGTTATGCATCATTGACACTTTTGTTTGGAGTAGGAGACATGTTCAGTCAAAGTTTACAGTTTCAGTCAAAATTGTAAAAGCAAACATTCCATAATGACAGCCTTGTATTAGTCTTTCTGTCCTTTTAAGCACTTTCACTTATCAGCTGCCTGGTTCAGTGCTGAATGACAGAGAGAGTTAAGTGCACCTTCATGAAGGCTAGGCAAATATGGTGGGCAGCTGTTGGCAGCTAAACTGATAGATTTGAAAAATTCACCACATCATAGCATAAATATGTTTACTCCTGGTTTAGAGACAGTGGGTTTTGGGGTTTTCAAGTAACCCACTGAGAGACCTAGGCCTATAATTCTCACATGTGAATGAAGTTTCCTTACTATCTGATCTGAAGTCCTGATTCCCAACCCCGCCCACCAAAGTGTGCAACTTCTTGTTTGTCAGGGACCGTCCTCCACCAATAGCATTTTCACATGGCAATTGGCCAATTCATAAACGTGGCAAACTGCCGGGCTAGGACAGGAAATGATAATGAGAACCTGCTATTAGAGTTGTCAGGATCTCTGTAATCATAGCATTCCTGGGATTTCACAATCATTTATCCTTGCCCACTCCCAAAATGTCAGAAGTCACATGACCAGGTTATAGTCCAACAGGTTTATTTGAAATCACACAAGCTTTGAGAGTGCAGTCCCTTCGTCAAATTCAATGAGAGAGCAGGGCACACACACACAGAATTTATAGGCAGAGCGCTCAAAAGATCAGACAACTGATGTGTCACATAATGTGTCTCTGCAGGTGACCAACAGTGCTAGACGGTGTGTAAAGCGTTTATAAAGTCAATGCCAGTGGTGTACTGTCATGTCAGGTTCTAGATTAGAGTGGTGCTGAAAAAGCACAGCAGTTCAGCCAGCATCTGAGGAGCAAGAAAAGCCCTTCATCAGGAATAGAGGCAGAGTGCCTGCAGGGTGGAAAGATAAATGAGACGAGGGTGGGGGTGGGGAGAAAGTAGCATACCCCCCTCTCATTTATCTCTCCACCCTGCAGGCACTCTACATCTATTCCTGATGAAGGGCTTTTGCCCGAAACATCGATTTTCCTGCTCCTCGGATGCTGCCTAAACTGTTATGCTTTTCCAGCACCACTCTAATCTAGAATCTGGTTTCCAGCATCTGCAGCCCTCGTTTTACCCTGTACTGTCATGTCAATCAAGCAAAGTGATAGGAATATACAAAAGGTAACATCTCAGGCCCAATGAAATGATTCACCCCATAGATTTTTATGTGTGTAAGATGGTGGGGAGAGAGTGTATGTGTATATGTGTTTGAGGGTGTATGAGAGAGTAAACGTGTGTGAGACAGTATGTGTGTCACACACACATACTCTCTCACATATGTTTACTCTCTCATACACTCTCAAACACACATACACATACACTTTCTCCCCACCACCATCCAACACTCTTTGTCACCTGCAAAGACATATTATCTGACACTCCACTCATACCAGTTGTATGATCTTCTGATCTCTCTGCCCTTGATCTCTCTGCCTATAAACTGTGTGTGTGCCCTACTCTCTCACAGCACCCAACAAAGGGTCTGTGCTCTGAAAGCTTGCGTGATTTCAAACCTGTTGGACTATAACCTGGTGTCATGTGACTTCTGACTTTGTCCACTCCAGTCTTACATTAGCACCTCCACATCATCACTCCCAAAAATATCGGATTATAGAGTAGGAAATTTGCAATATTTGTAACAAAATTCAGCCATTCAGCTTCTATGATTTGGAGACGCTGGTGTTGGACTGGGGTGTACAAAGTTAAAAATCACACAACACCAGGTTATAGTCCAACAGGTTTAATTGGAATCACTAGCTTTCAGAGAGCTGCTCCTTCATCAGGTGGTTGTGGGCTAGCACTCTGAAAGCTAGTTTCACTCTATGTTTCACTCAATCACTTTGATAGGACACAGGAGAGAGATAGACTGGAAGCCCCAACTCTTCCTTCCCTTATGTCCATATTCAGTGCAATGTAATTTTGATAAGGCTGAAATGTATTCCCAAACCTCCATTAGCTCGTGGTCCATCTAAAAGTCAGAACCAGCATGCTTTCCTGGATGTAATCAAGGAGCAGTATAATTTAGTCGCAGGTAGATAGGATAGTGAAGAAGGCATTTGGTATGCTTTCCTTTATTGGTCAGAGTATTGAGTACAGGAGTTGGGAGGTCATGTTGCGGCTATACAGGACATTGGTTAGGCCACTGTTGGAATATTGCGTGCAATTCTGGTCTCCTTCCTATCGGAAAGATGTTGTGAAACTTGAAAGGGTTCAGAAAAGATTTTCAAGGATGTTGCCAGGGTTGGAGGATTTGAGCTACAGGGAGAGGCTGAACAGGCTGGGGCTGTTTTCCCTGGAGCGTCGGAGGCTGAGGGGTGACCTTATAGAGGTTTACAAAATTATGAGGGGCATGGATAGGGTAAATAGGCAAAGTCTTTTCCCTGGGGTCGGAGAGTCCAGAACTAGAGGGCATAGGTTTAGGGTGAGAGGGGAAAGATATAAAAGAGACCTAAGGGGCAGCTTTTTCACGTGGAGGGTGGTACGTGTATGGAATGAGCTGCCAGAGGATGTGGTGGAGGCTGGTACAATTGCAACATTTAAGAGGCATTTGGATGGGTATATTGTGTGTAATCAGGCTCAATAGCACTGATTTGTTACCTGGACACACCCAGAGGCAGACAGTATTGTTCCTTTGGAGTAAAATCCTCGACAATGACAGATGTGGAATTCCACAGAAGAGTACTATTTTAGATATATCCACTAAAAGTTACTTTGGAAACTTCCAGAAGCTTGAATTGTATTCAAAGAATCCCTACAGAGTGGAAACAGGCCCTACAGCCCAACAAGCCTCCAAAGAGTAACCCACCCAGACCCATTATTTACCCCTGACTAATGTACCTAACCTACACATCCCTGAAAACTATGGGCAATTTAGCATGGCCAATTCACCTAATCTGCACATCTTTGGATTCTGGGAAGAAACCAGAGAAAACCTATGCAGACATAGGGAGAATGTGCAAACTCCACACAGACAGTCATCTGAGGTTGGAATTGAACCCAGGTCTCTGGCATTGTGAGGCAGCAGTGTTAACCACAGTGCCATGTATTCCTGTGGTAAAAGTTAATTGATCTGTTAGCAATTAAAACAGAAAATGATGGAGTCTGGCAGCAGCTATGGAGACAGAGAAACACTAACATTTTGAATCCTGTGTGATTGTTCTTTGGAACTGCTAAATTTTGGGTGGACACTGTCCGTTTTGGCACAGATTGAGAACCCCATTGATTTCTTGCTTCCAAGGTCTAAGAGTAAGGAACACATCAGAATGACTGGAAATGAATTTGCAAGCAAATCAGCCATTTATGATCCAAGTAGGAGCCAATGATTTTGGGAAGGTAAGGCCTGAAGAAGTTTAGGAGATTAGGAGACAGATTTAAGACTCGGGGAGCAATCCCAAGTGTTCCTTCATCAAATCACTAAAGAGTTATGACACAGCAAGAAGCTCTTCAGCCCATCATTAAATGAAAATCATTATCAGTACTAAGCTCCTGCTTTCCCCCCATACCCTTACGTATTGGCTTTATCCAAATATCATCCAGTGCCCTTTCAAATGCCTCAAAGTAAGCTGCCTCCTCCACACTTGTAGGCAGTGCATTCCATCCTCTAGCATTGACTTAGTGAAAAAAGTTTTGCTCTCTTCACTCTTGTTTTGCAGATCACTTTAAATTGTGTTCTAGGATTGGGAAGGATAAAAAAGATGGGGGAGCATAACTGACGCACCATGGTGTGTTGCAAGATAAAATTTTCCAACACTACTATCTTCTATAAGCTCATTTTGAGATCATCTAAATGTTGCCTACATACAAACTCCCTATTAGTCCTGCCCATCCATTAACGCTAGGTTACTGAACGACATTGGCTCTCAGTCCAGCAATGGCTTGATTCAAAAATTCTAGTCCTCCTGTTGAAGTTCCCCTGTCCTTTTCTATTCCTTTAGGGTGAATGGTGGCTCAGTGGTTAGCACTATTGCCTTGTAGTGCCAGAGACCTGGGTTCAATTCCATCCTTCAGCAACTGTCTACAAATTCTCTCTGTGTGGGTGTACTCCCACAGTTCAAAGGTGTGCAGGTTAGGTGGATAACTGTGCTAAAGTGTCCAGGGATGTGTGGGTTAGCCAGTGGAAATATAGGGCAAGGGAGTGGCTCTAGGTGGGATGCTCTTTAGAGGGTTTGGTGTGGATTCAAGGGGCTGAATGGCCTGCTTCCATGCTGTAGGGATTCTATGATTTGATTCTCTGTAAATCTAACTCCCTCCAACCAAAACCACTGAGAGCTCTGCATTTTTCTAACTCTAGCCTAGTGTCGTCTTTTCAACTCCTTTTCCCTATCACAGGCAGCTGTGATTATAGCTGCCTCACTCCTGCTAACCCTCTCTGTTCTCTGCTGCTCCGTCCCACTACATGGCACTCCTTAAAGTACACCTCTATTCGCCACCAAGCTAATATCGGAACTTTTGCCCCAAAATCAATTCTCATCCTATGTTTGTTTTCTGGGTCTTATATAACAGAATTCATCATTATATGGGACACTAGTTCAGGAAAAGGTGGGAACCTGTCTAAAATGATGACCACATTTCAATAGGATGGGGGCTAATGTACTGATGACACAGAGAGCAAGATACCCTTTAAACGACATTGTCAAGGGACAGAAAGAATGAAAACAATCAGAAAAAGCAAGAAGAGAAGGTAGAACTTAAAGAGGTAAATATACAAATAAAGAACATTGGATTGTGGAAAGCATAAAGGGAAAGAGTAAGAAGAGCAAACTGACTAGTTAAATAGCAAAGACTGAGATAAAGTAATGTGGTATTACCTTGGTCACAAGCTAAAGGGAAATTAGAAGTGTTATGTAGGGTCAGAAAAAGATAAAATGCATATATTGCATTGGATGCAGAAAAAAAAATTGAAGAATTGAGAAAATATTTCAAAACAGGCAGGAAATAATTCCAGAGAAGAATTCTGAGTGGGAAGGTCCAGGGCTCCATATTTCCAAGTGGCCTACTGCCTGTTTTGGGGATCCATCAATATCAAACAAATGGGTCCAATGTTTGCAAGGGGACAAATGTCGACACAGTAGTAAGAACTTGGTTGACTATCGGCTAGAGGTCTCAGCTGAGAGGGAGAATGTTGAGTTAGTTAACACTGTGAAGTTAATAAAACATCCTTAACAGGAGCATCAACAAATTAAATTTGACACCATTAAACAAAGTGTTGCCAACATTAACAGGGAGATTTTCATTTTCATTGCTGACAGAATGGATTTTGATTGCTCATTTGTAAAATCCTCTTACATTCCATCCCGTCAAGGATTCTGCCTGCAGTCTGTTCCTCTATCTTCTCTGTCACACAATGGAATCAAAGATTGACCCCAAGGGTTCAGTTACTTACTGCAGAATTCTCAGTCTCTAACCTTATAGAACATAGAACATTACAGCGCCCTCAATGTTGCGCCGACCTGTCATACCAATCTGAAGCCCATCTAACCTACACTATTCCATGTACGTCCATATGCTTGTCCGATGACGACTTAAATGTACTTAAAGTTGGCGAATCTACTACCGTTGCAGGCAAAGCATACCCTTACTACTCTCTGAGTAAAGAAACTACCTCTGGCATCTGTCCTATATCTATCATCCCTCAATTTAAAGCTATGCGCTCTCATGCTGCCGTCACCATACTTGAAAAAAGGCTCTCCCTGTCCACCCTATCTAACCCTCTGATTATCTTATATGTCTCTATTAAGTCACCTCTCAACCTTCTTCTCTCTAACAAAAACAACCTCAAGTCCCTCAGCCTTTCCTCGTAAGACCTTCCCTCCATACCAGGCAGCATCCTAGTAAATCTCCTCTGCATCTTTTCCAAAGCTTCCACATTCTTCTTATAATGCGGTAACCAGAACTGTACACAATATTCCAAGTGCGGCCGCACTAGAGTTTTGTACAGCTGTAGCATAACCTCATGGTTCCGGAACTCGATCCCTCGATTAATAAAAGCTAAGACAATGTATGCCTTCTTAACAACCCTGTCAACCTGGGTGGAAACTTTCAAGGATCTGTATACCTGGACACCAAGATCTCTCTGCTCATCTACACTACCAAGAATCTTACCATTAGCCCTGTACTTTGCATTCTGGTTACTCCGACCAAAGTGAATCACCTCACACTTGCTCGCATTAAACTCCATTTTCCACCTCTCAGTCCAGCTCTGCAGCTTATCTATGTCTCTCTGTAATCTACAACATCCTTCGTCACTATCCACAACTCCACCGACCTTAGTGTCGTCTGCAAATTTACTAACCCACCCTTCTATGCCCTCATCCAGGTCGTTTATAAAAATGACGAACAGCAGTGGGCCCAACACCGACCCTTGCGGTACACCACTGGTAACTAGACTCCAGGATAAACATTTCCCATCAACCACCGCTCTCTGTCTTCTTTCAGCAAGCCAATTACTGATCCAAACTGCTATATCTCCCACAGTCCCATTCCTCTGCATTTTGTACAATAGCCTACTGTGGGAAACCTTATCGAACTCCTTGCTGAAATCCATATACATCACACCAACCGGTTTACTCTCACCTACCTGTTTGGTCACCTTCTCAAAGAACTCAATAAGGTTTGTGAGGCACGACCTACGCTTCACAAAACTGTGCTGACTATGCCTAATCAAATTATTCATTTCGAGATGATTATAAATCCTCTCTCTTATAATCTTTTCCAACACTTTACCAACAACTGAAGTGAGGCTCACTGGTCTATAATTACCAGGATTGTCTCTACTCCCCTTCTTGAACAGCGGAACCACATTTGCTATCCTCCAGTCTTCTGGCACTATTCCTGTAGACAATGATGATTTAAAGATCAATGCCAAAGACTCGGCAATCTCCTCTCTGGCTTCCCAGAGGATCCTAGGATAAATCCCATCCGGCCCAGGGGACTTATCTATTTTCACACTCTGCAGGATTTCTAATACCTCCTCCTTGTGAACCTCAATCACACCTAGTCTAGTAGCCTGTATTTCAGTAATCTCCTTGACAACATTGTCATTTTTTAGAGTGAATACTGTTGAAAAATATTCATTTCGTGCTTTCCTTATCTCCTCTGACTCCACACACAACTTCCCACTACTACCCTTGATTGGTCCTAATCTTACTCTCGTTATTCTTTTATTCCTTAAATACCTATAGAAAGCCTTAGGGTTTACCCTGATCCTATCAGCCAACAACTTCTCATGTCTCCTCCTGGCTCTTCTGAGCTCTTTCTTTAGGTCTTTCCTGGCTACCTTGTAACCCTCAAACGCCCTAACTGAGCCTTCACATCTCATCCTAACATAAGCCTTCTTCTTCCCCTTGACCAGAGATTCCACTTTCTTCGTAAACCATGGCTCCCGCGCTCTACAGCTTCCTCCCTGCCTGACAGGTACATACTTATCTAGGACACACAGTAGCTTTTCCTTGAATAAGCTCCACATTTCTTATGACCGATCCAGTTCAATTTCTGCAAATCCCAGGAATATGATAGTGTGGAATTCAGTAATGGTAATGATTTTGAATATCAAGAAATGATTCTCTTTTGTTGGAAATGGTCATTGCCTGGTACTTGTGTGTTGTTAATATATTACTTGTCACCCATTGTGTGGTCCAGAACTTGTTGCTTATGGACATGGATTGCTGAAATATCTGAGGAGTCACAAATAGTGCTGAATTTTATGCAGTCATTAATAAACATTCCCTTTTGTGACCTTATAGTGGAAAGAAGGTCATGGATGGAGGAACTGACGATGATTGGATCTACCTTGAGGAGCTGCAGTAATGATTTATTTGGACTTGCAATGATTGTGCAACTACAGCTATCTTCCTTTGTGTTAGTCTTCCTTTAGGACTCTTAAAACTTCCCTTTCCTCATGATCAAAGCTTTTGATCTTCTGCCGTCATTTCTTCTTATGTGATTCAGCGTCACTTTTTTTTTTGTTTGAGAATGCCATGTACTGCTTTTGAACACTCTGCTATATTAAAAATGGCACATACATTTATGTTACTGTTGTTGTTAAATGCATCAATTAGCAATGATGTGTTGTGTGAAGATTACCAAGTAGTCAGGAATTTGTTGTAGGGCAGAAAAAAGATAAAAGGCTCAGGGTGTAATTATAAATTAAACAGCAAAGGTTGAATGGGTTAAAGCACAATCTGAACAAAAATGATTTGCTGATGCCTTGAAACATAATCCTAGATGATTTATTAAATATCAGTGAATCTCATGCGGCATTTTTCACTATTAAATCAAATGAAAAATTGACAACTTGTGACATGCTACTAAAACTCCATGGCATCAGTGCCAACCTGTACCACTTCGTTAATTGTACAGGATCTTATTCTCTGGATGTGTGACTGCTACAAAATGACAAGCACAGATTCTTTCACATCAATGTCAAGATTAGAGTGGTGCTGGAAAAGCACATCAGTTCAGGCAGCATCCGAGGAGCAGGAAAATCAGTGTTCATCATTCCTGATGAAGGGCTTTAGCCTGAAATGTCGATTTTCCTGTTCCTCGGATGCTGCCTGACCTGCTTTGCTTTTCCAGCACCACTCTAATCTTGAGTCTAATCTTCAGCATCTGCAATATCCACCTCCGCCTCCTTCACATAAATGTCAAGTTCTGATCTTGTGTTGGAAACGTTGGTGGTTATTTTGGACAGGTCAGAAGGAAGGCTGCTGTTTGGAAAATTGAGTTGTCACACAGGTTCAATGAGAAGTGCTTCCCTGAGGTTGAAGTCAATGTTAATAACTGAGGGAGGATAGAATTAAGTTAGCTGCCAAGAACATCTTTTTTTCAGAGTCTCTTACCTGTGGAACAAATTGTCAGAACATGCAGTGACAATGGAGTTATAACAGCCATTCAGTATGGAATTGAATGAATTTTTGTGAACAGTGAGAAGTCATCTCGACCTATAGCAAGTCAATGGGTTAGCTGTACAATTGATACTGGTCATTGCAGTCCCCTGGAACTTTCACGATTTACCTTTGAGAATCAAGCAGGAGTCACCCGGAGATTTATCCCCCTGAACTTGTTCTCTTTATTGTCAATACCACTCCCAGGAAATTGTATGAGTTGGGTTGGCTTTGATGCAGATGGATAGTAACATGCCTGGGTGGGAACAAGTAAAGTGGATCAATTTGTCTTCTTCATGCTTCATATGTTTGCTCAATTTACCACTGCAAATCTGCTTTAATTTGATGGAACTCTGTTACAGGAAGGATATTATTAAGTTTAACCAAGACTCCCGCCCACCCTCTGACGACCCCTTCTCCTGCCTCCAACACACCCCATCCACCTGGACACCCCGTGCTAGCCTCCTACCTGCCCTCGACCTCTTCATAGCCAACTGCCGCCGCGATATTAACCGCCACCTGAACTCCCCCACCCCTCTCACCCACTCCAACCTCTCACCCTCAGAACGCGCAGCCCTCCACTCACTCCGTTGCAACCCCAACCTCACTATCAAACCAGCAGACAAGGGAGGCGCGGTGGTAGTTTGGCGCACCGACCTCTACACCGCTGAGGCCAAACGCCAGCTCGCAGATACCTCCTCCTACTGCCCCCTTGACCAGGACCCCACCTCCCACCACCAAACCATCATCTCCCAGACCGTCCATAACCTCATCACCTCGGGGGATCTCCCATCCACCGCCTCCAACCTCGTAGTCCCACAACCCCGCACCTCCCGCTTCTACCTCCTGCCCAAAATCCACAAACCTGACTGCCCCGGCCGACCCATTGTCTCCGCCTGCTCCTGCCCCACCGAACTCATCTCCGCATACCTTGACACCGTCCTGTCCCCCTTAGTCCAAGAACTCCCCACCTACGTTCGGGACACCACCCATGCCCTCCACCTGCTCCATGATTTTCGCTTCCCCGGTCCCCAACGCCTTATTTTCACCATGGACATCCAGTCCCTGTACACCTCCATCCCCCATCATGAAGGACTCAAAGCCCTCCGCTTCTTTCTTTCCCGCCGTACCGACCAGTACCCTTCCACTGACATCCTCCTTCGACTGACTGAACTGGTCCTCACCCTGAACAACTTCTCTTTCCAATCCTCCCACTTCCTCCAAACGAAAGGAGTAGCCATGGGCACCCGCATGGGCCCCAGCTATGCCTGCCTCTTCGTAGGATATGTGGAACAATCCATCTTCCGCAACTACACTGGCCCCACCCCCCACCTTTTCCTCTGCTACATCGATGACTGTATCGGTGCCGCCTCGTGCTCCCATGAGGAGGTTGAACAGTTCATCCACTTCACCAACACCTTCCACCCCGACCTCAAATTCACCTGGACAGTCTCAGATTCCTCCCTCCCCTTCCTCGACCTTTCTATTTCTATCTCAGGCGACTGAATCAACACGGACATCTACTACAAACCGACCGACTCCCACAGCTACCTGGACTACACCTCCTCCCATCCTGCCCCCTGTAAAAACGCCATCCCATTCTCCCAATTCCTTCGACTCCGCCGCATCTGCTCCCAGGAGGACCAGTTCCAAAAATGCACATCCCAGATGGCCTCCTTCTTCAAGGACCGCAATTTCCCCCCGACGTGGTCGACGATGCCCTCCACCGCATCTCTTCCACTTCCCGATCCTCCGCCCTTGAACCCCGCCCCTCCAACCGCCACCAGGACAGAACCCCACTGGTCCTCACCTACCACCCCACTAACCTCCATGTACAGCGCATCATCCGCCGTCATTTCCGCCACCTCCAAACGGACCCCACCACCAAGGATATATTTCCCTCCCCTCCCCTATCAGCATTCCGTAAAGACCACTCCCTCCGTGACTCCCACGTCAGATCCACACCCCCCACCAACCCAACCTCCACTCCCGGCACCTTCCCCTGCAACCGCAGGAGGTGCAAGACTTGCGCCCACACCTCCCCCCTCACCTCCCTCCAAGGCCCCAAAGGAAACTTCCATATCCGCCACAGATTCACCTGTACCTCCACACATATCATCTATTGCATCCTCTGCACCCGATGTGGCCTCCTCTATATTGGGGAGACAGGCCGCCTACTTTCGGAGCGTTTCAGAGAACACCTCTGGGACACCCGGACCAACCAACCCAACCACCCTGTAGCTCAACATTTCAATTCCCCCTCCCACTCCACCAAGGATATGCAGGTCTTTGGACACCTCCATCGTCAGACCACAGCGAAACGACGGTTGGAGGAAGAACGCCTCATCTTCCGGCTAGGAACCCTCCAACCACAAGGGATGAACTCGGATTTCACCAGTTTCCTCATTTCCCCTCCCCCCAGCCTGTCTCAGTCAAATCCATCAAATTCAGCACCACCTTCCTAACCTGCAATCTTCTTCCCGACCTCTCCACCCCCACCCCAGTCTGACCTATCACCCTCACCTTGACCTCTTTCCACCTATCACATTTCCGACGCCCCTCCCCCAAGTCCCTCCTCCCTATCTTTTATCTTAACCTGCTGGACCAACTTTCCTCATTCCTGAAGAAGGGCTAATGCCCGAAACATCGATTCTCCTGTTCCCTAGATGCTGCCTGACCTGCTGCGCTTTTCCAGCAACACATTTCCATCTCTGATCTCCAGCATCTGCAGACCTCACTTTCTCCTATTATTAAGTTGGATAAGGTTCAGAAGAGATTTACCAGAACGTTGCCAGGACTGGAGGGTTTGAGTTATAAGCAGAGGCTGGATAGGCTGGGACTTACTTCACTGGAACATGACAGATTGAGGTGCAGCCTTATAGAGGTTTATAAAATCAGAATAGGAAGGAGACCAGAATTGCACACAATATTCCAACAGTGGCCTAACCAATGTCCTGTACAGCCGCAACATGACCTCCCAACCCCTATACTCAATACTCTGACCAATAAAGGAAAGCATACCAAACGCCTTCTTCACTATCCTACCTGCGACTCCACTTTCAAGGAGCTATGAGCAGATCTGGGCATCACATCTTAGTAAGGCTTTGGCCTTGGAGGGAGTTCAATGCAAGTTTGCAAGGATTAAAGGGATGAAGTTATGAGGAGAGATTATTAAAATTGGGCCTTTATTATTTAGAATTGAGAATACTAAAGGAAGATCTATTCGAGGTCGTCAGGATATTAACGGGGAAAGACAGGGTAGATAATGATAAACCATTTCCACTTGGTGAAGATTCTAGAACTGGAGGCATTGTCTTAGAATTAGGGCCAAGCCATTCAAGAGAGATGTTAGAAAATACTTCTACATGCAAAGGATAATAGTGGTTTGGAACTTTCTTCTTCAAATGGCGGTTGATACTAATTCTATTGTTAAATTTAATTAGAGTCTTTTTTAATTAAACAGGCCACAGATTAGCTATGATCTTTGTGAATGGCAGAGCAAGCTCGAGAGGCTGAATGGCCTACTCCTGTTCCTATGTTCCTGGTCAGCACTGTCCACATCCCATAAATTAATACATTTTTGAAATTGTAACGTAGAGGAATAGGAAATATAGTTAAGGAGAGCATTAAAACAGACAATGCTGAAAATGCACAACAGACCTAACAGACTGCATTCTATATCCCTCCAGCTCGTGGCTCCGTACTGAACAAGTCTCTAAGACTGTCATTGACCTCATGACCTTTGGTAACCCAGAACCATCTTTGTTTCTTCACATGTACCATTATCACGTGCTTGCTCTTTGCATCTTCGTTCCTTTTGTCATTTAATTTCTCCAGTCTTTCCCCATAACAATTGCCTTTTGCCTTTTTTACATTACTTACAGTGTGGAAACAGGCCCTTCGGCCCAACAAGTCCACACCACATGCCGAAGTGCAACCCACCCATCCCTATACCATTTTCCCTGCTTGTATATTTGTTAAAGCATTTACCTCATGAACAAAATCAGTAACTGTGATATTAACTCAATTGCTGTCTCCAGAAACACTGCTTGACTTGCTGAATATTTCCAGAATTTTCTGTTTTTATTTCAGATTTCCAGAACTGCAGTATAATGCTTTTCTAAAGTAAAGTCAAATGCAGCATTGTGCATTTTTTTATGAAAGCAACAGGTAGCATAAAAAAAACCTGTTCAGTTGGTGCTGAATTTAAGAATCACATTTGTTTCCTAGTTCTGCAAAGCATAGTGGGAATCCGATCTGAATTAGTTCAATTATAGTCATCAAATAATGAACATGCAAGGAGGGAAGGTAACAATGAACCTTAACTGTTTCCTGCAAGAAGAAAGTTCTTTTAAATATGTAACCCAAAATATCAGCATTAGCAAATCCTGTAGTTCAGACGACCATACCTGACACTCACAAACTTTAATTGCCTGAGCAATGCATGGAAATAGCTCATCTACTTTACTATAGAATAGAGCAAGATACAGATAATTCAGTTCAGATCAAGGTTATTCATCTCATTCAAAATGCATGCCTTTGCTTTCTGATGGTGACTAGGACTGATACGTTTGTCAGATGCTAACAAAATGGAGCTGAGGTAGAGAGGGTCAAGAGTGTCAAATTCCTACAATAGACGATTACCAACAATCTGTCTATGCCACCCACATTGATACGATGGTCAAGAAGTTACAACAACACCTTTTCTTCCTCAGGAGACTAAAGAAATTCAGTATGTCCATCAGGACCCTCACCAACTTTTATAGATGCACCAAAGAAAGAATTCTATCTGGGTGCATAATAGCTTGATATGGCAACTGCTCTGCACAGTACTGTAAGAAATTTCAGAGAGTTGTGAACACAGCCTAGTCCATCACACAAGCTGAGCTTCCACCCATTGACTCCGCCTACTCTTCTCACTACCTCTGAAAGGTAGCCAACACCATCAAAGACATCTCCCACCCCAGTTATAACTTGGTCCAACCTCTTCTGTCAGGCAAGATACAGTATCAAAGCTTAAACACAAGAAACAACAGGTTCAAGAACAGCTTCTTCTTCACTGTTATTAGACTTCAGAAAGGTCCTCTGAAATTTCAAATCTCATGTTGCTCTTGCTTTTTGTGCACCTTCCTTGCAACCATAACTTGGTAATCCTAGGTCTGTTCATCATCCTATAATCTTTGTATGCTATGATCCACCTGTAGTGCAAGCAAAACAAAATCTTTCACTGTACCTAGGTACATGTGACAATAATAAATCATATCAAATCAAATGATTAATTCCTACAATGTTCTTGTTTCTAGATCCAATAGAATGGAGTGTGGGCAATGTTCAGAAGTGGATTCTATGGACAGAGCATCAATACCGACTGCCACAAATTGGGAAATCTTTCCAGGAGCTCAGCGGCAAGGACCTGTGCTCCATGTCAGAAGAGGAATTCAGACAAAGATCGCCGATGTGCGGTGATATTTTGTATGCACACCTGGATATCTGGAAATCTGGTATGTACAAGGCAATAGTACAAGGCATGAACAGCCAATGCTCTTGTCTCCGCATTCATTTAACAGGCCTCTTATCCTTCCCCCAATTTTGGATAGCTGTAGTAGTTAAAGTACAATCCCTCCCTCGGTGAAAGTGAGGACTGCAGATACTGGAGATTAGAGTCAAGAGTGTGGTGCTGGAAAAGCACAGCAGGTCAGGCAGCATCCGAGGAGCAGGGGAGTTGACATTTTGGGCAAAAGCCCTTCATCAGGAATCCCATCCTGTTGCGTATACTTTACCTATGAGTGGGTCCAGGCAGCAATTGAAGAAAGTTGTTTAACTGTGGAGACATCACAGGCTAATATGGATTTACCTGACATCCACTTAATAGTCAAAAGCTGTTGGATCGAGATGGGAAAAAGGTTCAAAGGCTTGTTTTTCATCTCCTGACACACTTTGATCAATCTCATGGTCACTTGCTGACATTCCATCAGAAATCAGTTCACACAACACAAATTTCATTGAACTTTCAACTCTGTTGCTTTATCTTTGCTTAGCTTGGAAACAGCATTCCAGGTCATCTCTCCCATCCCCTCCCCCTGCAACTTATCCTCCACCCCAGTAAATTCTGCCCACCTTGTGATTTTATTGAAGTGTCACTTTGACATTCTGGCAGAGTGAGTGGTTACCCTATGCCAACCATGATATCCATCCCATCAGACTCCTTTCACAAGTTAATGCAGGCTTCATTGCCCTGGTTACTTGTGGTGGCAGTAAGTCCAAGCCACAGCTCGAATTATGTATAAATAACAGCCCACAGAATCAGCAGGGCACTCTGTTCCTTATCTGGATGGCAGCTAGTGTACAGTAGCTTGGAAGCCACCATTACGAACAGAGCACTTTAATTTTATGTTGGTGATTCCTAGAATTCTTTTCCATGACTTTATGAGCAGAGTTTCACAATATAAATAATTAACATCAATTGTAATGGAGACTGGTATCAGATTTAAGACTTGATAAGATCTATAAAGCTTGTGGTTATAAAAACAATGCTGGTAAACCTTATTATCATAAACCCTCATTACCAGTACAGTACTGCTGTTTGAAATGCCCCTTATGTACCAACTTTCTATTACAAATATTAATTGACATTATGGGACTTTTTACAACACAGGAGGTCATTCAACAATCTACCTGAGAAAGTTCTCTAAACACGTTATCCATGTTTTCCAGTTCTGAACTCTTTTCCACCTTTAAATTTTTTTTAGCTTTTCAATAATCTCCCTTTAAAAGCTATCAGTTTGGTCACTGTTTACTGTTAGTAAAAAGAATATCACAGCTGATTGTCTTGTTCCTATTTACCTCATTGTAACTTCCCATAACTTGAACTTACTCTCCTACATTGAATAGATTTCTCTAGCCTCTCCTCATTGCAATCTTATATGCTCTTACAAAGTCACATTATAAACCCTGCCATTATTCATGGCCTTCAATATAAATAATTTTGTTAAAGTAGTGCTATTGGAGCCAGTTCCATCATATTTTTATATTGCAAACCCTTTCCTTATTCTTATTACAAATCTCAGCATTATTAGACTTGTTCATTACAAATCTAGGTAGACTTTCTCACTATAAATCTATACATTTAGATGGATGATAAATATTAGAATAATTGTAAGTGCTTATTTATAAATCTCTATTACTTTTATTGACTAATAAGTAAGTAAAGGCTGCAGAGTCTGGGACTTCTTGCTTCAGAGCATAGCAGGTTCATGACGGGTATAGATAGAGTGAATGGTAGGTGTCTTTTCCCTAAGAATGGGGGATTTCAAGAATAGGGCATATTTTTAAGGTGAGATGAGAGAAATTTAAGAACGACATGAGGGGCAATTTTTTTTACACAGAGAGTGGTTTGGAATGATCTTCCAGAGGAAATGATGGATGCAGGCATAGTTACAACACTTAAAAGACATTAAGTAAGTACATGAATAGGAAAGGGTTGGAGGGACATGGCCCAGGAGCAGGCAGGTGGGACTAGATTAGTTTGGGATGATACTCAGCCTAGATTAGTCAGACTGAAATCTGTTTTCGTGTTGTATGACTCTATGTACGGTGACCAAATTCCTTGCCACAATTATTTGACTCTGATTAGAATCTACAGTATTATAAGAAATGCTTTAAGAAATCTTTGTTATTATAAACTCTGACGTTACACATTTCTCCATTATTAAAAGGCATTTTCATGGTCTTGAGTGAAGTTTCACTGTGATGGTTAAAGGACTTCAATGAAATGAATCTTAGATTTAAATAAAAACCAATTGCGTTGGTTCCCACACATCTGTGCCCATTAGAATGGATTATTTTTTAATTACTTCATCAAAACATGAAGTTTTTCATTTGAAAATGTAATTGAATGATCTAAGGCATCGGCTGTACTGTGCCTGTGAACTTGTAAAGGGGCAACCCATAGGGCTGGCACCAACTGTGTGTGTCAGATTGACCACTCCATTGTTTTGTAACTCAAGCTACCACAGAAAGAACTGTTGGTGCGAGATGACCTCTTACTCAGTGATGAAATTGCGACTGCAACCAGCTGACCACTTAGTTGATTGCAAGTTTGTCATAATCAAGCAAGCAATATCGTTGGTTTCCAGCAATGGAAGAGAGTGTGAGCAACTGCACACCAGAAAGCATTCGCAGTATTATACCAGGGTGCATTGGCAAATTTACACCAAAGGAGGACGACTAGTTTTACGTAGGGGGTGTGAGCAACTTTGCAGCATAGCGGATGGAACTTTACAGAAGTGGGTATGAGTGAGCACCTTTACATCAAGGATTCTGAATGACTTTAAACTGGGGAGTGTGAACAAATTTACACCAGGGAGTACTGGTAAATTTACACCAGGGAATGCTAGTAACTTTACATCAGGAAGTGAGCAGCTTTAAGGCTGTGTGGATGAGTATCTTTATACCGGATGTGGGAGAAAATATGGGTCCCGGCCTCCCCATGACATGGCCACAAAACAGACAGCACAAAATGTCTGCACTTAGTCACGAAGCCTACCACAATGCCTCAAATTTTCCAAACCAGCCACCTCAGACATCACACATACCTGAGGACACGACTCATCCATCCCCAGACCAAGAGAATATACTTCTTCAGATTAACCAATAAAGATTCTCCCACTCCACAATAGCGCAGCACCTCTGATGTCCTTAGGGCACAGCTGCTCGCACTAGGAGTCAAGCCTTGACAAAGGGTACCCAGAGAATGAGGCACCAAAGGTACTTTGCTTGCTCCCTCAACAATACAAACACCTTGGTACCAGGATGAAACCCACTAACACTCACTCCAGCCAAGGATCGGAATCTCCTGAGTCAATTAAGAAACTCATTGTCAGACACTGGACACTTGAATCTTTTCAATGAATAAATTTTATTTCTCTTTGTTATACAACTCACACCATTGCCCAAAACTCACCCTTCATTGTTGTTAGGGTATAAAACTCCACTGGAGAAAGTGAGGTCTGCAGATGCTGGAGATCAGAGCTGAAAATGTGTTGCTGGAAAAGCGCAGCAGGTCAGGCAGCATCCAGGGAACAGGAGAATCGACGTTTCGGGCACAAGCCCTTCAGGCGGCTTGTGCCCGAAACGTCGATTCTCCTGTTCCCTGGATGCTGCCTGACCTGCTGCGCTTTTCCAGCAACACATTTTCAGCTATAAAACTCCACTGTATTCTCTGTTCAGAGAAGAAGCTGAGGTTCCTTCTGAACAGCCCATTCAGTGACTGTTTCAGTGGGGTCAAGTCTCTTCCACGATATCGCTGTTTGTTCAATAAATCCTTGTCAGTCCTCAGTCTGATCTGTGTGTTTGTGTTCTCTGATTAATTGGGCTAAATTCTCCAACACCAGAGCATAATTATTTATCAGTGATTGTGATCAACCTTACACCAGGAAGTATGGGCAGTTTGATACTGTATTGTGTGAATAATTTTATACCACAGCTGTTAAGGGTCTATATGGTATTTAATGGTAATTGATCTGTAATGTATTGCATTAATCTGTTCACTGATCTTTGTAATTGTGCTGGATAGCTTCAGCCTACACAGTTAACTCCACAGACAGAAAGAATATTGAGGAAAGGAGATTACATACAAATTGAAACTTGAGTAAATTGTAAGATATTTTAAGTCATGTAAGTGAAGTGTTTTGGTTTAAAACTACTTCTATGTTGCCCTGACAGAAGTTAGATAAAGAAAATCTACATCAACTCAATCCAAATGTAACTATGTTCAGGTACGTTTAACTACAATGGGATCAGAAAGAGACAGTAAACTGGGCGAATTTGTTCCAGGTAAATTGAGAAGGTGTGTGTAGACAGTGGTCACTGTACTTATCTCTGCAACTGGAGGTCTAGATTCAAGTGCCATCTGTTATCGGGCTGTGCCATTACCTGCCTGAATGGGTTGATTAAACTGGTTTTGTTTTAATTGGAGCAGCAACGTAACCATCATTCCTGTTGGAATTTCTTCAGTTCTTCATTATCATGGATAGTAGGCTCAGATACCAACCCTGATGATGAGCTTATGCTCAAAATGTTGATTCTCCTGCTCCTCGGATGTTCCCTGACTGGCTGTGCTTTTTCAGCACCACACTCGTTGACTGAGATACCAATGATAGGCTCTAGTTCTGTGTAAAGCCTCATGTCAAGCTAGAGCCAAACTTTTCCAAGTACCTTGACAGTGGTGCCAGGTTCTCTGGCTGGCCTGCCAATGCATTGTGTGTAAGCCCATTTTTTCAGATTGTGACCCCACTGAAATCCTCATCCGAGTCTGTATTTGCAACATGGTGACCGCAGCCTCTGGGCATCCAGTGGCAGTTCTGCCCCTTCCCCATGCCTGGTGACTCACCAGGTACAGATGCTGCTCCCCTGCTCCCCTCTGAAAAACACGCTGTGTTAGTCTCTGAGCTGCTGGCTGGAAATGCACAGTTTTCCTTCCTTACCAGTCTCCTGTACCTCTTGGACTTCAGGCTCATGCACTGGCTTGTTACCAAGTGACAGCTTCTGGGTATTGGAAAGTGCAAGATGGGGTGGGAGCCAGGGAAGCAAAAGGTGCATCTTTAGTTAGTACACCAAAGGAGATTGTGGTTTCAGGAGACTGTGGGACGTGAGAGGAGGGTTAAGGACAAAAACAAAAGGTTTGAATCCCATGTTCTTGACCCTGGCTGTACTAACGACTGCCTGTACCAGGGTGGGGGGGGGGGGGAGATGGTGGAGGGGATGCAGTTTGTATCTGCTTCCTGCTAGTTAGTTGCTGCTGCTTTTGTGAAGAGAAAGTGTATCAAGTGTGGTTCAATGCGTTTGGATGATGCCAGACACAGTTGCATAGCTGGGATTCTACTGCTGTTCCCTCATCATTGTGGGTGCTCCTACATCCCATGGACTACAACAGTTGAGGAAGATGGCTCAATGCCACTTTCCCCAGTGCTATTCAGGATGGGCAATAAATACTGGCCAATCCAGCCATAATCACAATGCATGAGCAAATAAAAAGAATTGTGTACAATCTGTGAATTCTAAATTTGAAGCTTGCAGCTGTGTTAAATGTGTGAGGATGAGGGCAGGCTGGTGAATGTAGGGATTGAATTGAGTATGGTAGGGAGTGTTTTGGGATTTGAGATGTACTCAAAAGTGGAGAGTTTATAGTGAATTGAACTATGTGTGAGAGTACTGGTAAAGGGACATGGCATATGAAATGCATTCACTGACCATGACTGCTCAAGGTCATTGAACTTTTTATGTAAGTGCATCCAGATTCTCAGACCTAAATACTAGCATAAACTAACTGCTCCCACTTCCTTGGCAGTGTCCCTCCCAGAGCATCTTGTTTTCTGTGGAGAGAGGAGATCCATCCTGTTAATTTCCTGCACCAGGGCCTCCTGTGCTGCATTGTGTGGCCCAAGGGAATGCTGCGTGGCTTTTTGGAGCATTTTCCTTCTTTTTCCTGCTCATAAATTCTTCCATGAGACTTCCAGCACTTGCTGCAGACTGGATGGCCTTAACAGGTGCAGCCTGGCTATAAGTAGCACTTGCCAGTTTTAAGTGGTGCTGGACCCACATGGGTAACATCCTGACACATGAAGCCATGCATCAGCACATTGAATGCTAATGACATGCCACTATCATTATAACGGGCAAGGAGCATGACTTTTGTATGCTTCCTAAGTTACTTGTTAACAAGTTAATCATGCATTGCCATCTGTGGATCCATTTTCTAGGACAATCAAAGTTTAGTTGAAAGTCAGTATGTTGACTACTGATCTTATCCATATGCACCATTCACGCAATGAACTACTTAGTGTACATAGCAACTATTGGATGTTTACTCTGCACGCTAACAGATTTGGAGGTGCTGGTGTTGGACTGGGGTGGACCACCTGAAACCAGTGAAACCACCTGATGAAGAAGCAGCGCTTCGAAAGCTAGTGATTTCAAATAAACCTGTTGGACTATAACCTAGTTCTGTGTGATTTTTAACTAGATTCAGTATTCAATACTGACAAGATTAGAGAAGTGCTGGAAAAGCACAGCAGGTCAGGCAGCATCCGAGGAGCAGGAAAATCGATGTTTCAGGCAAAAGCCCTTAATTCAGTACTGACACTCAAGGCTGCACTCCGGTTTTTATTTTTTATGGTCTTATTGAGCTAAACAGTTGAGGTTACTTGACTATCAGGTTAATTTCCATGTCTCCTTACAATAGACATACACCAGACTAAGTTCAAAACTGTGAACAACTTCCTTGTCTACTGCTTATAATAGTCCAGCAGAGCAGTTAACAAGCAACAAAAAACCTATTCAGTATTTTCACATGAAGTAACATTTTAAAACTGTTTGTAAAACAAAGACATGACACTGAATGGAAAGGAAGAGGTGAGATGAAAGAATCATAGAATCGTTACAGTACGGATATAAGTTGTTCAGCCCATTGAGTGTGCATCAACCCTCCAGACAGCATCCTACCCAAACATAGCTCCTTACCTTGTGCCTGCATTTACAATGGCTAATTCACTTAGCCTGCACACTGTAGGGCAATTTAGCATGGCCAAACCACCTAACCTATACATCTTTGGACTGTGGGAGGAAACCCACACAGACACGAGGAGAACATGCAAACCCCACACAGACAAACATTCAAAGTTGGAATCAAACCCAGATGCCTGGTACTGTGAGGTTGAATTCCAGAGCTTAGGTTCCAGGCAGCAGACCTGAATGAATGGTCATCAATGGTGGAGCTGTTAAAATCAGGGCATGAAAAAGACCAGATTTGAGGGATTGCAGCCTTGTAGAAAGATTACAGAAACAGTGAGGTATAAGGCCATGGGCTATTTGAGACCAAGCATATAAATTTAAAATCTAAACACGTCTGCAACTGGTGTCAATGCATTTCAGTGAGCATCTGGGTGCTGGGTGAATGGATTTGGTTTGAGTTAGAGAGCTGCAGTAGTTTGCGGATTGGTTGAAGTTTATGGAACGTAGGAGATGGAAATGTCCAGTCTAGATCACAAGGTAGAAATGAAGGAGGGGTTTAGCAGCAGATAGGTTGAGGCAGGGCCCAGCACACACAGTGAGAAATGGATGTAGACTGTTTTGATTGTCCGAGCAGAGGAAGAGAGAATCAGCAATGATGAGCCCTTGATGCCAAGTACAAAGTTCATAAGTGAGAAGACACCAGCGCTAGAAATGGCATTCAGGAAGAGTGAAAGTCGGAATATGGCATTATCCATCATGGTTCGCTTTAGGAAGATCTAGCCATTATATTTTGTCAGTACTCCTAGGATGCTCGAAGGAGATCAAAGAGTAATCCATAGACTATGTTCCTGTGCTCTTTTCTGAACACGTTGCACCAACATTCCCCATTTCTCTGAAATCAGGGGTAATTATCATTGTGATGCATCAGTGATAAGCAGCCAAGCTAATTCTGGACATCAGGAAGCTCAATTCCGAGAAAGGGTAAAGGAAGTTGGACTGGTTTTTTTTCAAAACCAGTAAATGTCAAAATGATTTATTAATCTATCTATTTAGTTAACATTTCCAAGATCGTAGAAGAGATTACAAAAGCTCTTCTTACAAATATAATAAACAGGGAAGGAAGAATAGATTATAAATTATGAGGTGCCAATGGTGTCCTCCTTTAGTGAGAATGTGTCTGGATCAAATCCAACTCCAGAGTAGGTGTTGCATTCTTTGACTTTCTGTCTTTTGAGTCAGACAAGGCTCCATTTGCTTGGAGCAGTGATACTATGACACCATTCAAAAAACAGCAGGGTTGTTCTCTTTGCTGTCCTGCCACGTGCAACTCTCAGATAGAAATCACTCAAACAGATTGATCATTGACCTCAGTGCTGTTTGTGAATCATTCTCTGTGTGCATGGTGGCTGTGGTTGCCACTTTACAACAGGGTCTACACTTCAAATATAGTTCATTAGCTCCAAAATGTTTTAAGACATTCCAAAGTCATGAAATATTAAATGAATGTTTTTCTATTTTTCTACAAAGTGGAGGGGAGCTGTGGTCTATGAATATTAAAGGGGATGAAATATATTTGACAAGGACTATTAAAGGGAAGGAGAGAATATATATTGAAGAGATTGGAGGATATTGATTGGTGGATATTAAAATGCAGTGCTTTTGTATTTTTCAGCTGCCTGGATGAAAGAGAAGTCATCACCAGGAGATAACAGATATAATGGTAACATGCTGCTCACGACATCTGAACGTTCTATCTGTATGTAAACTCTTCTTATATTCATTCAATTTGAGATATGCAATGCAATTGTAGCTGTGCATGAACACTTGCAGGGAGGCCATGGCTCGGGCTGCAACTACGAAACGTAACTAGTTGGGGAACAAATGTGTGAATTATCATCTGATCAGTTTTGATCCAGTTCATTCTGCAGAGGGTTTCTCTACAGATACCCTACACTAACAGCTGAATGCAGTAACTTCTGTGGAGTGCTCTGTGCTGGAAGTGTTATGGCAAGGAGTCTTTTGTTTTAAATTTCTTATTTTACTACAAAGTGAAAAGAAAACAATGTTTAATAAAGTTAAAAATCACACAACACCAGGTTATAAATTCTGTGTTACGATTGAGCCCTCCACTATCACCTGATGAAGGAGTGTCGCTCCGAAAGCTAGTGTGCTTCCAATTAAACCTGTTGGACTATAACCTGGTGTTGTGTGATTTTTAACTTTGTACACCCCAGTCCAACACCGGCATTTCCAAATCATGTTTAATAAAGATTGTCCCGTTGAGGATGTTCCATATTTGCCATGGATTGAGATCACAGCTCAGCTGTAATCTTATAGAATGCTGAACAGACTTGAGGGGCTCTGCTTATATTCCTGTGGCCTAGGGAAGGAGCGGAACTGCAACATCCCCAAACAATAGCTATCCAGAAAAGCCTGAAAGTCAGCCACTAGTGGCATAGAACCTCACTCTCTAACATGAAATTGGCACAGTGGCTCAGTGGTTAGCACTGCTACTTCACAACACCAGGAACCTGGGTTTGATTCCACCCTCAGGTGATAGTCTGTGTGAAGTTTGCACATTCTCCCTGTGTCTGTGCGGGTTTCCACCCACAACAGAAAGATGCGCAGGTTAGGTGGGTTGGCTGTGCTTAATTACCCATAGTGTCCAGGGATGTGTAGGTTGGGTGGATTTGCTGTAGGAAATGCAGGGTTATGGGGTGAGTCTGGGTAGAATGCTCTTCACAGAGTCAGTGTGGTTTCAATGGGCTGAATGGCCTGCTTGGAGAAAGTGAGGTCTGCAGATGCTGGAGATCAAAGTTGAAACTTTATTGCTGGAACAGCACAGCAGGTCAGGCAGCATCCAGGGAACAGGAGATTCCCTGAAGAAGGGCCTGTGCCCAAAACGTCGAATCTCCTGTTCCCTGGATGCTGCCTGACCTGCTGTGCTGTTCCAGCAATAAAGTTTCAACTGAATGGCCTGCTTCCACACCGTAAGGATTCTGTCATTTTAATTCAAGCATAAGTACTCAATACTGCAATATACAACCATTGCTGAGTTTGAATGTTGCATTCAGTCATGGACATCACTGCAGAAGAACTGTATGACTGGAGTTTGTGGCCTCCTTGCAATTTATTTATGTTAAGTTTCACGTTCTGTGTTGCAGTAAAATTGCACTCTTCAAGAATATTATAGATGTTTATAAAATCACAAGGGGGCTAGATAGAGTGAATAGTCAAGCTCTTTTTCCTAGGATGGGTGAGTCCAAAACTACAGGGCATAGGTTAAAGGTGAGAGGGAAAAGATTTAAAGAGGGCGGTGCATGTATGGAATATGCTGCCAGAGGAAGTGGTGGAGGCTGGTACAATTACAACATTTAAAAAGCATCTAGATAGGTACATGAATAGGGAAAGGGTTAGAGGGGTATGGGCTAAATGCTGGCAAATGGGATTAGGTCAGATTGTGATGTCTGCTTGATACAGATAAGTTGGACTTAAGTGTTTGTTTCCATGTTGTATGACTCTATAATGCATCCATATACATCCTTGTGTTAGGTGGAACAGGCACATGCATATATATTAGCTGTGTTATGACTATTGATTTGTTTTATCTAGTTATTTTAACAACTCAAGCAAAACCAAAATAGTTATGACAAAATCCCTTGCTGCCTCTTGGACCTGGGGAGGACGTGTAAATAGCTTGGATCAGGAGGGGCATGGTCTCTCAGCTGGGGGTCTGTGAAAGGCTACTGTCAATATGAAAGGAGGTCCCCTACCCAGAGGAAGAAATCCCACACGAGTAGGCTTCCATAGAATGTGATCTTACAAGAAGAATAAGTTAGATAAAGATTGAAAATGGTTCTTACCAATTCGCTGCTATTTTCCAATTTTACTCTCTACTCTCTATGTCTTCCTGCAGTATGTATTATATTCGGATGGAACATGTGATCTATGTGAAGGCCTTTGCGGGTGGTGTTTGCGCTGATCATTGCTGGCTGCACAATAGTGACTGGCTCTCCACTGTTCCTTCCTTATTGTGATTTCCAAACCTTTACTTTCTGTCTTTCTTTGAATACAAGACAGGAACTTAACACTTGATAGCTATGGACCTTGCAGCACTAACATGTGTGTCATTGTCCCAATCCTAATTTAAGGTCTCAGAAGTGGTGGGGTCTCATGTCCATTTACTGTGCCACAGACATGTGGTCCTTGCCCATTGTGTGCCTGTCCTCCAGTTACCTAATGAACAGCAGCATTCACAGCAACCATACAGATTTGTCCAGTAATCCTGATGCTCCTCACAGTCCATGGAAAAAAAAGATATGAGATAATTGCATGTAAAGAGAAGTTTTGTTCTAACCAAGCACTTTGATCATCAACCTCTTAGAAGGAACTAGGATTAACAAGTCTTTACAAAGTACTCAGGTGAAAGGATTCTCTGTTTTTTTTCCTGGACTATACAATGTTGTGACTGAAAGCAGTTCCATCTCTCTGCTGTACTTTAAATGATTCTTTGTCCTCACCAAGACCTATATTCGGGTCCACGGTGGTTCAATGGTTAGCACTGCTGCCTCACAGTAACTTGGACCCCAGATTCAATTCCACCCTTGGGTGACTGTGTGGTGTTTGCACATGCTCCGAGTGTCTGTGGGGTTTTCTCCGAGTGCCTTGGTTTCCTCCCACAATCTAAAGATGTGCTGGCGTGGTGGATTAGCCAAGGAGATGCAGGGTTAGAAGGCTAGGGGATTGAGTCTGGCTGAAATGGCCTTCGAAGGGTCAGTATGGACTTGGTGGACAGAAGGGCTTGCTTGAAGCTGGAGGGATTCTATGAGGTACTTTCCCTTAAAAACCAATACGACAGTGATGCCGATAGGGAGAGACTGCCATTTAATCAGCCCTGAAGAAAGCAGAGTACTCAACTTGCAGTACACTCTCCCTTTTGCTGAACTGTGTCTTTCTCCCTCTCACAACTATACCTCCTCAACCTCCACCAAGAGACTTAAGAATAAAGAAAGGAGATACAAAGTGTCAATGACTGTTCTGGAACCCTCTACTTAAACCTTTCCATTTTCCTACTCTCTCCTCCAACTCTTTTCTTGCTATTGCTCAGCGTTTGCCTTTGCCCACGTGAAATAGTTGTGGGTGGTAAAGGAGTAAAAGGAGTGAACAAAGTACAACGTGAGAGGCAAAGGACATGCTCTTCAACACAGAGAGAGTCCTACTCCATGCCATTGACTAACATATATCATCAATTAACACTGGTTCATGAATCAGTTCTTAAAAATAATGAGGTCATTGATTAGGATAATGAATTGACACTCAAGTAGACACAATGAAATGCTCATCTCCCTCCAATTTGAACTCTAACACCTCTCAGCCACCTTCCCTGTCTGGATCATTACCTCATATCTTCAAAGCAAAAACAAATTAATCCGGAAAATAATGGCTGGTACTTCCATAACATTTTTATGGGTACTGAGAATAAGATTTTATCTGCCTATCATATTGAAATAATTTTGTAATTTTTTTCAACACTGGCTGCAGATTTGCATTGGAAAAAGCAGGTTTATCTTAATTTTATTCATACTCACACAGCTTTGGTGTTACAACACTAATAAATCAAATCAGTGCTTGCTCTCCTTGTGAGCAAATACATTCTTAATTATGCTTTTCTTGCATTTCGAGTCATAGAGTCACAGAGGTGTACAGCATGGAAACAGACCCTTCGGTCCAACCCGTCCATGCTGACCAAATATCCCACCCCAATCTAGTCCCAACTGCCAGCACACTGCCCATATCCCTCCAAACCCTTCCTATTCATATACCCATCCAAATGCCTCTTAAATGTTGCAATTGTACCAGCCTCCACCACATCCTCTGGCAGCTCATTCCATACACGTACCACCCTCTGCGTGAAAAAGTTGCCCCTTTGGTCTCTTTTATATTTTTCCCCTCTCAACCTAAACCTGTGCCCTCTAGTTCTGGACTCCCCAACCCCAGGGAAAAGACTTTGTCTATTTATCCTATCCATGCCCCTCATAATTTTGTAAATCTCTAAAAGGTCACCCTTCAGCCTCCGACGCTCCAGGGAAAACCGCCCCAGCCTGCTCAGCCTCTCCCTGTAGCTCAGATCCTCCAACCCTGGCAACATCCTTGTAAATCTTTTCTGAACCCTTTCAAGTTTCACAACATCTTTCCGATAGGAAGGAGACCAGAATTGCAAGCAATATTCCAACAGTGGCCTAACCAATGTCCTGTACACCTGCAACATGACCTCCCAACTCCTGTACTCAATACTCTGACCAAAAAAGGAAAGCATACCAAATGCCTTCTTCACTATCCTATCTACTTGCGACTCCACTTTCAAGGAGCTATGAACCTGCACTCCAAGGTCTCTTTGTTCAGCAATACTCCCTAGGACTTTACCATTAAGTGTATAAATCCTGCTAAAATTTGCTTTCCCAAAATGCAGCAGCTTGCATTTATCTGAATTAAACTCCATCTGCCACTTCTCAGCCCATTGGCCCATCTGGTCAAGATCCTGTTGTAATCTGAGATATCCTTCTTCGCTGCCCATTGCGCCTCCAATTTTGGTGTAATCTGCAAACTTACTAACTGTACCTCTTATGCTCGCAAATCATTTATGTAAATGACAAAAAATAGAGGGCCCAGCACCGATCCTTGTGGCACTCCACTGGTCACAGGCCTCCAGTCTGAAAAACAACCCTCCTCACTACCCTCTGTCTTCTATCTTTGAGCCAGTTCTGTATCCAAATGGCTAGTTCTCCCTGTATTCCATGAGATCTAACCTTGCTAATCAGTCTCTCATGGGGAACCTTGTCGAACGCCTTACTGATGTCCATATAGATCACATCTACTGCTCTGCCCACATCAATCTTCTTTGTTACTTCTTCAAAAAACTCAATCAAGTTTGTGAGACATGATTTCCCACGCACAAAGCCATGTTGACTATCCCGAATCAGTCCTTGCCTTTCCAAATACATGTATATCCTGTCCCTCAAGATTTCCTCCAACAACTTGCCCACACTGAGGTCAGGCTCACCAGTGTATAGTTCCCTGGCTTGTCTTTACCGCTCTTCTTAAACAGTGGCAACACGTTTGCCAACCTCCAGTCTTCCAGCACCTCACCTGTGACTATCGATGATACAAATATCTCAGCAAGAGGCCCAGCAATCACTTCTCTAGCTTCCCACAGAGTTCTCGGGTACACCTGATCAGGTCCTGGGGATTTATCCACCTTTAACCGTTTCAAGACATCCAGCACTTCCTCCTCTGTAATCTGTACATTTTGCAAGATATCACCATCTATTCCCCTACAGTGTATATCTTCCATATCCTTTTCCACAGTAAATACTGATGCAAAATATTCATTTAGTATCTCCCCCATTTTCTGTGGCTCCACACAAAAGCTGGCTTGCTGATCTTTGAGGGGCCCTATTCTCTCCCTAGTTACCTTTTGTCTTTAATATATTTGTAAAACCTCTTTGGATTCTCCTTAATTCTATTTGTCAAAGCTATCTCATGTCCCTGTTTTGCCCTCCTGATTTCCCTCTTAAGTATACTCCTACTTTCTTTATACTCTTCTAAGGATTCACTCGAACTATCTTATCTGTACCTGACATATGCTTCCTTTTTTTTCTTAACCAAACCCTCAATTTCTTTAGTCATCCAGCATTCCCTATACCTACCAGCCTTTCCTTTCACCCTGACAGGAATATACTTTCTCTGGATTCTCATTATCTCATTTCTGAAGGCTTCCCATTTTCCAGCTGTCCTTTTACCTGTGAACATCTGCCTCCAATCAGCTTTTGAAAGTTCTTGCCTAATACCGTCAAAATTGGCCTTTCTCCAATTTAGAACTTCAACTTTTAGATCTGATCTATCCTTTTCCATCACTATTTTAAAACGAATAGAATTATGGTCACTGGCCCCAAAGTGCTCCCCCACTGACACCTCAGTCAGCTGCCCTGCTTTATTTCCCAAGAGTAGGTCAAGTTTTGCACCTTCTCTAGTAGGTACATCCACATACTGAATCAGAAAATTGTGTTGTACACACTTAAGAAATTCCTCTCCATCTAAACCTTTAACACTATGGCAGTCCCAGTCGATGTTTGGAAAGTTAAAATCCCAGACCATAACTACCCTATTATTCTTACAGATAGCTGAGATATCCTTACAAGTTTGTTTCTCAATTTCCCTCTGACTATTGGGGGGGTCTATAATACAATCCCAATAAGGTGATCATCCCTTTCTTATTTCTCAGTTCCACCCAAATAACTTCCCTGCATATATTTCCGGGAATATCCTCCCTCAGCACAGCTGTAATGCTATCCCTTATTAAAAATGCCACTCCCCCTCCTCTTTTGCCTCCCTTTTTATCCTTCCTGTAGCATTTGTATCCTGGAATATTCAGCTGCCAGTCCTGCCCATCCCTGAGCCATGTTTCGTAATTGCTGTGATATCCCAGTCCCATGTTCCTAACCATGCCCTGAGTTCATCTGCCTTCCCTGTTAGGCCCCTTGCATTGAAATAAATGCAATTTAATTTACTAGTCCTACCTTGTCCCTGCCTGCCCTGACTGTTTGACTCACTTCTGTTCTTAGCTGTACCCGTCTCAGATCGATCTCTTTCCTCACTATTTCCCTAGATCCCTACCCCCACCTTACGAGTTTAAATCCTCCCGAGCAGTTCTAGCAAATTTCCCTGCCAGTATATTAGTCGCCTTCCAATTTAGGTGCAATCCATCCTTCTTGTACAGGTCACGTCTACCCCAAAAGAGATTCCAATGATCCAAAAATGTGAATCCTTCTCCCATACACCAGCTCCTCAGCCATGCATTCATCTGCTCTATCCTCCTATTCCTGCCCTCACTAGCTCGTAGCACTGAGAGTAATCCAGATATTACTACTCTCGAGGACCTCCTTTTTAAATTTCTACCTGACTCTCTGTAATCTCCCTTCAGAATCTCAACCTTTACCCTTCCATTATCGTTGGTTCCAAAGTGTCTAATGATCTCCTGCTGGCCCCTCTCCCCCGTGAGAACATTCTGCACGCTCTCTGAGACATCCTTGATCCTGGCACCAGGGAAACAACACACCATTCTGCTTTTGCTCTGCTGGCCACAGAAACGTCTGTCTGTACCTCGGACTACAGAATCCCCTAACGCAATTGATCTCTTGGAAGCCGACGTACCCCTCGTTGCATTAGAGCCAGTCTCAATACCAGAAACTTGGCTGTTCGTGCTACGTTCCCCTGAGAATCCATCACCCCCTACATTTTCCAAAACAGCATACCTGTTTGAAATGGGTATATCCACAAAAGACCTCTGCTCTAGCTGCCTCCCTCTCTTACCCTTTCTGGAGTTAACCCATCTATGTGACTGTATCTGAGACTTTCCCCCCTTTCTATAACTGCCATCCATCACATACTGTTGCTGTTGCAAATTCCACATCGCTTCTATCTGTCTCTCCAACCGATCCACTCGATCTGATAAGATTCGCATCCAACAGCATTTATGGCAGATATAATCTGCCATTTTTGCTCCTTCACAATCTACAGACCCTCTTCATTTCCTTTTTCTTCCATCCACCTATCTTGAATGCTAACTATAGAACAGTAAGAAAGTATTAACTTTGAAAATGATCAACAAAACATTCTCAAAATTCAGCCTCTCTGTGTTAAGATCACTTTACAATTCATTTTGTATTGACTGCCACTTTATAAGATTAGGCGCTGTCCAATGATTGAACAGTGAATAAGTAAAAGTGACAATGACTATCTGTGGTTGCTCTCACCAGGCAGTGATGAAGGATGGATGGACACAGAGGCAGACTCCTCCTGCTCTGGTCAACCAATTCACCTTTGGCAATTCCTGAAGGAACTGTTGCTGAAGCCACACAACTATGGTCGATTCATTCGCTGGCTGAACAAAGAGAAAGGTCAGTCTCAAGCTGTGCTTTTAATCCTGTTGCAATGTGTGCAGCAATGCTTGACAGTTCTGTGTAACTGCAAGGTTTCTGAACAACTGCGTGCAGGACAATTCATTAATGGGGCAGTCAATTTGTGTACAGCAGGATTCCACAAATAAGGTCATACAGCATGGAAACAGATCCTTCGGTCCAACTCATCAATGCCAAGTTTCTCAATGCCAGTTGCCTGTACTTGGCCCATATCCTTCTAATTCTTTTCTATTCATGTACCTATCTAAATGTTGTAATTGTACCTGCATCTACCACTTCAGCTGCTAGTTCATTCCACATGCACACCACTCTCTGTTTGCAAATGTTGCCCCTCAGGGCCCTTTTAGAATCTTTCTCCACTCTGTCTACCTGTGATGCAACTTTCAATGAACTATGTACCTGAACCCCGAGGTCTCTCTGTTCTCCAACACTCCCCAGGGCCCTACCATTAACTATGTAAGTCCTGCCCTTGTTCATCTTATCAAAATGCAACACGTCACATTTATCTAAATTAAACTCCATCTGCCACTCCTCATCCCCGTGGTTCAATTGATTAAGATCACTTTGTAATATTACATAACTTTCCTCACTGTCTACTAAACCACCAATTTTAGAGTCTTCTGCAAACATACTAACCATGATTTCTGTATTCTCATCCAAATCATTTACATAAATGATGAACAGCAGACTCAGCACCCATCCGTGCGGAATACCACTGGTCACAGGCCTCTCATCTGGGAAACAACCCTCCACCACCACCTTCTGTCTCCTACCATCAAGCCAATTTTGTATCCACTTGGCAAGTTCTCCCTGAATCCCATGTGATCTAACTTTACAAACCAGGCTACTATGTGGAACCTTGTCAAAGGCCTTACAAAAGTCCATGTAGATAATGTGTACTGCTCTGCCCTCATATTAACTTCCGCATGATGCTGGAGGTCTGTGTAGTGGAAAGAAAATATAAGGGATTGTAGCTAATAGCACGATGGATGTTCCTACAACACATGGACTACTACAGTTCAAGGAGTCAGCTCATCAACTTCTCAAGAGCAATTATGTATGGGCCACAACTGCCTTGGAAAAAATAAGGACTGCAGATGCTGGAGATCAGAGTTGAGAATGTGGTGCTGGAAAAGCACAGCAAGTCAGGCAGCAACTGAGGAGAAGGAGAATCAACGTTTCAGGCAAGTGTTCCTGATGAAGGGCTCTTGTCTGAAACATTGATTATCCTGGTCCTCGGATGCTGCCTGACCTGCTATGCTTTTCCAGCACCACACTCTCAACACAAATGCTGCCTTTCCAATGATGCATACATGGGAAGTTAGCAGCTGTAGGGCACATTAAAGTTGTGCTGTCCCAGTTACAGCCCCAGAGCAGTTCACACCAGAACCACATTTGAACTTTGATCATGGAAAGGCAAGCATTTTAACCTAGGTTCTTTAGTCTACTTAATACTGAAAAAAAGTTAGTTACCACTAATGAGCAGAAACCTTGTTCATCTTGTTCTTGATGTAGGTATATTTAAGATTGAAGATTCTGCACAGGTTGCTCGGCTATGGGGAATCCGGAAGAACCGACCAGCAATGAACTATGACAAGCTAAGCCGTTCTATCCGGCAATATTATAAAAAGGGGATTATTCGGAAGCCTGATGTATCGCAGCGTTTGGTGTACCAGTTTGTACACCCTGTGTGAGGAGAGGAAAGGAACCTTCAGAGACTTAGTGATGTTCACACCCCTGAACAGGTGACTGGAAATGTCTGAACATCAAAGGCCCGATGCTTGCCTGAAGATTCAGGATGTGTTTTGCATGCACACTGCCTGCCTGTATTTGCATTTCACAACTCCTTTCAGATTGGTTTTCAATTTATTCTGGTGATCAGAACATACCTTTTTTATCGGCCGCACCCCCAGATTGGATTCACTAATTGTGAAATCTGGTAGCGCATTAAAACCCTGAAGTCATGTGATCAGATCTGAACCTTATTTTCTTTCTCACCACCTAGGTCCTGTTCTATGATTTGAACATTTCAGTGGCCCACGTGGTTTTTTCAGTAGCCTGAGGCTTCACCTTGAGGTCTGTCCAGGGTTTTATTTCTGTCTTTAATAATGATTCTGCATAATTTAAAATATAATCAAGGCATATGTGTCATTTTATTGGTTATCACTAGGGTAGGCACAGGAGATTCGGTGAGTGTGGCCTAGACAGTGGAGAGGGTCAGGAGAGTAATTAGATTTCTCTCTTCAGAAAAAGTCTTTAAAGATTTATTGACAACCAAATATTTCACCAATGTAGCCACAGTGGCTCCTTAAACTAGTTTCTGTAACACGCCACACATGGGATTATAGTAGTTCATCACATTTAACTAATGTTTCACCCTTTGCTCTTCCTATTTCTATCAATGAAAGAGAGTAACAATGTGTGTTGCACATTCTTAGTGCCTAGAATTGAACAGGTGCCTATATAGGCTGATGTTAATTTTGTGTAAGTGTGTTGGTTAAAATTGGGCCTGTACACTCTACAGCACAAGAAAAGACCATTGGCCCCAATTAGACTATGTCAAAAGTTGCTCCCTCCCCTCACTCAGCTCCAACCTCATTATTCATCCAGCCTTATGAACATATCCTTCTATTCCTTTCTCCTTTGCATTTATCTAGCTCTCTTTTAAATATATCTATGCAGACTAACTTTACTTCTTGTGATAGCATATTCCTATCACTTTTTAGAATAAAACATTTTCTCCCAAATTCCCTTTGAATTGTTTTGTGAGTCTCATTTTTATAACACCTCATTTTGTGCGTATTTTTTATAAATGCATTCAATTGTCCGGGGCCTATCCACTGGGATTTCCTCTATAAACTCTTCTGTCTGTCTCACTCACTTTTCCTGAATACACCTCTGCAGAACCTACCTTTATGACTAAGCTTTTGACTAACTATTATTGCCTAATGTGGCTTAACATTAAATTCTGATTTCTAACATTGCACTGTAGCACATTGGCATGATTTATTAAAGTTGATATATACATATACATTTTTTTAACTAACTCTTTCATATCCTTATAGCCCTCTATTGCATACCTAGACTCCTCAACGTCGTTGTCTCATTCAAATGTTTCTTATACAAAGGTATGTGGCCTCTCTATTCTTCCTAACACAATATATCACCTCACACTATCAACATTTGGCAATTACATGCCCATTCTGTGAGCTTACAAATGTCTTTTGTAATTTGTTGCAGTCTTCCTCAGTATTAACTTTAGTGCCCAATTTACTACCATGTAAAAATTTTGGAATTGCACTTTCCAATTCCCAAGTCCAAATGTTAGCAAAAACATTGGTGTTGATGCCAATCCCCTTGGAACAGCACTGTCCACCTTTTGCAAGTCCAATAGTGACCTTTAACTCCCATTTCTGAGCCATAGCTAGCTTGTTATTATCTTTATCAGATCCTTATCTGCTAACTACATATGACCTGATCATAGTCGTAAGTCCACAATATGGGAACCTTGTGAGACTTGGAAACCAAATACATTACATTATTACATTACCCTTGTCTACTCTTTGTATTACTTCAGTCAGCTTGGTCAAATACGACAACTATTTCTGATGTTTTGCTGTTACATCTTTGAGTGAAGATTCTATTAGCTTTCATACACCTCTGTTAAACGAGCTACGTTTTAATTCCCAAGGCCTATTTTTAAATATGTATGTAGAAGCCATGACACTGATTATCGGGCTCTGATGTTCTGCAATCAGGAAGCTCTTGGGTAAGTTATGTATGAAATCTGAAATGTTGTGAAATACAGCAGCTTTCCTCATTCTTACAATGGAGGACAAATCACTCAAGCAAGACCAAACGTATCTGAATGTTTACCTGCTTTCAAATATAGTCATAAAGAAATGTCGCCATCTCCATGAGCAAGGCAGATGCATATTCCCAGCTAAAGAGAGAAGTTCAAGTACCAAATTTGACAGAATTTTTATAATGAAAAATAATATTGTGAGTAGGCAAATTGTATAGATTTCCCATGACTAATCCACCTCACCCGCACATCTTTGGACTATGGGAGGAAACAAGAGCACCCAGAGGAAACCCTGTCACACTAAGATTTAGATTCCTAAATGTCCTCATTACAGCAAGGCTTAATCTAGGGTGTGGTCCATATGACATATTAACATAAAATGCTCCATTTACCATGTTTTTGAAGTATATCAAATATAATATCATGCAGGTTAATGTAAAAAAAAGGCATGGCTTTGGACCAAAACCCATTTCTGTCTGAAGGTGATGCCAGTGAAAATAACTCATAACATCTGCTGAACCTGTATTGCCATCTTCACCTGCCCACCTCCCCCTTCTCTTGCTGACCCAGAAAGTTGGGTCCACTGCAATAGTTTCTAAGAGATCCACCATCACTATTTCTACTGACTGACAACAAGACCATGAGAATGCAAGAAAATTGTACCACATTTGTCACGTGTGCACATTCATTTCTTTCCAGTTGGAGATCAAATTATCAGGGCAAGCTGCCTCTACAACATCAATAAGTTAGATCCTTTAATAGAAAAATTAAATTTTAAAAAATCAAATCAAAACATGCCAGAATAATCTGCAATTGTATTAGACTCATTGTTGATTGAGATGGAGTTTCATGATCTCAACAACTGCGAGGGAAGACCTCTTGCTGTGGTTTCTAAGCACATAACTTTCCGTCACAGGTAGGTCAATAGTGGACCTTTACCAGTTCTAGTTCACATTTGTCTGCATTGATACAGTTTGCTACAGAACAATGACTAAGCCTACTTTTGGCCACATCAGTCAACTGAGTAGGTCTATAATAACCTTCATTTGACCATCATCTACATTCATGAAGTCGAATGGAGTTTAAGGTAGTTGATAAAGTGTGAGTGAATTCTGTCTAAAAGTAACCTGAGGAGTGTTCGGATTTTACTAAATTGTCCCTGACACTTGGTTATGTAGTTATGACATTAAACAATCCTTAGTTAAGGGGAGAAAATAATTAAAGGAGAATCTAATCATGTTTGAAATGATAGTGAAATATAATTGGTCTAACTCCCAGCACAGACTTAGAGATCATTTTGCTCTGAACTGCTGCTGGTTATCTTGACCAGAGTCTGTCAGAGGGATCTACTACTGAACACTGTCAGGTTAAATTGTATATAAATACTGTTCACATTCCAGTGGGGGGAGTTACTGTTCACACTGCCTAAATACTGCTTTTTTTAAAAAGACACTCACTATTCATCTTGTAATTTTTCTGCACTTCAGGCTAATATGGAGACTGCAAAAACTTTATTTATGTGGTTTTAACTAAAGACAATGTTTGTGTAGCATTATAGCTAAAAATAGCTTAAAGTGATTATCACTTTGTACTTGGGTGGAATTGAACGGGTGGCTAACGATGGAGTGGTAAATAATTGAAATGTTTACACAAATTGGAAGGCAAAGTTTTCGATGCTTTCCAATTAATGCCTATTGAGAACGAAATGTAAATTTAGTGGACTCTGAATTGCACCTAATCCATGTTTGATATTTTCACTGGTTACAAAATGTACAATTAGTACCTTCCCTGCAATCTGCTCCCCTCGTCTATGATTAACACCCTATACCCTAACCCTGTAATAAATATGTTTCAGTTCTTTTCTTGAATGAAGGTGCACTGTCGTTTAAAGGTTAGTCATCTCATCAAAAATACAAACCTTGTTTCAATATTCTTTTACTGATGTTGGTCACATGGTCACACTAATCATGGTGAAGCATAAACAACAACATTAACCTGTAAGAACTTAATTCTTTCTTTCCCTCTTTAAACTTGTTTCCTACTACAAGAAGTTTGGATTGGTGCCATTGAAGTGCTGCTTCTCTGTTTACTGGACGTTGCACTTGCTTACAAATATCAGTGGGTTTGTGGCTTTTTTTGAAATGAATCCATTATGTTAGCGTCTGGTGGAACTGTATGCATATTCCCAAAAGGAAAGTGTACCTGACCAAAAGCTTTATGAACTCTTCTGTCACCAGTGACCTACTTTCAGGATGAACATGGAGAAAAGCTCCCTGTAGGTAATGATCATGACCAATGCCAGGGTGATCATTGTGTTGCTTTACTCTGTGTCAGTATTGGCCCCACACATTACTTGGGATTATTTGGATTGATGTTGACATTGTACCAAGCTTTAGTCCTGATAATCCATCATTTCCCTCTCCTTCACTGAAGCCTGAAGATGGAGTCAACTAACAGCAACACACAAAAGTACAATTTGCTGTATAGCTCAAACTGTGATCTTGCAGGTCAATGAGAGGTGCAGATCAGTCAACATTGCAAAGACTTTCAGAAGATACTATTTTCAACATCTGTCCATTTGGTATTACTGAAAGAGTTTTGGAAGATTTATTAACATATGGAGTACCCAGTAAAGAATTCTGGCCTTATGGGGAATAAATGAAATTGTTTAACTTAATCTTAGCAGATTTGTGCAATAGGTTATCAGAGGAAGCCACAAAATGTGACAGTACAAATAAGATCAAAGGGAAATTAAATACATTTGCAGAAAATGCAAGTCTTAATAAATTGCCTGAGTAGGGAAAATTGATCCGTGAAATAGGAATCTTGTGTAAGACTTTATGACCTTTCCTTAAAAGGTTCTCATCTAAAATTTCCTTGAAGATTATTAGCATGAAAGATGGAGATAGTGAGAGTCATGGAGGTCTACAGCATGGAAACCTGCCCAACATGTCCTTACTGCCCAGCTGTCACAATTTAACAAGTCCCATTTGCCTACACTTGGTTCACATCCCTCCATACCAGTCCCATCCACATACCTGTCTAAATTTGTTTCTTAAATGACAAAACTGTATACAGTCCTGCAAAATTCCAATGCAGTTCTCCTCCTTCTAAATTGGCCACTTCCAACTTCCATGAAATGGTTTCTCTCACGCCAAACAAACAGGCCACCTATCCACCCAGATCATTTGTGTAACAGACATTTGGTGATGAATATCAGCCCAAAACTGCTTAAAGTGAAAATTCCTTTCAACAGTTTAGCTCTCAAAATTGCAGAAAGATTCCATATAATAAAACTCAATTTGCAATGAGTTTATTTCATGACAAAATGAATACTTTTGAATAATTGTATGGAGCTGGGGTGGAAGACCCTGAATGGAGAATGGTGTTGATTTTTAAATGAAGTGAGGTTTGGTGAATTTTAGATTTTTAACATTTGCTTTCAACATGACAGTTTTTGTTTGATACTAGGAGTTGTAAAATTAAAATTGCAAAATACAATAATTAAAACTACATGTTGAAATTCCGAAAGGGGTTTGTTTTTAATTTCAATGTTTCCTCACTTTGGGGTATCAAAATGTCTTTGACATTAAAGCCAAACCTCTTCACAGTGCACTCACATCAATCAGAAAGGAGATGGAAATGTGTTGCTGGAAAAGCGCAGCAGGTCAGGCAGCATCTAGGGAACAGGAGAATCGACGTTTCGGGCATTAGCCCTTCTTCGGGCTAATGCCCGAAACGTCGATTCTCCTGTTCCCTAGATGCTGCCTGACCTGCTGCGCTTTTCCAGCAACACATTTCCATCTCTGATCTCCAGCATCTGCAGACCTCACTTTCTCCTCAATCAGAAAGGAGACAAGAATAAGTCCAATCATGAAGACAGCCCGCTGTGAAGATTAGAGAAGACTAATGTTCATATTTTAGAAAAGATACTGAACTTGATCAAATTAACAAAATGAAACTGTCATAGAAGATAAGAAGAACTTATTATTGATTTAAAGTATAGACCGGAAAGGAAGACCAAGAATATAAATAGAAATTAGTAAAATGTTAACAGAGAACATTTTATATAAATACTGTACTTGATTACATTCTTTGGGAGTAAGTTGTATGGCAGGGTAACAGAAACAAAACATTGGTTGGAAGTCATGATAGGAGAATTTACTTAGTATTTTGTATATGGGAGGAATTGGCAATTTTAATATTTATGAAACATAAGGCCCTGGCTAGTGCAGAGTTCCTTCAATTTCTTTCCTAAAAGGAGACCTTTCCAAATGGCTAATCACATAATTTATAATTGCATTGCTCTGATTGAAATAACAACATAATAAATTACTTACATGTTTACACTTCTGAATGCAAAGTGTAGCAGAGTCCTGTTAAAGTGACCTGCAACAAATGTTGCCAGGGCGGTCCAGAGTAAGTGAACAGTGATGTGACCTTATATGAAAGCCAACTTTATTGGTTCAGCAACATGCCTGTTGAACAGTACACTGTATAATACCTACCTGCTCCTCCTGGGGTGGACTCAGCTTCAGTAGTTTCGGTTGAGAATGGCACTATTTTAGGTGTAACTCTTCATTGCCCTCCCACTCAGCTCTGCTGTCAAACTGTTTCAGGTGTCATTCCCTCCGCTAACTCTATCTATCAAGCCATCTGCACCAGAATATTACGGGCACACTGCCTGGTGTGTGTCATTTCTGCCATTGGTGACAATACCAGTAAGTGAGATGGCATTTTTACCTAGGTCTAGTCATAAACCCAGCTGCTGCACTCGTAAATAAAACTCTGCTTGATGGTCATTCCAGTTTGACTTTGCCCCCAGCACCCTCCTGCCTTCTGAACCATTCTGGGGCTTCTCCTCTTTCAGGATTTTCAGATACTCTGAAATGTGGCAAATTCAAATTTCCATTTCCAGAATTGTCTCAGTCTTGGTGCCCAGTTTGCTCCTCAGTGTCTCCTGGGCAAGTGAAACACCCAAACTCCCATCAATATTCTGGGTGTATGATTGACCAGAAATTGAACTAAAATCACCATGTCAGTACAGTATCTACAAGAGCAGGTCAGAGGTTAGGAATACTGCAGCAAGCAACTCACTTCCTGTATTCCCAATGCCTGTCATCCATCTACAAGGCGCAAGTCAGAAATGTGATGTAATACTTCCCATTTATCTGGATGGGGGCAGCTCCAACAAGACTCAAGAAACTTGACACCATCCAGGACAAAGCAACCCACTTGATTAGTATCACATCCACAAGCATCCACTCCCTCCACCACCAATGCACAGTAGCAGCAGTGCTTACTACCTACAAGATGCACTTCAGAAATTCACAAAAGACCCTGAGACAGCACCTTCCAAACCCTAAACCACTTCCATGTAAAACGAAACAATGTAGCAGAATCCACTCACCATCCTGGTTTGGAAATATATTGCTGTTCCTTCACTGTCGCTGGGTCAAAATTGTGGAATTTCCTCCTTAAGTGCAGTGTGGGTCAATCCACATCAGGTGGACTGCTTTATTTGGAAGCACAAGCTTTTGGAGCACTGTCTGATGAAGGAGCCGTGCTCCAAAGGCTTGTACTTCCATATAAACCTGTTGGCCTATAACCTGGTGTTGTGTGATCTTTAACTTTGTCCACCCCAGTCCAACACCGGCACCGACATATCATGCCTTTGCAGCTCACTATCACCTTCTCAAGGGCAAGTGGGAGGGGCCCAGCTAGTGATATGCAGATCCTCTAAATGGATACTTTTAAAAAGAGGTGTACTAATTTCTCAGACTTGACATCAAACACTGAGCTGGTCAACTGGATGAAGAAAATCAGAATAATGACTGGTGCCTGACCTGCACCAGAGCCAACAGCTTTGTTTTTTTTTCTATTCCTTGGGAGATGTCAATGGATTCTCAGAGGTACATGCCTCCAGTTTGAGAGGCACTGAGTTAGTGTGGCTTCACAATCCCAACCACAGGGCAGTGGCATTGAACAGTGAGCATGGTCTACTCATCTCAGTGCTAACCCCCTCAGCTCAGAATCAGGAGGTTGTGAGTTCAAAGCACATTGCAGAGACCTGAGAACATTATTTAGGTTGATACTTTAGCATTGAGTGGGTGCTCATTGTAGCGGCCTTGACTATTAGATCAGATTTTAAACAGAGCTTCAAAGCTGCCTCTCCGACAAATGTAAAAAGGTATGTACTGGCTAACATTCATTTCACAACTAAAAGATATGAAATATATTTCTAATTATTGATCACCTTGTCATTGGTGTACAAATTGGTTTTACATTGCAGCGTTTTAAAAGGCATCATCTGGAAATCATATATAGGCATGATTTCATTCATTATATGTGGGAGAAAGTAAGCACTAAAAAAACTCACACATAATACAACCTATCTGGCTCTATGTCGCTTGACAGGTAAGGAGCACTGGGAATGGGCTCATTACATACGGTGCTCAGCATAGCCACAGAGTAACTAGACTCCCAACAGAGGTGAACATATCATAGACCTACTATCATAGACTTACTTACTATCATAAACTCATATCATAGACCTACTATATACTACTGAAAGAAGAAGATTCTCAAACAACTTCAACTTATGTTTGTATTCTATCTTTAAAGGCAATTAGGGATGGACAATCAATACTGGCTTAGCCACGTCCTATCAAACCTTTATAAAAGATCTAATTGAATATTCCAACATGTTTCCATGGTACCTTGTAAATAAAATATGGTCTGAGAATACAGCTCAGGATGGGGAGTAAACATCAGAGGCCTATAATCGGTGCTCGGGGCTCTAGGGTGGCCTGCTGTGCCAGGATGGGGTGCCAGGGTCCCAGGCGACGGGCAGTACCAGGGTCAGTGAGTTCTGTTCCAGCCCCAGACTGAGACCATAAAAGTCTTTAAGTCATGTCACCAACAGATTGGTCAAAAGGGTACATTTTTAAAGTATCTTAGTGGGGGGGAAGAGAGATGAAGAAAAGGTATCCCAGAGCTTAGTGTCAAGGTAACTGTAAGGTGTGGTCACTGCTAGTGGAGCACATAAAAGAGAGGGTATTCAAGAACCCAGAACTGGAAGGTTGCAATGTCTCTTGCAATAGGTTGTAGGGCTGAGCAAGTTTGCAGATTTTGGGAGGGGTGTGGCTGTGGAGGGATTCAAAAACAATGATAGCAAGGTTACAAACTGATTGGCTCAACCTCTAACTGTTGCCAGGGTGATGGATGCAATTGGTTGGTAGGGAGTGGCGTTTGGAACAGGGGCCAAAAGCAAAAGCTTCAAGTCTCCCGATATTCAATACCAGGAGATTCTGCCCAGCCAGCTGACATGCAAGCATTCTGATAATTGTGCAATAGTAGGGAATTCAAGAGAGTTAGTGGAGAGGTAGAACTGGGTGTTGTTTGCATTTGTATGAAGATTTACACTAGACTTTTGAATAGTATCATAGGGAGCCAGCAAATGGATGAGAGACAGGAGGCGATTGAGGATAGATCCTTGAGGATACCAGAAGTAACAGTGTGGAGGAACCTTTGCAAGTGATTTTCAGGATTAGGGGATAGCCTGGATTCCCTATGAAACAACATCTTGCATTTATGTAGCACTTTAAGCATAATAATTTAGCATTAAGTGACACATGGAGATATTAAGCCACCAGACTTGGTGAAACAAGTAGGTCTTGAGGAATATCCTGAAGGATGAGAGAGAACCAAAGATGTGGTAAAGTTTAGGGAATTCCACAGCTTAGGGTCTAGGCATGTTGAAGGCATTCTATTATGGAATAATGAAAATTAGAAATGCACAAGATTCCAGAGTGGAGGAATGGAACGATTTCATAAGATTGTAGGGCTACAGGAGGCTATGGTAGGGAATGCAAGGTTGTGGACGGATAAGAACATTTGGGAAAATGTTAGAATCCCTGATTAACAAAGCTGGCAGCAGGACATTTAAATAATCATAACATCATCAGGCAGAGTCAACATGGTTTTGCGAAAGAGACATCATTTGCTTGACAAGTTTAGTAGGATCTAACAACCAGCATGAATAAAAGGGAATGAGTAGAGGTAGTGAATTTGGGTTTTCAAAAGGCATTTGATAAGGAGCAATATAGATGGCTATTGTGGAAGGTAAGAGCTCATGGTGTTGGGCTGTTGGATTAGCATGGATTGACTAATTAACAGAAAGTAGAGAATTGGCATAAATTAGTCATTTTCAGATTGACAAAATTAAAGTGGCCCAGCGATCAGTGTTGGGTTAACAACAAATTACAATCTATGTAACTGACTTGGATGAAGGGTCCTATTGCATTGCAGGCAAAATTGATAATGATACAAAGTTGGGTCAGAAAGCAAGGTGTGAGGAGTCTGAAAAGGGATATATCTAGGGTCAGTGAAATGGACAAAAAATTGACAGATGGAGTATAACATGGGAAATGTGAGACTGTCCTCCTAAACGAAGAATAGAAAAGCAGAATTTTATTTAAATGGCAAACTGCAGAATTGTGAGTACAAAGGAATATGGGTGGCTTTGTCAATGAATTCCCCCAACATGAAATGTTAAGTCTGTTTCTGCCTCAATGGAGACTATCAGACCTGCTGAGTAATTCCAGCATTTTATGCTTGCATAGCTCAAATTCTCACATATAGACAAAGTGGTTAAAAAGGGATTTGGCAAACTTCTCTTCATTGCCCAGACCATTGGGTATAGGCATTGGGAAATCATGTTGAGGTTGAACAGTAATCCTCTTCTGGATTACTGTGTCCAGTTCTGGTCACCCAGTTATAGGAAGAGTATTATTAAGCTGGAGAGGGTTCAGAAGAGATTTACCAGGATGTTGCAGGGTATGGAAGGTTTGAGTTATAAAGAAAGGCTGGGAGTTATTTCACTGGAGTGCAAGAGGTTGAGAAGGGATCTCATGGAAAATTTATAAAATAATGAGGGGTATGGATAAAGTTAATGGTAGGTGTCTTTTCCCTAGGATGAAGGATTTAAATACTAGGAAACACATTTTTAAGGTGAGAGGAGAGAGATTTAAAAAAGGCATGAGGGGCAAATTTTTTATATAGAGGGTGGTTCATGTGTTGAATGAACTTCCAGAGAAGTAGCAGATGTGGGTACAATTACAATGTTTAAAAGACATTCGGATAAGGACATGAATCGGAAAGGTTTGGAAGGATATGGGCCAGGCGCAGGGAGGTAGGACTAGTTTAGTCTGGGATTATGTTCAGCATGGACTGGTTGGACAGAAGGGTGTATTTTTGTGCTGTATGACTCTATGATTTTAAACTCCCTTTAAATGCATCTATACAGTTTGCCTAGTCACTCGCTACTTTTATTGATATATTCTGGGGTGAATAGGGATGTTGCTGACTAGATTAGCATTTAATGCCCATCCTTAATTGCCCTTGATAAGATTATGGTGAGCTGCCTTCTTGAACTGCTGTAATCCATGGGGTGTAGGTTTACTCACAGTGAAATTAAGGTGAGAGTTCCAGGGGTTTTACCTGACAACACAAAATGAATGGCAATGTAGTTCCAAGTCAGAATGGCTTATAGCTTCTCCTTACAGCCTTCCTTAAATAAAGGCACAATATTAGTCACCCTCCAGTCCTCCAGCACCTCACCCCTAGTTATAGATGATACAAATATTTCTGCTAAGGGCCTTACAATTTCCTCCCTAACTTACCAAAACATCCTGGGATATACTTGATCAGGTTCTGGAGATTTATTCATCTTTATGTTTTCTAAGATCTTCTAAGTCACTTCCTCTCCTGTAATGTGAACTATTTTGAAAATATCAATATTTATTTCCCTGAGTTCTCTAGCCTCCATTTCTATCTCCACCATAAAAACTGATGCAAAATATTCCATTAATATCCATTCCATCTCCTGAAGTTCAATGCATAGACAACATCGTTGATCTTTAAGGGGCCTATTCTCTCTTTAGTTACTCCTTTGCTCTTAATGTACTTGTAGAATGTCTTTGGATTATTCTTACCCTTATTAAGATTACAAAGAGGGAGTTTAATTTGAAAAGATACGAGGTGTTGTACTTTGGGAAAACAAACACGGGCAGGACTTATACAATTAAAAATAGGGTCTTGGGTAGTGTTGTAGAACAGAGAGACCGAGAGCTTCAGGTACATAATTCTTTGAAATTTGCATCACAGGCAGACAGGATGATTAAGAAGGTGCTTCTTGCCTTCATTGCTCAGGCCTTTGAGTATAGGAGTTGGATTGTCATGTTGAGGTTGTACAGGATATTGGTGAGGCCTCTTCTGATGTACTGGGTCCAGTTCTGGTCGCCCTGTTATCAGAAAGGTATTGTTAAATTGAAGAGGGTTCAGAAAAAAAATGGAGGGTTTGAGTTGTAAAAAAAGGCTGGATAGGCTGAGACATTTTTCCCGGGTGTGTAGGAGATTGAGGGGTGACCTTACAGAACTTTATAAAATCATAAGGGGCATACATTAAGTGAATAGCAAAGGTCTTTTCCCTATGGTGGGGAAGTTGAAAACTAGAGGGCATATTTTCAAGATGAGAGGAGAAATATTTTACAAGGATATGAGGGGCAGCTTTTTTTACACAGATGATGGTTCATTTTTGGAATGAACTGCCAGAGGAAGTGGTGAATACAAGTTACAACATTTAAAAGACATTTGGATAAGATTATGAATAGGAACGGTTTGGAAGAATATGGGCCAAATGCAGACAGGTGGGACTAGTTTAGCTTGGGATCATGGTCAGCATGGACTAGTTGGACAGAAGGGTTTGTATGACTCTCTGACTCTGTGAGAGATAGTGGTGTCCCTATGAATCTGCTGCTGTCTTTTTCCTTCTAACGGCAATTGTCATGAGTTTGAAAAGTGCTGTTGAAGGAGTTGCTCCAGTACATATTGTAGATAATACACATTGCTGCCACTTTGTGCCAGTGTTAAATAACGAATGTTTAAAGTGTGGATGCAACACCAATCAAGCTGTCTGCTATGTCCTGGATAGTGTCAAGCTTCATTCATATCCAGGCAAATGGAGAGTATTCCATCATACTCCTCACTTGTGCCTTGTAGATGCTGGTCAGGTACTGGGGAAACAGCAGGTTGGTTAGTTGCTGCAGAATTCCTAATCTCTGGCTTGCTCTTGTAGCCACAGTATTTATACAACTGGTCCATTTCAGTTTCTGATCAATGGTAAATCTTAGGATGTCGATAGTGGGAGATTCAGCAAAGTTAATGTTATTGAATGTGAAAGGAAAATGATTAATTCTTTATTGTTTGAAATGGTCACCACCTGCCATTTATACAGTGAAAAGGTTATTTGCTACTTATCTGGCCAAACTTGGAAGTTATCCATATCTTGTTCCATAAGTATTCCATAAGGAACTTCTGATCTTGTGATGGAAGGAATGTCATTGATGAAGCAGCTGAAGGTAATTGGGCCTAGGACACCACCCTGAGGAGCTCCTCCCAGTGATGTTCTGGGACTGAGATGAATAACCTCCAACAACAACAACAATCATCTTTTTTGTGTTAGCTATGTCTCCAACCAGTGCAGAGATTTTCCCATGAGTCTCATTGCCACTATTGGTCAAGTGCTGCCTTGATGTCTAGGGTAGAAACCCTCACCTCAGCTTTGGAGTTCAGCTCTTTTGTCCATGTTCGGACTAAGGTTGTAATGAGACCAGAGTTGAGTGGCTGTGATGAAACTGAAACTGAGCTTCAGTGAGCAAGTTCTGCCTGATAGCACAATCAATGACATTTTCCATCACTTTACTGATGATTGTGAATAGCCTGATGGGGACAGTAAATGGCCAGTTTGGATTTGTCCCACTTTTTGTGTACTGGATATACCTGGGCAACACACCTGGAACACCACTTCTCACTTTTCCCCCCCACACTGAATGGTGACACAGTGGCTTAGTGGTTAGCACTGCTGCCTCACAGCACCAGGGTCCCAGGTTTGATTCCAGCCTTGGGCGACTGTCTGTGTGGAGTTTGCACATTCTTCCCGTGTCTGCGTGGGTTTTCTCCGGGTGCTCCGGTTTCCTCCTACACTCCAAAGATGTGCAGATCAGGTGAATTGGCCATGCTAAATTGCCCATAGTGTTAGGTGTCAGAGGGAAATGGGTCTGGGTGGGTTACTCTTCGGAGGGTCAGTGTTGACTTGTTGGGCCGAAGGGCCAATTTCCACACTGTCGGGAATCTAATCTAATCAACCATCCTTTACTACAATGTTTTCTCTCTGTCTTGAAACCAGATGAAAAATAACTTTGCCACTTTTCACTGATTCCACTTTCTCAAATCTTATTCATCAATCTATAATGAGACACTTTACTGAAAGCCTGTTTTTAAAATATCCAGATAAATTACATCCACCATTATCCACATTCCTTGTTATCACCTGAAAAAGAACTTCAGTAGCTTTGGTGGTCAAGCAAGAAATTCTCGTTTTAAATCCATGCTCACTATTATTATTTATTTCTTATTTCTGAGTGTACTTCTATTCTTTCCTTAAGCAAGTATTCCAGTATTTTTCCTACCACTATGTTAAATTGATTGGTTTATATGTCCCTAGGTATGTTCTATCCCTCTTCATGTACCAATGCTCTTGCTCCTACCCTTTTTCTACTGAATTGATAAACAAGAGCAGCAATGCGTCTGCTATCTCTTTCTTAGATTATTTTCAATACATAGATTCAATCTATCCAGACTAGAGGCATTGTCCTCTTTGAGTTTGATTTGTTGGTTAAAACATATCCTTTTCAATTTTAAATGCATTTATGTAATTAATCATTTTATTATCCAATGCCTTGTTTCCATGTCTGATTAATACAAGAGGGAAATAACTATTTAATATTTCTGCCATCTTTCTCTCTCATTACCTCTCACGTACATTAATGGACATCTTTCCGATTTAGCATTTTATTTTCCTTCTTGCTTTGTGTGTAGAATACTTGACTAGTTTGTTTAATGTTCTATGATTAATTAGTTTTGTAGTCTCTCGTTGCCTTCCTAATGTTGTTACTTCTCTCACAATCTCTGCATTCTCTCTTTAAATGCTGCTTTGTTGTCTATGTACGTGCAATGTCATTGACTCTTAACTGTCCTCTAAAATGGCATAGCAAATCTCTCAATGGTGTCTAAATGCTAGTCTGATAAAACTAATGAAACTGGACAGACCAGCCAACATTGATCTAGCCACAGGGAATAACAACAGCACACACAATCTTATCGATCATGCAAAACCACCCTGAATTCCTTCACTGTTCAAAAATTATCTATTTTAGCTTTAAAAGCATTTACTCTGGAAGCCTCAACTACTTCACTGGGCAGGGAATTCCATAGATTCACAACCCTCTGGGTGAAGGAGTTCCTCCTCAATTCAGCCTTAAATCTGCTCCCCCTAATTTTGAGGCTATGCCCCCTTGTCCGAGGTTCACCTACCAGTGGAAACATCCTCCCTACTTCTGTCTTATCTATTCCCATCATAATAGAACTTAGAACAAAGAACAATACAGTGCAGAACGGACCTTTGGCCCTAGATGTTACGCCGACTTGTGAACTAATCTAAGCCCATCTCCTTACACTATCCCATCATCATCCATGTGCTTATCCAAGGATTGTTTAAATCTCTGTAATGTGGTTAACTACATTGGCGGGCAGGGCATTCCACGCCCTCACCACTCTCTGAGTAAAGAACCTGCCTCTGACATCTGTCTTAAATCTATCACTTCTCAATTTGTAGTTATGCCCCTTCGTACAAACTAATGTCACTATCCTAGGAAAAAGACTTCCACTGTCTACCCTATCTAATCCTCTGATCATCTTGTATGTCTCTATCAAATCCCCTCTTAACCTTCTTCTTTCCAATGAGAACAGACCCAAGTCTCTCAGCCTTTCCTCATAAGACCTTCCCTCCAGACCAGGCAACACTCCGATAAATCTCATCTGCACCTTTTCCAATGCTTCCACATCCTTCCTGTAATGGGGTGACCAGAACTGTACATAATATTCCAAGTGTGGCTGCACTAGTGATTTGTATAGTTGCAGCATGACATTACGGCTCTGGAACGCAATCCCTCTACCAATAAAACCTAACACGCAGTATGCCTTCTTAACAGCACTATCCACTTGGGTGGCCACTTTCAGGGATCTATGCACATGGACTCCAAGATCCCTCTGCACATCCACACTACCAAGAATCTTTCCATTGACCCAGTATCCTGCCTTCCTGTTATTCTTCCCAAAGTGAATCACCTCACATTTAGCTGCATTGAACTCCATTTGCCACCTCTCAGCTCAATTCTGCAGTTTATCCAAGTCCCCTGTAACCTGCAACATTCTTCCACACTGTCCATCACTCCACCGACTTTAGTGTGATCTGCAAATTTATTAAACTATCCACCTATGCCTGCGTCTAAGTCATTTATAAAAATGACAAACAGCAATGGTCCCAAAACAGATCCATTAGTAACTGGACTCCAGGCTGAATATTTTCCATCAACCACCACTTGCTGCCTTCTTACAGAAAGCCAGTTTCTAATCCAAACTACTAAGAGACCCTCAATTCCATGCCTCTGCACTTTCTCCAACAGCATACCATGTGGAACCTTATCAAAGGCTTTACTGAAGTCATGTTCACCATGTCATCTGCCCTACCCTCATCTACATGCTTGGTCACCTTCTCAAAAAACTCAATGAGGTTTGTGAGACACGACCTGCCCTTGACGAAACCATGCTGACTATCTGCAATCAAATTGCTGCCTGCTAGATGATTATAAATCCTATCTCTTATAATCCTTTCAAAAACTTTTCCAACAACAGATGTATGGCTTACTGGTCTATAATTACCTGGGTCATCTTACAAGTGCACATTTGCAATCCTATAGCCCTGTGGTACTAAACCTGTAGACAATGACGATTCAAAGATCAAGACCCAAAGGCTCCAACACCTCCTCCCTAGCTTCCCAGAGAATCCTCGGATAAATCCCATCTGGCCCAGGGTACATGTCTACTTTCACTCCTTCTAGAACTGATAATACCTCTTCCTTACTAACCTCGATCCTTTCTAGTCTAATATCTCATATCTCATTCTTCTCCTCAATAATATTCTCCTTTTCCTGAGTGAAAACCAATGAGAAATATTCATTTAGTACCTCTCTGATCTCCACGGGGTCCACACACAACTTCCCACTTCTGTCTTTGACTGGCCCTATTCCTACCCTAGTCATCTTTTTATTCCTCACACACCTATAGAAAGCTTTAGGGTTCTCCTTTATTCTATTTGCTAAAGACTGCTCATGTCCTCTCTTTGCTCTTTTTGACTCCCTCTTTAAATACTTCCTAGCTAATCTGTAACGCTGCATCGCTTCATCTGAACTATCTTATCTCATCGTCACATAAGCCTCCTTCTTCCATTTAAGAGATGCAACTTCTGTAGTAAACCACGTTTCCCTATCCCTTTCCATTGGTAAACTAAATGTAACCGAATTATGGTCACTCTCTCCAAAGTGCTCACCTACCACTAAATCAAACCTGGCTCATTGGCAAGCACCAGATCCAGTGTGGCCTCCTCTCTTGTTGGCCCTTCGACGTACTGTGTCAGGAAACCCTCCTGCACACATTGGACAAAAACTGATCCATCCGACGTACTCGAGTTATAGGATTTCCAGATTAGAGTCGTGCTGGAAAAGCACAGCAGGTCAGGCAGCATCCAAGGAGCAGGAAAATCGACGTTTCGGGCAAAAGCCCTTCATCAGGAATAGCATTTCTAGTCAATGTTGGGGAAGTTAAAGTCCCCCATAATGACCACCCTGTTCCTTTCACTCCTACCCAGAATCATTTTGCCGATCCTCTCCTCTACATCTTTGGAACTCTGCGGAGGCCTATAAAAAACTCCCAGCAGTGTGACCTCTCCTCTCCTGTTTCTAACCTCAGCCCATACTACCTCAGTAGACGAGTCCTCATCAAAAGTTCTTTTAACCATTGTTATAGTGTCCTTGACTAAAAAGGCCACACCTCTTATATGTTTCTATAAGACCCCCCTCAATCTTCTAAATTCCAATGAATGTAATCCCAGTCTACTCAGTCTTTCCTCTTATGCTAACCCACTCAGCTCCAGAATCAGAGCTGAAAATGTGTTGCTGGAAAAGCGCAGCAGGTCAGGCAGCATCCAGGGAACAGGAGAATCGACATTTCGGGCATAAGCCCTTTTTCAGGAATCCTGAAGAAGGGCTTATGCCCGAAACGTCGATTCTCCTGTTCCCTGGATGTGGCCTGACCTGCTGCGCTTTTCCAGCAACACATTTTCAGCTCTGATCTCCAGCATCTGCAGTCCTCACTTTCTCCTCCAGCTCCAGAATCAACCTCATGAACATTCTCCAGTGCCAGTTCGTCCTTTCTCAAGTAAGAAGACCAAAACTGCACACAGTACTCCAGGTGTGGCCTCACCAGCACCCTGTACAACTGCAACGTAACGTCCCTGCTTTTAAACTCAATCCCTTTAGCAATGAAGGACAAAATTTCATTTGCCTTCTTAATGACCTGTTGCATTTGCAGCCAACCTTCTGTGATTCATGCACAAGGTCACCCAGATCCCTCTACACACCAGCATACTGCATTTTTTTTTACCATTCATGTAGTAATCTTTTTTACTGCTATTCCTACCAAAATGGATGACTTTACATTTATTAACATTATACTCCATCTCCAATTGCCCACTCACTTAAACCATCTATTTCCCTTTGCAAAGTTCAGTCCTCTGTACACTTTGCTCTACCACTCATCTTAGTGACATCTGTATACTTTGACACACTATACGTGGTCTCCAACTCCAAATCATCTATGTAAATTGTGAATAATTGTGATCCCAACACTGATCCCTGAGGCATGCCAACCAGAAAAGCACTCATTTATCCGTACTCTTTACTTCCTGTTAATCAACCAATCCTCTATCCATGCTATTACGTTGCCAGAAATACCTTGTATCTTATGCAGCAGCCTTTTGTGCAGCACCTTGTCAAAGGTCTTTTGGAAATCTAGATATACCACATCTCCTGGGTCCCCCTGTTGTCCACTTTGCTCATAATGTCTTCATAGAATTCCAGTAGACTAGTAAAGCATGGCTTGCCCTTCATGAATGCATGCTGTATCTGCCCAACAGGACCATTTCTATCTATATGCCTTACTCTATCATTTCTTAGACTAACCTATTTTACCAAATAAAAACAAAATAGTTCAAATGCTGGAAAACTAAAACACTGAATGTTGGAGAAACTCAGCAGCAAATGCAGCATTTGCAGCAAGTCACAGAATCAATGTTTCAACTTCGGGTTGACTTATTCAGAACTGAAATGGATTGGAAAATCTTCATTTTTAATATTTTTGCTCTGGATGGAGGAGGGAGCAAAGGGAACAGATAGTGTGGAGGCTCAGTACAAAAGACAATGGGATAGTTATGGTTGTGAAAGAGAAAAAGAGATGTAAATGGATATAAATTAAGGCACAAAAGTAAGAGAATGGGACTTCTCAAGTGAAAGTAAAGCAAACAAAACTCGAATGAGTAAAAGCTGTTATGACGGTGGGGTGGGGCACCTGGGCCATCCTCTGACACTGTAAAACTAAATATTGAGCTGGAGAGGCTATGAAGTGCCTGATCAGAAAATGAAGTGCTGTTCCTTGAATCTGCGCTGAGATTCATTGGAACATTGCAGCATTCCATGACAGTAAGGTGGTTTATTGAAATGGCAAGCGAGTGGAGGTCAAGATCATTCCTCAGGACAGAGTGGATGTGTTCCATAAAGTGGCCACCCTCTCTGTATTTGTTCTTATCAACGTAAAGAAGATCACACTGTGAGTAGCAATTACAGGTGATTAGACTGAAAGAAGTACAAGCAAAATACTGCTTTCCAGAAATGTGTTTAGGGCCTTGGACCACATGTAAGGAGGAAGTGAACAGGAAAGTATAATACTTCTGTGCTTGCATGGGAAGGTGCTATGGGGGAGGGAGGAAGCATTAGCAGTGATGAAGGAGTGGACCAACGTATCACGAAAAGAACAGTCCCTGTGGTATGCTAACAGTGGAGGGGATAGGAAGACACCTTTACTGGTGGCATTCTGGTGGAGGTGGTAGAAATGACAAAGAATTATGCATTGAATAAAAGACTGCTGGGGTAGAGAGTAAAGGCAAGGAGAACCCTATTGTTGTTCTGAGAAGGAAGGGTAGGGGTGAGGGCACAAGTATCAGAGATATGTTGAACACAGCTAAAGACTCTTTCAACAACAGGCTGGGGGTCATGGAGCAGCAGAGTCTCAGTTGAGGCAAAGGGAAGTCCTGTCAGAGGCAGCCCAGTGAAAGGTGATATCATCAGAACAGATGCAATGGAGGCAGAGAAACTGGGAGAATGGAATGGAGTAGAATCCTTGCAAGGTGTTGAGGTAGTTTAGTCAAGGTAACCCCGTGGGAATCAGTAGGTTGGTAGTGACACGGGGGGACAACCAATCCTTAGAAATAGAAACAGTGAGGTCAAGGAAGGGAAGGGTCAGAGATAGATCAGGTGAAGCTGAGAGAAGTCATAAAGCTGTACAGCATGGAAACAGACCTTTCAGTCCAACTCATCCATGTCGAACAGATATTGCCAGCATTTTGCCCAAAACCCTCTAAACCCTTCCTATTCATATACCCATTCAGATGCTTTTTAAATGCTGTAATTGTACAAGCCTCCATCACTTCCTCTGGCAGCTCATTCCATACCGTACCACCCTCTGCGTGAAAAAGTTGCCCCTTTGTTCCCTTTTAAATCTTTCACCTCTCACCTTAAACCTATGTCCTCTAGTTTTGGACTCCCTCACCCCAGGGAAAAGACCTTAGCTGTTCACTCAATCCATCATGAAGAGAAACTGGTTAGATCCTGAAAACTAAAAATTGTGGAATAGTTAGAAAGGAAAATACAAAACCTTAACATTCACCAACCAATCACCTAACTGTATGCCTAATGCCTTTGTATTACACCTCTCCAACCTTGCTGTCTCACACTGCCTCTCTTCGGCCACCCCTCATTCCTTGAAAGACCAGAGCACCTCCCCTAAGGCCATAAGAAATAGGAACAGACGCAGTGCATTTAATCCCTCAAGCCTTCTGCGCCTTTCAATATGATCACAGCTGAATCACTATTCCTCATGTCCAGTTTCCTGAGTTTCCCTACAACCCTTGATTCCCTACTGATCACGAATCTTTTTCAGCCTTAAATATATAGGACTTTGCTCCCACAGCCTCTGTGGCAAGGATCCAAAGGTCCCTTCATACCTGGGATCAACCTAGTGAACCTTCACATTTTCCCACATTCTATTTCTTCTGCTTAGTTTAATGCCAACACACTTCATCAGTCTACATATATTTAGCAAGTGTGGGAAACAGCAGATAGACTTGTTTTTGAAATATTTTTCCCCATTGTTAAAATTGACTCATGACTCTGAACTTTATTTTCTGAATTAGTTTTAAGTCAGTGAAAATTCTAAACTCTAGTCAAGATTGCATTTAGCACTGAATTTAACTTGAACCATCTGCTTATTACTGACAGCTACACAGTTAAGTAATCAAGCAATTGGATATGCAGGGCCCTACTATGGTCTTTGCAATTTTTGTTAGTATACACTAAATACAGGAGGTCTGCTTACTTCTCGTGTTAAGTCCTGCTTGATTGATTAGGAGTACAATAGAGACCTTAACTCAAAGAATTCGGTGAATAAGAGCACTTGGTGCAGTGAGGGATGAGGTGGGAACAATTCTTTAAATAGATAAAAACTGCAGAAAGCTGCAGCACAAAGGCACTTGTGGGAACTTGTGCCTGAAACACAAAGCGAGCACATAGGTGCAGCAGGTAATTAGGAAGGCTCATGGAATGTTGGAGTCGAAAAGCGTGATGCTGCAAAAACACAGCCAGTCAGGCTGCAAAAACACAGCTGGTCAGGCAGCAACCGAGGAGCAGGAGAATCAATGTTTCAGGCAAAAGCGCTTCATTAGGAATGGAGGGAGGGGTTGCTGAGATAAATAAGACGGTGGGGATGGGTATGGGGAAAATGTAGCTGGGAAGGTGATAAATACATGAACGTGGGAGTGATGATGGTAGGTCAGAGAGGAGGCGGAGCGGATAGGTGGGAAGGAAGATGGACAGGTTGGACAGTTCAAGAGGGTGGTGCCGAGTTGGATCTGGGAAGAGGTGGGGGAAGAGGAAATTTGGAAACTAGTGAAGTCAGTGTTGATGCCATGTGGTTGAAGCGTCCCAAGGTGGAAGATGAAGCATTCTTCCTCCAGTCGCCAGGTGGCTTGGATTTGGCAGTGGAGGCGGCTCAGGACTTGCCTGTCCTTGGTGGAGCGTGAGGGTGAGTTGATGTGGTTGGCCACAGGACAGTGGGGTTGTTTGGTGTGTGTCACAGATATGTTCTCTGAAACTTTCCACAAGTTGGCATCTCGTCTCCCTAATGTAGAGGATTCCCAAGGTATAATGCTGGCTCTTATTTCAAGAGGGTTGGAGTATAAGAGTAGGGAAGTCTTACTGCAACTGTAGAAGATGTAATGAGGCCATATCTTGGGTACTCTGAGCAGTTTGGTCCCCTTAATTTAGGAGATATTACTTCTTTGGAGGTAATTCAAAGAAGGTTCACTAGGATGATTCCAGATACAGAGAGATTGTCTTATGAGGAAAGGCTAAGTAAGTTGGACTTTACTCCCTGAAGTTTAGAAGAACAAGAGGTGATTTCATTGAAACCTATAGGATTCTTAAGGAGCTTGACAGGGTAAATACTGTGAGGATGTTTCCCCCTCATGGGAGAGTCCAGGACCAGAGGGCACAGACTCAGGATAAAGGGGTACCAATTTAAGCTGGAGATGATGAGGAATTTCTTCTCCCAGAGGATAGTGAATCTATGGAATTCTTTATCACAGAGGGTTGTAAAGGCTGGGTCGTTAAGTATACTCAAGACTGGGATGGACAGATTTTTAATCAGTAAGAGAGTGGGAAATTAAGTTTAGAAATATCAGGTCAGCCATCTTCCTGTTAAGTGACAGAGCAGACTCAAAATGACTGAATGATCTATTTCTGTTCCAATACCTTATGCCTGTGATTATACAGCAATGATAGAACATTTCCATCCTCCACTGAGCCTGTGTTGCTCACCATTAAGGATTTAGAACAGAAATGGAAAATTCACTAGGCATCTATGGACAGGACAGACAAGTCATTACTTTAAGTGAAGCCAGGCATTTTAACAAAATCAGGAAAAGAGTTTTTTTTAAAATGTAAACTTAATCCCAAGGTCATCGTGAATGGAATGATCTGTAGAATTTCTGTCAAGAAAATGAGGAAGATGGAAAATTCAGGGCAAGAATGAAATCAAAACAAGTTTGAGATTGTTACCATGTAATTCAACCCAAGCTGATAAAACAACACATCATTTTTCTTCTGAATACACTAAATCATTGATCTGAATATTAGCCTTAAAACCTTCACAAAATATAACTATTGAACTTGATCCCTTTGTTTTCCAGCTCTCATTTCCCTGGTCTTTCTGTCCTTTAGCTAATGACGATTGGTTAAAGCTAGCAGTCCAAAAACAGGTTCACAGTGAATCCATCGTTGATTTACCACACCATTCAATTTTCTTTCCACTGTCACTCTCAGGAATGCAAACTTAAATTCTTTTTGAATTTTGGCTTCCCAGTCTCACTGAGGGTCACTGGATCCAAAACTTTAACTCTAATTTCTCGCCTCAGATGCTGCCAGACCTGCTGAGCTTTTCCAGCAACTTCTGTTTTTGGGTCCCAGTCTCATTATTGCTTTTATTTGTATTGGAATTAAACTTTACAATAAAATTCAAATCAATGGAAAATTTAAAAAAAGGATACAGTTGAAAAGCTGATGTCAATTCGCTAGGAGTTTTTTTTGACATAGCTGGCACAGACCCAATTTCTTTCTTCTTTATTCCCTTAATGAGAAAGTACAGAGCAGGCATTTCACAGCCTCTTGTAGGATGGGGGTTTACTTTGCTGATGTATCTCTGACTCCACCCATTTTTCTTAGGAGTGGGTTGTGCTGCCAGCAACCCAATTTCAGGTTGTCAAAGGTACTATTTGTTAGCACTTTCTCTACAAAACAATCTTTCTAATGTCAACAGCTAACCACCATGTCATCATTTGAGTACTTGAAGAAAGTGGCTGTATAACAGGGTGTCGGAATTACAAGACACCTCATGGATTTGGCAACTTTATTGGCACCTACTTGTATTCCTATGTCAGACGCTTGCCATCAAATGAGAATTTCCTGATATCTCTTATAGTGCTGGACCTGATGCAGTGGCAGCTGTTTCCCTGCTGATGCCACCCCCATTGCATCCCCACTACTGTTGTTGCCCAACCTTCCTCAGCAACGCTCTCAATTGAGAGATTTATTTGGGCTATACCGTATTCAGCTCCTCTTGCCTATATTTGCCTGATGTCTCAATTGAATATCAAATTTTGAGGCAAGCTTATTGCCTTTCCTAAAATTTTACCAGAAAATGCATTATTTCATGGAGGTCTGATGCTCCCAGTAAAATGTAGCTTAATGCTGTGCTCATATGACAGAAATGGTTTGTTACGTCAATTTATTTATAGATCCCACCTTGATTTATATATTCTGTACTGTTTCCTCCTGTTTTCTGACTGTTTTAGGCGTTTGCAATTTACAGAATGGAAACGATCATACTCAAACATTGTGCTTTCAGGCACAAGATGTTGCTGCATTTCTTTTTGAATTTTTTTTTTTAAGAATTAGAATCCCTACAGCATGGAAACAGGCTCTTCTGACCAACAAATCCATACTGACCCTCCAAAGAGTAACCCACCCAGACCAATTTCCCTACATTTATCCCTGACTAATAACCTACATTATGGGCAATTTAGCATGGCCAATTCACCTAACCTGCACATCTTTTGGATTGTGGGTGGAAACTAGAGCACCCAGAGGAAACCCATGCAGACACAGGAAGAATATGCAAACTCCAAACAGACAGTTGCCAGAGGCTGGAATTGAATCCGGGTCCCTGGTGCTGCAAGGCAGCCGTGCTAACCATGGAGCCACCATGCTGCCCCAAATCTGAGGGGGCAAAAGGCAGATCAACATCACACGAGGGACCACTCAGTACAAAAGTTTAGAATTGCCCTGAAACATGAACCTGTCTTTTATTTCTTTGAGATGTTTATCAAATTGCTCTAAATTCTTAAATTATAAGAAAGAGACTTCAGTAACAGGGAAACAAGACTGGGCAGCTTTGAGGAGTGGCCCACATTACTGTTGACTTGATGGGCTAATGATCACTTTTAAAAAGATTTTCATTTCACAAGCACAAACTGGAGGTATGTGCTCTTTCCTTCACCACTTTGTTTTATCTGTCCATGGTTTTGTTTGTAAATTGCATAATTCAATCACAAAATACTAATGCAATAAAGTTCTTAGCTGCAAGTTATGATCAGTGCTTGATAGAGGAAATATAAAGAAGACTAAAATCCTTACATTTTAAGATGAGTAATAAAGGTGGCAGAAGCTCTTGGGGGCATTAGTCAGCATAGAAAAATAAAAAGGTTGTACACATCAATAAAATATTCTCTTTATTGATATTCTTTTGAATGGAGTAATTGACAAAAGTGCGCAGGTATGTTCATTAAAGGCGTCTACTTTCTTTGCCAAAGTGGAGCAGACAACAGAAGGAAGTTATCCACAAGTAATCAAAACTGTAACACTCAGACATGGTTGTTCCACTGTCCACCTAACATGACTTGCTAACCATTCCACCATTACAAATCTTCAATATTCTGGAATTCATCATTATTGATTTTGGTAATTTGCAGAATTCAACCAAAGACAAGTTTGAGAAGAATCACCATTTTTGTGTGTGCGCGCGTGTGTGTGTGTTGGGTGGGGTGCAGAGGAAGAGGGCAAAGTTTACCCTCAAACAGTGAAAGGCATCTACGTCAGGCAATAGCCTAAGAATAGAACCCCTATTCAAGAAGTTATTTTAGAAGTCCATAAATTGCTCAATGAATTTTTAAAAATGATTAAACTGGGAGCTAAATTAACCACACAATGCACTGCGAATGTTGAAGTGCATTTTTTTTAATGTATCCTGGAAGACAGTTGAACATAATGAATGGTTGCTGTTGTTAGGATCGAGTGTAGTTATCATAAGAGAATACAAATTGCTGCAATACGTGGAGATACAAAGATGACACACAAAGATGTGACCTCTACACCAGCTTTTTTTACGGCAATTAGCACTTGCTAGCAAAGACAGTACCACTCAGTCAGGGAATAGACCACTGCAGTGAAAGATAGTGTATTTGGCAGTCTGAATATAAATAGAAGCGTCTTGAACATTATGTAGATACTTTCTCAGCCTTCCTCCAGCTTTGATCAATGCCCATTTGGTACAGGTATATTTTATTTTGAAATAATTTTCAGATTCTGGAACATTCAAAAATGATAACTCAACAAAACTCCTGTCTTTAAGAGATTTATAAGTCACTTCATAACTCAGCTTAGTATTTGATTGTTCTTTCCACTGGCTCAGCAAGCACTCTATTCCACTACTGTAATGTCAATGTGACACATGTGGTACTGAGGCAGGACCCAGCTGGCACTCCCAGAATCCTATGCAAACAAAAAACTGGAACAGTCTCCATATCATATATGAATATGGCTCAATCACAGTTCACATTAACAGCAGGTATTGTTTAAACAGGCACTACATCAGTAGTATCAACTTCCAGCTAAAGCATGTAAACACAGGCTTTAAAGGAAGGGAGCATTCACTTCACAACAGTGAACGTACAGAGGAAATTCAATTCAAACTTATGCACATAGTACAATCACAAGATACTAGTTAAATTACAGAGTCATATACACTGATTATACAACAGCATCATATGCAACTTTTATACATGTATTTGGAATTGAATTTGCAGAATGGTATATCAATACATCTAACTGAATGTTGCACTGCCACATGTCACTACATTGACATACAAATTGACCTCATGAATTAAGCACTGATACTGCCTTTTCCATTTAATAAATAACTTGCATTGCGCACAGACTGCGCATTAAGCAGAATGGCCAGTAGCAGATATTGGAATGTATCCCAGGTCACTAATGGTGTCGCTATCAACCTGTTTCCATAGCTGTCAAGATAATTCTTAAAATAGACACAAACCTGGATTTTAAAATAAACTCCCATTATCACCCTTTACTTGGTCTTGCAAAGAATGCACAGGCATTAAATCAGTCTTAATGAAGTAAACCTCGTAAAGAGTTATTATCTGATACTGAATGTGGCAAATGGTGGCAACCCAAGTGTCAGCTGGTAAAGATAGGGGGCAAGGCACCCCTGCATAGAACATTCATTCTAATATAAACATTCTCAGAAATTCCAAATGTTGCATACATAGTTACTGAGATTTGTAAAGGGATCACATTTCTTAATTTGAGCTGCACTTACACTTTTGCAAGGGTTAGTATCCTTTTAATATTACATATTTTTTATAGATTTTTGCTTACAAAATACTCTGCTAAATATACATTTTTTTAAACCAGCTGCAACTTCGCTTTAAACAGGGCAAAGTAGAGAATGAAAATTTTAATAGTGCAGAACCTCCTTGAGTCAACTCCAGCCATAGAAGTTACAAACCATTAAAAATCTGAAATCTATTTAACTTGGGTTCTTATACCTAAGCCCACATGACAGTTACATTCAGGAAGTAAGTAGTAACAACGTATTAACATTCTTGAATCAGCTACACCATATAATAGGGATTGGGTGTGAAGTTACTCAGAGGTGTATTTATCCAAGAAGGTTATTACCTTCAAGGCATAGTCTCATACCATTTCAGCTTCACACAAGCCCACTCAGAAACAACTAATGAAAAGTTTGGAGTTGGTCAAATTGGTACTTGCTCTCCTCTTAGTGAAGGCTAGAGTTGACCATCCAATTAGCAATCTAGACATTTATAACAGAACAAACATTTAGGTAGATCTGCTCAGGAGTTAGTTTATCCAGATTAGTGAGCAATGGGGAATTCACAGTAGATATCACAAGCCTGGCACATCGCCTGGCACATCCAAGAACGAGAAACAAGAACCAAGATTTACTCACAAATTCAAGGCATGGAATTTTTAAAAGAAAACCTAAAAATCAGTATGTCTGTTGTGTAATGTGGCAAAGAAAAATGCTCACGTTTTAGCATATTATTTTAAAACATCAGAGAAAGGTTTAGAACCAAAAGGAGGTATTAGGGTTACTAAATTGATTCCTTTTGTAAAATACTATCTGTCAACGCAGTCACTTTCTCAATTCAAAGTCTGAAACTTGAAATATCTTTCGATTTGTTAAAGTTCAATAATTCCATTTTGCTACGGTATTTACAATGCTTAATTGCTGGATAATTCAGATTTTTAAGCAGACTAAGTAGCTGCACTGTTAGAAGTATAATGCAAGCGGGTATTTACTACACACAATCAGTGAGCACCAGACGATTCAATAATCTAATGCTTCATATGGGATCTCACCTCCCTCCCAATCAACCTGAACGTCCAACAGCCGCTGATTGACAACTCATTCCAATAGCAACAGTATTTCAAAGAACTATAGTGCTCATGGGCACATTCAGACAGGTCACAAAATAACTACTTAACTGTTAATTAGACATCACAATCTAACTACAAGAGCACTGGAATCACTGGTCTCAAAATTAGACACGCATACTGTCCCAGGCCAAACAGATGGATAGCTCTTATATTACACTGAACAAATAGCTATGAATGGTGGGGAAACAACTTGTTCGCTCACATACAGAAATTTCACAATTCATACATTAAGGTGTGTGAATGATACAAATTAAAGTTTGACAACATGATCATATGTTGCATTTGGAAATTGTCCATCCAATTGTGCTTCTGAAGTGCAGTATAACACACTCATGATCCCCAAAATCGGGTGTGAACTTACTGCGTCACTCCTATAAAAAAGCACTCATGGATTACATGTGGAAGAGACAATGAGTCTCTGTGCAGAAAGCCAGTGAAGATTTGAATTTAATTAGGGGATGAATAAATTGGAGAATGAGTGACAACATGTGTGAATAAATTCAGGAAGGAAACAAACTTTTAAACAAGCTTGCCTACATACATATAAACACTCAAAATGGTAAAGTGTTTTGGCACCAACTTTGGCTGAGAAAACTGGGAGCAAGTGATCAAAACAGAATAAAAAATAAAATGAGACAATGAGGGAAAGTAGGACACAAACTTGGAGTCTGACAATTCGTGGGATTGTGTAGGGAGTTGAACTGGTAAATCAAAATGGATATCTCACACATTAAGTGAAGTTCATTAAATTTTCCTTCCTTTATTTCCTAGCCTAAAGTGGAATTGTGAAACCTCCACTGCTGTAAATTAATGATACAAATATTGGACTCTATTAAAGAACAAATCTTACATCTAAATATGCTGTTGAGTTGGTGACAAGTGCTGGGATCAGCCACTGACATCTGGGTCTCTGTCCTAATAAAATTGTCACATTTCCCACACACTCTTACTTTCTGACTGGAATCAAGTGGCGAGGGAATGTTTAAAAAACTCTACAACTCTAAGTCATCGATTAAATAGCAACATCCCTTTCATTTTATCCATCTTTAGTAGACAAAGTTAGAGGTTTAATAAAATTAGAACTTCCACTGAACGTAGTTTCATTGAATAGCTGTTAAAATTCAGAATAGCTTTCAATTCAATCTTTCATGAAATTGCTAGGGAGTGGGCAACTTTAACTGCAGCAATTGGAGTCAGCATGCTTGTGGAAATTTGCTCCAAAATGAAATGCCATCATTCTATACGAATGTCCAGTCCTTAATTCTTGTCTATATAAAATACACAGAAAAAGAGAGAAACATTTACACTTATTCTTGTTGCCTCATTTGGAAAAAGCTGGGGTTTTGACATTCGCCATGATTTTTTACTAAATGATTAACCTAATATATAGTGAGATAATTCAACCTCAACCATAAAAAACTTGCATAACATTTGTTTTAATGTCTACAAGGTGAGAGGCAAAGCATGGCACTGAAAACCTGTTCATTAGAAAGGTTGAGTCCAATATCTTAAAAAAAAAAATTGCAGAGAAAAAAATACAAACAGACTTTTGATATAAATGAGAAGTGGGCGGGGGGGAAAGAAAGGACTTAGATATAGAAACAATTCTCAAACATTAATACTTAGATTTAGCTTGCTTTAATTTACTACGTCAGTACTTTCGGCTAGGACTGCATTAATTCCTTAGGTCGCAGTGTTTTCGTTTTAAAATGAATTACATTTTCCAAAAAAAGATGTGAGACCTTCAGGAAGTTTGTGTAAAGGTCACTGGAGATGTCGAAAATAATAGCCATTCTAGAATTGTGACAATGATGCCGTCAATAAAGGGTTAGGTGTTTACTCAGTACAACTAAGGCTGAAAACACGAGAAGGTCCAACAGAGTTTGTATTTTCAATAGTTCTGTAGCACAACTGAAAAATGAATTTTGTTTCTCACTGAAATTATGCAGCTAGATTGCTAAGTATTTCCTGTTTTTAAGCTCAGATTTCAAGCCTCAACCATATTTTACTTTTGTATTTGTGTTTGCTTTTACTTAGATGTTTGAGCCCTCTGGTGACAGAAGCCAGCAAGTGCAGTAAAACCCTCACTGATCCATCAATTTTACTTTGGGATTTGTACATTGAGATCACAAAGACTCATTTTCAAGCCTTTTCTTTCAGTGGCAGTTACTTTTCAGCTTGAGTTTCATTGACCTAGACACCCAGACCTGTATGCATAACAGCTACATGGACAGTGATACTCTTCACTAGATTTCCTACAGTAAATATATTTTTAAAAGTGTTCCCAACATTGCAATGCACAGAACCAAAGGAAATTCAGTTAATAGCAATACCCAATTCATTCGCCACAATTCCTAACAAGATAATGGCTATCTTTTTTAAAAAAGATAATTACTTCAATATTTAGATTAACATTTCATCCATTGCAGCAGAATTAATGCACTGACAATTAAAATAGTGGTCAATGATAGACAACATATTACACTACACTAAATCAGCCTACTTGTAGAGTCGTAGAGTGTTTCTACATTGTGTTAAAAAGAAAAATAATCATATATAGCCAGTTGTATCATTACAGTTTTATCAATTTGATAATCTGAATTTCATTTACTTTAACTACCCAAGTGCTGCAAATAAACAGGTGCACAAGTGATTGGGTCCTTTAATGCCAACCAGTAGATTCAAGATCAAATACCTTAACAACCAATGTTACACTCTCTAATGAAGTAGCAAAAATCTTTGGGAACCTATCGGACAAATCACTGCGCAATGAGGTAAACACAGTCATTTTCATTGGATCAATGAGAATTATTGGGTGCAAGGAACATGACAGACATTCCCATGAATGGCCTTCAATTGAAATTGCAACAGTCAAAGGGTTTTGTCAAATAAAATCTCACAAAGATCAACAAATAAATGCAAAGTACCAAATGTCTAAAGTACTTTTAGACTTTAAAGTGTTGGTGTGTGTGTGTGTGTGTGTGTGTGTGTGTGTGTGTGTGTGTGTGTGTGTCTGTGTGTGTGGAGGAGGCTGATTTATTGATTATGCACAATTAAGGGACTGACAATGAAAAAATCAAAAACATGAATCCAAGTGAAATAAATAGATGTGTGTAAGATTGATCAAGGTGAGGATGGAAAATTGAGCTTAAGATGAGGCTTCCCGATTAAAAACAAACAGGGATAACAAATGGGGTGCCACTGCAAGAACCAAAAAGAGCTCACTTTAAGTTAAATAGGTTTCTTCTTAAATAGATGTTCTTATATCAACCATTAAAGGATACAGTCTTTTAAGCCCACAGATAAAAGCATGATTTGCACAAATGATAACAGGGTACTACTCTACGAACAAAAAGTACAAAATGAAATGATTTGTCAAATCACAAAAACAGCATTATCTAGAACACATATATACAGCAGCAGCAACTAGCTCAGCAAGTACAACGTGCTATCAGATGACCTCGACATAATTGGCTGGATATAAGCCCAGCTGTCCATTCTCCAGGCGTCCTTTGCACCAGCCCTGCTCATCCTCATCTTCGATCTTTGTTAAGAAATCACCTGAATTTGAAGGGGACAAAACAAGTAATTATAATTCCATTCTATGAAGCAGAGTTTCTTCCCTCTCTGTATTGTCATCAACTCACTTTCAGCAATTTGATGCATGAAAAATTTCAAAACCCTAATTGTGCAAGGTCAGGACTGACTAATGGCAGATTTGTTTGATACCCTGCTACAAGAAATCATGGTCCAATACGCGTATGGATAAGCAGTGCAAGAATTTGGGAAGACTTTAGGTAGGGAAGCAACAATGGCAGATAACTGTAATTGGCTTACTTGACACAAACAGCAAATCAAAAGATCTTTACACAGTCTCACCTGCTTTGAAGCTCAGTTCATCCTGCTCTTGACCTTCATAATCATACAGTGCACGCACTCGCACTCCCTGTCCATGGGCAGGAGATGCTTCCTCATCAAATGGATTGGTTCCTCCATTAGCATCATTTGTGGTGGGGTTATTTGTTTCATCATCAGACCATTCAGCAGAGTAAGCTTGGTTCTTCTCATAGCTACTCACACTACAACAGAAAAAAAAGCCTGAGCAAGACACTGACTTATGAAATGTAACTAGAGCAGCCATCTAATGTCTATGGAAATGCTTCATCAAGACAAGAAATGGTGAGAAACTGAATGCTGGAAACTCGAAATAAAACAGTGATAGTGGAAGTGACCCAATAGCCAGCACTGGGAAAATAGGCTGAAGTTCTGGACCAGGTTTTATACTAACAATGAGGAATCAGTATCCCTCTTCCCTCCGCTCTCCAGGAGTTGACTGATGTGCTGTGTATTTCTGTTTACATTGTCTAACATAAGGCCTAAGTGGACTTTAAGGGGCAGCAATACAAATTTAGCCTAAAAGAAAGCAAAAAGTGTAACATGTTGCTCATTCTGGTTTTAGAAATCAATGCTATTTTAATAGGATTTTTTTTTTTTTTACAATTTTAAATTGTCAGAAAAGTCTACAGAACAGTCTGAAAAGAGAAACAGCTGAAAACATTTTTCCTCTTCCTCCATCCAAAAACTAATTGAACAGTCTGTTCTACATCTACTTTGATGTGGATTCTTTATAAAAGAGAACAAAGTGTAATTTTCTCTCAAAAAACACACCTCACATTACACATTGTTTCTCAGCAGAGATTACGAACAAGCATCTCTGGCCTCAAGCCAGCGGCAAAACCCAGAATTTTGGCTTCCTCCATCTCCACAGTTGCACATGGGCGCTCAAGCAAAGAGCACCAAGTTAAGCATCTCCATGTTCAGAGATGGCATTCCTCCAAGATTTAGAAGGCAAGGTATAGTTTAAACTGGACCATGAAACAATGCATTGAGCAGGCTGTGTTCAGTTCTATGTTGTAATAGAGGGTTTACTGTCATTCCTGTAATTTGTAATTCTGGTCGGAGGACAAAATTGCCAAAGCTTTTTCAACAAAACCAGAACGTCCTTAGGAGGACCAGGGCAGCAGGCACATGGGAAGACCATCCCCTCCAGGATCCCTTCCAAGTCTCCCTTACATCGCCATCCCTTTATGGTTGCTGGATCAAACACTTGGAACTCCTAACAGCATTGCGGGGGCACTTCCACTATATGGATTGCAGTTATTGGAAAGGGAGGCTCACCATAAGCTTCTCAAAAAAGAATAGGGGAAAAAAATATTGGCTTTATTGCAATCATCCCTGAAGAAGGGCTCATGCCCAAAACGTTGATTCTCCTGTTCCTTGGATGCTGCCTGACCTGCTGTGTTTTTCCAGCATCACATTTTCAGCTCTGATCTCCAGCATCTGCAGTCCTCACTTTCTCCTAGAAGGTTTATTGCAATGTCCCCATTCAGTGAAGATGATGTGGTGTTGTAACTGTAGTGCAACACCATGACAGTGGGTTGTATTGAGTAATATGTAATAGCTTCCCTTGTCATTCCTGTAACTGCCCTTCTGCGGTATAACGTGACCTGAGGTATATAAACTCATTTGAATTATAAATATTAGTCCAAATTTAAAGCATCTGAACTTCCCAGGAAAAGGAGAGACAAAAAATGTAATGCAAAAACAAATGGAAAATTCACAGATCAGTCAATTTGTGAATGACTAGCCCAAATACCAATCGTTCACTTTCTGTTGTTGTTTTAAGTGATACTTAATTTCAACATCTTTTATTTTACCATAACTGGCAAGCCACAGTATTTAAGGTGATGGGTGTGAGTGTCTTTCCATATCCTCAAATCAGACAACTTGGAATCATAAAATCCCTAGGGTGTGGAAGCAGGCCATTCGGTCCATTGAGGCCACACCGACCCTCCGAAGAACATCCCAACCAGACCAACCCCATCCCTGTAACCCTGCAATGCGCATGGCTAATCCACCTGGATACTATGGGCAGTTAAGCATTGTGAATCCACCTAATCTGTACATCTCTGGAGAAACTGGAGCATCAAAGGGAAACCCATGTGGACACGGGGAGGACGTGCAAACTCCACACAGACACTCACCCGAGGCTGGAATTGAACCCAGGTCCCTGAGGCAGTAGTGCTAACAACTGAGCCACCATTTCAGGCCCCAAACTTACTTTTCCCTGCCATCAGTTGAAGACTAAATTATCTTGACAATGTTAACACGACTATCAAAAGCAGTAAAAATACACAGCAAATCAATCAATGTCTGTAGGGAGAAAACTCAACCATTCAAGTATTGTTGTTCATGTCCTCTCTCGTTTAAAAGGTGTTAAAGACCTACTGTTTATCTCAACACTTTGCTTGCATCCTGGATTTACAGCACCTGCAGTTTTCTCTCATTTCAATCCCATTTTCAAGTTCTTTCATTAGACTGATGCGAAAAAGCACAAAGAAATTTGTGAAATTTCAGGTTGTTACCATTATCATGTACATAAAGCAAAGTTGGGTTAACGATGTGAGTTGAGCACCCATGTTTGATTTGAACAACTTAGAGACATAAAACCTTAAATTCAGCTTATTAACTTTTCATTAAAGTAGCAAGATACAGAGCAATCCTTTTGGAAGTACGCTTAGATTATAGAGTATTCCATACAAACAATAAATGTGACTTTATTTTAGATCTCTATAAACAACCTGGGTTTAGGTCTTACAAGGCTGTCCTTCAACATCTTTGTCAGGACTCTAGAGCCTCTCTATTGAAATGAAGAGCCCTGCATTTTGGATCAACTAAAGGGCTAATCTGGCACTGCCGACTGTGGGAAACAAGGTTATTGGCTGAAAGTTCAAAGTCAAAGTGAGTGTGGACTGTGTGCTTCCAAAGATAATGCAGAAACAAATCAGCTTTTGGGCTGGTGAAACTCATGTTCAGGAACATATTTATAATGGAATCATTCAGAATGCTGCTGAAAGCATTTATCAGCCAAGCACAAAAGATGTCTATGTCATCAGAAAATTAGCTAGTTTTAAGAAAAAAAAAGTCTGTAATTTATTTGTTTACTTGTGAAATGGGAGAAGAGTTTAAACCTTAGTACTCTTCTTCCCCTTATAATTGCATTTTTTATTAGAAGGTAAAGAAAGCATTGTCTTAATTTATGAGATTACATCATGCAGACAGCATTCTAGAATGAGCTCATTACACAGATTCATTTATCAGAGCACACAGCAAGGAAGATAGATAGAAAGATAGTGAAAAAATTACTCAGATACAAAGATTAAGTCAAATTAAAAATGAATACATTATAAAGACTGAAGGAAATGCAGGGAAACAGTTCTATTGATAGATTCACCAATCAGTGGGGCAAACGTTAGTAAGTGTTAGTGAAAAACTCCAAAATGCTCAAGCAAAGACAGACAGTTTTTTGCTAACTTTTTCTTTTCCTCTTTCCGGTCCTCCTCCACCTCCTGGTTGGCTTCATCTTCATCAAAAGGGTTATAACTGCAACTTCTGTCATTACTCTGGCAGATATTATCACTGTTCAGGAAGTGAGAAAAGGACACCTGCATTTGTAAAGAATCCCTAGAAACAATTAACTGCTCACTGAAATTTCAGAATACTAGCATTCTTAAACAAGTCACAGAGTTGACTACATCATTGCACATCATTAGCTGAAAAGGACTTTGAAACACAAAGTTTTATAAATGCAAGGTCTTTCTTTCAATAACAAAAATTAAATTTGATGAAAAAATAGCAATTATTGCATAGTCCCTTGGGAATGCCTGTAATGAATGTTACTATCAATATGTGCATAAGAAATGTTTGATTTTAAATACTGGTAAAGGATGGGTAGGCAGGTGTCATGTTCATTCTGGTTGTGGAATACTTGAACTAGAGCTCTTGGCCTCAATCACACTCTGAGGGATGGCTGGCAAATAGCTTCTCTTCTGGGGAGACAGGTAAGTAACTGGTTATCAAATTGAGCTTGTCAACAGCTGAGCCTTGTGTGATGATCTTCAGGCAGGGGCTGGCAGAGGTGGTGGTTAAGGCCACCATAGAGTCATAGATGTACAGCATGAAAAGAGACCCTTTGGTCCAACCCGTCCATGCCAACCAGATATCCCAACCCAATCTAGTCGCATCTGCAAGGACTTGGCCCATATCCCTCCAAACCCTTCCTATTCATATACCCTTCCAAATGCCTCTTAAATGTTGCAATTGTACCAGCCTCCACCACTTCCTCTGGCAGCTCATTCCAAACATGTACCACTGTGTGTGAAAAAGTTGCCCCTTAGGTCTCTTTTATATCTTTCTCCTCTCACTCTAAACTTATGCCCTCTAGTTCTGGACTTCCCGACCCCAGGGAAAAGACTTTGCCTATTTATACTATCCATGCCTCTCATAATTTTGTAAATCTCTATAAAGGTCACCCCTCAGCCTCTGACGCTCCAGGGAAAACCACACCAGCCTGTTCAGCCTCTCCCTATAGCTCAAATCCTCCAACCCTGGCAACATACTTGTAAATCTTTTCTGAACCCTTTCAAGTTTCACAACATCTTTCAGACTGGGTGAAGCCTAAAGCTACTTCAACATTTACAAGTGAATCGCTCCAAGTTAAACATTTGCATTCCCCTGCTCCATTGCGAACTACTGGCCCAGCTTTGTCACCGTGGTTAACATTTACACATTCATGTATACAGATATTTACATTCATCATCTGCCTCTCCTATCCAGGTCTCCATCTTCACATATTCAGGAACAGTTTGGCAGTTTCACAGTTCTTTCAGAATGCACAGCCTTCCGACTTTGAAAAATGTTAGGCCTTTTGCTCGAGGACTTTTGACTTTGATTGGTTTATAATCCATTTCGCTGCAGAAGGACGGGTTATCACTTGGATATCCTTTACAGAGGATGCTGTTTCTACTAAACTAGATAATTGCTACATTACCTTATTTGAAGGACCTTTAATCTCCTGAATTTTGTTTTGTAGATAAATTCTTCCCTGCTAACTTAGGTGGTTGTCCCATAACCTTATATGGGGCATTTAATCTCCTGGACATCCATCATGGAAGATGCCTGCTCTATTGAAACAAGTACTTTACTCCTAGATGTTACAATTTATTTTTAACCATGTTTCTAATCTGTGGATAGTGGTCTGGTTTCCATGGAATCATGCACAGTTTCTCTAGAGATAATATTTACTGTAAACTTGCTGATACATTTGTAAGTATTTACTTACACTTCTTGATTAGGTCGAGTGTCTTTATTTGCTATCTTATCGTACTGATGAGCGAGATATTTTCACGTAGTCAGTTATGATACTAGAGAACTGATGCTTGCTTAGCTTTACCTCTGTTACTTCCTCTTTGCAAGATACAATATCAAAGTTCAATCTCCTACATCATTTTGCATGGGGAGCGGTTTTAATGTCAGTGACTCATTAATGAGATCAAGTAGGCTGTACTGCTCATTATCAGTATTTGCTTCCTCTGGCAAACTTTGCTGACTTTTGATTTCTGATCTGTCAATTCACTTAGGTCAACATAGGTAACCTCCATTTTTCTTTTTTTCCCTGTTAGGTCTGCCACAAAGCCTAATAAAACCTTCTACCACTGAGGCTTTGGCTGGTTTGTCAAAAACAGTTCAGTTCGGAACAAGTTGTTCTTTTGGAACTAGCTGAACTCCTTCTGCTACAATAAGGTTATGGAGGTCAAGACATGCATACAGGTTCAAAAGAAAGAACTATTGATTAGAACTCCTTCATGGTTAGTGCTGCTTGTAGTATAGTTTTAAATCTTGGGAGTTCTTCCTCACTCCTGTGTCATTGTTAAAATTAATTACATGTCCATTAACATAGATAAACTCTGTCAAACTTGGATTGAATGAATTATTAATTTTTCCTAAAAATGCCTCTAGCATATTTTTCAGTAGTCAATGCTCTACTATACTGAGCTTGTGCTGGTAGTGATCTACAGGCTAGTCAGTAGCTTTCTTTTGTCATAGCGGAGTGCGCTTGAGTACTTTTGCTCCACAGCACTGATAATAACTCTTCATATCAGCTGTTTGGCTTACTTTGTGTGTAAGCTTGTCATGAGTCTGTGCTTTTTCCTTAAAGTGCTTTTTCCTTAAAGTGAATAGGTTTTGTTAGTTTCCAGTGGTAAGATCCTCGCAGGATCTCTGTCTGAGTGTCTTTTTGGTTTCTGCTTCCAGCATAATTTGAATAGCCTTCTCTAAAGTCAAATCTTTCCTGGATTAATCTATCTGGTAGACTCATCTATATTTCCAACCAGCAATTCTGTCTCTTATGAATTCTGTTTTCAAAGCTCCATAGTCAGTTTTCTGCTGATCTGCGGAGGTTGTTTTATGAAGTGGAATTTAGATGGATGAAGGGAGGATCTCACTGAAACTTATAGAATACTGAGAGGCCTAGATAGAGTGCATGTGGAGAAAACGTTTCCACTAGGAGGGGAGTCTGGGAGCCGCAGACATAGCTTCAGAGCAAAGGGACAACGCTTTAGAATGAAAGTGAGGAGGATTTGTTTTCAGCCAGAGCGTGGTGAATCTGTGGAATTCAGCATCCACAGCCTTCTGTGGCAATAAGTCATTGAGCGCATTTAAGATAGAGACAGATAGAGATTGGCAAGGGGATCAAAGGTTACAGGAAAAGGCAGAAGAATAGGGTTGAGAAACATATTACCATGACTGCGTGGCAGGGCAGACCTAATGAGCCAAAATGTCTAATGACCACATTGTAAAAGAAAGCCTCGTCTCTACCATAACTGTACCTCTTTCTAAAATGCACTACCTAGTGAAGCAAACTCCACATTTAGCACCAAAAGCATTAGGCTAGGAACTAGTGTTTATGGATTAGTGCTAAGTGGTTCCACAATCAGTAGGTCACAAAGTTCCCGTATCATTAGAAGAATAGGGTTGGTAACCACGAGTCTAACAGGGGTATTATCTACGAACAACTTCATTCTGATTCATAGTTGCACCCAGCATGAGTGCAGGAGACAATGCTTATAAGAATCTTCAGTCAAATGTGGATCCCCCTACTGGGCCTTTCCTGAAGATTTCCAACATCAGAAATGCCAAAATACAGCCAATTTTGTGTAATATGACATTCAGAAATGGTGAATGCACTCTGTCGTGTTGACTTGGGCCGTAGTGCTATGACAATATCCAAGTATCTGTGCTAATATAAACTCAGTACATCAGAGTTAGGCGCTCCACTAGCCAAGCTGTATATATACTGGAATTAACAAACAATACAGAAAAATGAAATTAACAATCTGAATCAACATTGCATCTTTAATATCGTAAAGCTGCCCAAGCCACTTCAAAAGAATACAATATGTCTAACAAATTCGGGATTGCTTTCCGGAAAATTTAAATTAAGTGAAACATTGATTCCTTAAAAATAAACTTTAAAACTGGAGTCAAATTCCATACAGCCTTCCTTAGCACATATAAAAACAAAACATTGAACCCATACTGTCTCAGATTAAATATAATACTACCTGTACGTTAAGTGGCTAAAATCCTATATGGGTTAAAAGAAAAACAAAAACTAAATTCAAAATTATAAGAAAATAATATTCTACAATATTGTTACATTCTACAGGTTCCATCTAGTGAGAGAAGTTGGTTAATACAACTGGACTCTCAAACCAGAACTGATCAACTTCGGTCACTGGATGGAGCCCAGGATTTCAGTTCAGATTCAAAAGTGAAGCAAGAGCCCATCAGCAAAGAACAGAGGGTGGGAGTGAGACCGGGAAAAAAGCAAACATAGAGGCATGAGGCTGGGGAGAGAGAAAGTGAGGTTGGGGAGGAGAAAGCGACAAGACCAGGGCTCAGCAAGCTGAGAGATACGGGTGATTGGAGACAAGGCAGGAAAGCAAGATTCCCTGTCCACAGCCAGATTTCACTCTGGAATCTGACTTGTTCAGTATTACTATCAGCTGGGATCATTTTAATAAAAAAGGGAAGGATTAGGATTTCAGCAGCAAACAAGCTGAAACAGAAATGGAATTGGCAATGTCACAGAGATAAAAAAGGACGGCTTCAGAAATGACGTAAAGGGAATGGACACTTTGTTCAACGTTATTTGGCAACTAATGTCACCTATGTGGTTGGATGGTGTCACATGGTCTGTAGACCTTTCACAGACAGGTCACATGGTTTGACTGTGGGATAAGGCTCTGGTATTTTTGAGTGGATTCAGAGAGAATTTGAGACATGCCGAAGAAGCAATAATCCATTGCTCTCCCTTTCCCTGCAACTCTGCTCAGGTCACCTTTATCACTCAGGGGGAGCTCCTGAAGAGGATTATCTGCCTCACCACGTGAAGCAAAGGGATTTTAGTGAACTACAACAGTTCCATGAAGAAATGCCAATGCCAGCACCTTGTGTGTGCACAATAACTTCAAAACCAGAACACCATTAGTTAGGAGAGGTGATGGCCTAGTGGAATTATCGCGAGACTACAAATCCAGGGACCACAGTACTGTTCTGGGAACTGAGTTCAAATACCACCATGTTGGAACTTGAATTCAATAAAGGGGAGAAAAAAAATAAATGGAGTTAAAAGGTCTAATGATAATCATATAATTATTGGAAAAACCCATCAGGTTCATAAATTTTCCTTTAGGAAAGTGTCTACATGTGACTCTAGAGCCACTGTTAACTACCCTCTGAAATGGCAGTAACTCTGTTGTATCAACCATGAAACAACCAAAAAGGAATTAACTCTCCCTAATAGCATTGTAGGTCTGCCTACAGCATGTGGACTGCAGCAGTTCAAGGAGGCAAGTCACCACCACTTTCTCAATGGCAAGAGGAATGAACAATAAATGTTGGCTCAGCCAGCCATGCCTACGTCTCAAAGGGGGATTTTTTTTTTGTTGAAAATCCATGACAGCAACACTTATTGCAAAAGAATTTGAATACAGGGCCAAAGGGAGTTCTGCTTCAATTTTTTATAACACTGGTGAGACCATACCTGGATTAACATGTACAGTTCTGGTCCCCTTACCTAAGGAAGGATATACTTGCCATAAAGAGAATGCAGGTGTAGGATCACCAGACTGACTCCTAAGGTGATTCCTAAATCTGTTATGAAGAGAATTGAGGGGACTGGGCCTGTATTCTCTCAAGTTAAGTTGACCGAGAGGGTAGACAGACTAGACAGAGAAGAATGTTTTCCCTGACTGTGGGGTCTAGAATGAGGGAATTCAGAATAAAAGACCAAAGTAAATTCATTTAGGGCAGAGATGAGGTGGGTGATGAATCTTTGGGATTCTCTACCCCGTTGGACTCTGGAAGCTCAGTCAATCAGTAAGTTCAAGACAAAGATTGATAGCTTTGTAGACGCTAGTGATATCAAAGGATGCTGGAATAGCATGTGACATTAAGATAGTGTTTTTATTACAAAAATATACTTGATTCATAAAGAAATTACCTACAAATACATATAAAGGGTTCTTAATCCATTCTGTATAGTATTTGTGGAGAGAAAAGCAGAAGTTAAACAACATCCCACAAAGCCACACTGCAGGTGCAAAACCAAATGTATTTTTAACTCATGCAGAAAAAGTATTTACAGACATTTTGAGGTGGGGGTCGGTCTGATAACTTAATGGTCTCCTGTTACACTTTGGCAGAAAGACCTCAAAGTGGTCTTTCCCCACTGAGCCTTGGCAGCAGCTGTCCCAGGCTTTAGTGTGTCCCTCAGCACGTAGTCCTAGACCTTGGAATGCGCCTCTGCAACACTTGGTCAGGGTCAACTCTTTGCTCTGGAGGACCAACAAGTTTCAGGCAGACCAGAGAGTGTCTTTCACAGAGCTCATGGTCCTCCAGGCACAGTCAATGTTTGTCTTGGTATGTGTCCCAAAGAACAGCCTGTACAGCATGAACCTCAACAAAAACCACTGCATCTCTCTCTAGACCTTCTCTGCATAGGCACATTCCAGAAGGAGATGCATGGCAGTCTCTTCACCCTTGAAGCCGCTTCAAGGGCAGCATGTGGTGGCGGAGGAGAGTGCCTGGGAGAACATGAAGAATCTGACAGGGTTGTGCCTTCTTTATCCCTAGCAAGGCTACGTCTCGGTGCTCGTTGGAAAGTTTTGGTGATGAGACATTCTGCCAATGACTTTGGACAGTCTGCTTAGGGAACCAAACACCAGGATCAACCCTTCCCTTTTCTTTCAGAGTTTGAGGATGTTACGTGCTGACCACTGCCTGATGGGCTTTTGGTCAGAAGTGTTTTCTTTTACAAAGCTTTCCACGAAGGGCAGATGATACAGAACAGTCCAGCTATTTGGAGCATTCTGCAGCAATTATGCCAGACCTATCCTTTATAATAGTAACCGTGACGGGTAGAACCTCAGTACATAGTGAGACTTGGTGTTTGCACACAAAGGGTCAACGCACAGCTTGATGCAGCACACACAAAGGTGGCAATCAGGGTGAGGGTGGCATTGGGAACATCCCTCCCATGCTTTTTTTTTTTAAAAAAAAGAGCTTTGTAAATCTTTTTTATTGCAAAAATATACTTCATTCACAAAAAGTCTTTATCTCCATTCACAGGTACTAAAGCAGTTCTGTACAATCTTTGCACAGTCTTAAGGTTTGTACATAGCAGCCAACATGATTTGGCAGAGTAGGCTCAATGAGTAAAATAGCCTATTCCTGCTCCTGGGTTGCTGTTAGTCGCTAACCTCCTGATAAAAGTCTATCTGGCCAAAATACTTTAAAGTGAACATTCTGCTGACTTTTTATTTTTTGCTTCTCCTCAGATTTGTATGTATGTGGAAGTGAGAGAGAAAAAGAATGCTAGCTTCTTTGGAGCACAGTTATATATTTACACAATCCAAACCATTTGCCAATAAACGTCTCATCTCGCTTTGAGCAAATTTGTTTTGGCAATAAACCAATTATTTATTATTGATTAAAGAAATGTAGCCAACACGATTTTCATTGTGATTTTGACATAATCTGAGACCTAAGTGGCTATATTACCAATCTAATTAAATTTAATATTGGTTGTGACCAGCAGAGAGTGAACTATAAACAGAAATGGTGCAGCCCTCCAACCTACGTCTTAACATGCGATACCAAATAGGCACACACACAAACACAAGTGCAACATTTAAAGAACAGGGGAATGCTAGCACAGCCATGAAGATTTAAAAGATGTTATATAAAAATTATTAGAATCATTGCAGTCTTTGGTCTGAACTAAAAACTATAATTAAATTGATGACATGTATCCTCAGCAAAAGCAGAATTTGTAGATATCTAGAAGTTCAACAAAATTGATGTTTCTTCAGTTTGTTTTTCATCAGGTATTATTGTGTGAGAGGCTGACAAGAAAAACAGGGAGAAAGAGAACAATACTTCCAATACTGCTGTTATTATACCAACACTTTTTTTGGCAGAGGAGAGAACAGAGTTAAAAATCACAACACCAATGGGTTTATTTAAAAACACTAGCTTTCAGAGCACTGCGCCTTCATCAGGTGCTAGCACTCAGAAAGCTAGTGTTTTCAAACAAACCTTCTGGGCTATAACCGGATGTTGAGATTTTTTACCTTGTCCAACATCGGCACCTCCACATCAAGAAAGTTGCCTGTTTTTTTCATATATTTCTACATCTAGTTTCATTGTTTTCTTTCTTCAAGCTGGATAATCTGCAGGCGTTTTCATTCCAATATATGAAACTTCTAGAAAGGTGTAAATTAAACAAGAGATACAGATCCGAGAGACTGCTTTCAGTCATTTTGATGATGTTTTCATTTCAGTTCAGAAGTCTTGTTTATTGTTGGTTTCATGAAGCTTGATTCAACATGGTCAGATAATTACTGTGGCTGTTTTAATTCTGTGTTTTTCCCATTTTAAAAACATTTTAATGAATGAAAGGCCCCAGGTATTTAAAGTAGAAGTCTAAAACCGATTGCTATTATAAGCTGCAGCTCAGGTCACAGTTGCAAGAGTTCCTTTTGGGGTGGAATGCCCTTGGCTTAAATAGCAAACTCTCCAATCAGGAGGAAGCGGTCATACACACTATCTATAAGATGAACTATAGCTAGTTCATCAAAGTGATTTAATTGCTATCATCCACTTATACTAACCCTAACATTAGGCAGAACAAGAACAGGAATATTGTTAGAATACTGACACCTGCAAGTTTGCTGTCACTATTTTATGGATCGGTCACATAAATTGTTCATTTTGTGTTTCCAAATACTGATCTTAGCTAATAGGAGCTGACACTTCAGGTAATGTGCCCTTGCTATTGCTGTCCATTTTTTTAAATAAAAAAATTATTTCACGATATTGCAGTCCAGCTTTGAGCAGATATATATGAGAATAAACACCAATAAACATGCAAACAGCTCTTGTAACCTTTAGTATTATGTGGTATTACAGTCTTGAAATTAAGTGTGGATCCTGGATGGACTCTACCCAATGAGTGGGTCAAAGCCAAGAGAGAAGAATTAAACAACACATTCACATTAAAAAGACAAATCAGATCCTTAGCGTGCTACTACAATTATTAATGTTAAAGAAAATTCCACCTTTGAGTACACCTACCTGCCCCTGTCCACAGCCTGTGTCGCCTGCTCTCCTCCTGGTGAGACATTTGTTATACCTTCATTAACCTTTTTTACTTTCTCTCTTTTAGCAACTGTATGAGTCACGTCTTGAGAATATTCCTATAAGAGGTAAGTTTTGTCTTTTCAGGCACAGTAAATTAAAACCATATAACAGCAGCAATGCAACCACATGCACATATATATATTTTTAAAATCTTCCATTTATATGGGGTTTTTCACAGCCAGACCATCTCAAAATGTTTTATGACGAGTGAAATACTTTCTGATACATAGTCACTGTTGTGATATCAGAAACATTGCAGCCACTTTGTGTCAGCAACCTTCCACAAATAGCAATGGGTTAATGATCAGATAATCTGTTTTTCGTGAATGATAAATATTGACCAGGACATCCAGGATACCTCCCCTTCTCTTCTCACTAACAATATCATGGTACACTTTACATGCACCATGGCAGGCAGATGACAACTCTGTTTAATGTCTCACCCACAGACAGTACTATGATGCTCCATACTCAAACTCTGGGTTCGGAGGTGAATTTGCTCCCAGCCAATTTGGCACGATGGTCCATCACAGAGCAGGATTTTAATCCACCACAATCTGTAACCTTACAACTCCAGCAAACTGCTCATTCCACCATTACCATTAAGCCAGGAGACAAATCTTGGTTCAAAGAAAAGAGGGGATGTAATGGTAATGTCACTGACCTAGTAATCTAGAGCAAATGTTCTGGGACATGGGTTTGAATGCCTCTATGGCAGATGGTGAAACAAGAGTTCAATAAAAATCTGAATTTAAAAACTAATGGTGACAGTGTGACCATTTATTGGTGTTAGAATTCACCTCAATCAATATGCTTTGAAGAAGGACATCTGCTGTCCTTATCTGGTCTGGCCTACCTATGACTCCAAATCAACAGCAAGGTGGTTGACTCTCAACTGTCCTCTGAAATGGCCTAACAAGGTGCTCACTTGAAACAAATTATTGTGAAGTCTAAACAAAGAAATGGACTACAGAGCAAACACTACCCTCTTCCTCACCGACACTCTCAAAGTTGAGAGAGCGGTCCCACAGACTAGTCAAGCAAGAGCCTGACACGGTCACAATTATGGAATTATACCTTACATAGGATATCTCAGATACCGTCACCATTCTGGAGATTGCCTGGCCCCAGCAGCAGGGGAGACCATCCATAATAGTGACAAGATGGTGTAAGGTAAGCAAGAGCAGCATTGACCCTGGACAGCACAAAATCTTATGACATCAGTTAAATATGGGCAAGGATAGCTCTTGCTGAATCCCCACCTCCCTGATCTTTGGCTGATGAATCAGCACTACACCATGGTGAACACCGCTTAGAAGATGGTAAGAGTGCAGAATGCATACGAGATTGGAGACTTTAATTTCCATTAACAGGAGTAAGTCAGTAGCATCATTAATGACTGACTGGCTGAATCCAAAAGGACAGAGTTGCTAGACTGGGACTGGCTGTATATTTGCACATTTACTAATTTTTCCTGCTCTGGACAATTAGTAATAAATTTAAACATTTATTTGAGAGTTATAATTATAACAAAGTAAAAATAAAATCTCTATGCAGGTGAAATTTAATTTGGGTACATCCAAAGTAGTGCTATAGAAGAAAAAGAGAGAATATAAAAGTGCACTCTAAATTGTGTTGAAAAGAAATCCATAGATGGTTTCAATACAATGTCCCCTGAATATCAATCTCTACAAATGAAATGAGGAACTCAGAGTCTAGAGAGTTATGTTTAAGCTCCTATGCATACTCAGATCAACAACTGCAATACATTAGTTCTGGCCATCAAGACAAGAAAAGCATCTCAATTCTGGAAACAGTTGGAGAGATTAATTGGATAATGATGAGATTGCATCCTTCTAACACTGAAAACTAGGATGCTGTGTGTAAAGTGCTCTGCTTAGTCTGTAGTAGTGTTATGAAAAAGGCAAGATCCATAATACTACTCTAAACTAAAATGTGAAATTAGGGCAACCAGGCAGAAGACAAAGATATATTTTGGGTGAAGAACGTTATGTGGAATGGTAGTATACTAGAGGCAAAATCCCTGGAATCATGAAACTGTTGGATACCTGTTTGTGAATTAGCTGTAAATTCCTCTGGATGCCAAATTGCCACTGAAAGTTAATCTTGTGAAATCAAAAAGGACTCATTATTGCAGCACCTTTCATTTGTTACTTTTACACAGTTTGCAGCCGAACAATTACTTGTGAAGATGGGCATTGTCATTCTGTTATTATAGTAAACACTCACATAAAGCAATGAGGTGAATTGATGTACAGAGGGATCTTGGAGTTCAAGAAAAGGTGATAAAGAGGACACATGGCATGCTTGCCTTTATTGGTTGGGAATGGAGTACAAGAGTCATGATGTAATATTGCAGCTTTAAAAGGTTTTGGTTAGGAGGAGAAAGTGAGGACTGCAGAGCTGGAGATCAGAGCTGAAAATGTGTTGCTGGAAAAGCGCAGCAGGTCAGGCAGCATCCAAGGAACAGGAGAATCGATGTTTCGGACATAAGCCTGAGGAAGGTTTTGGTTAGGCCCACATTTAAGAATTGCATTTAATTCTGACTGCCACATTACCAGAAGCATGAGGCAGTTTTGGAGAGGGCAGAGAAGGGATTTACCGGGATGCTGCCTGGATTAGAGGGCATATGCTATAAGGAGAGGCTAGAAAAACTCGGGTTATTTTCTCTGGATTGACTGAAGCCGAGGAGAGACTTGATTGAAGTTTATAAAATAATGAGACGCATAGAAAGGTTTAATGGTCAGAATCTTTTTCCAGAGTTGAAAATAATGTTTAAGGTGAGAAGGGAAAGTTCAAAGGAGACGTGAGGGGCAAGTTTCTTTTCCCCCACACAGGGTGGTAGGAGTCTGGAACACACTGCTAGGGTTGGGGTTGTGGAGGCAGATATGATAAGGGCAATTAAGGGTATTTTGGATAAGCACAAGAATATGCAATGAATGGAGGGATATGGACCAAGGGCACACAAAAGCAATTAGTTTCATTTGGCATCATGTTCGGCACAACATTGTGGGCTGAAGGGCTGTTCCTAGACTGTACAGTTTTATGTTTTACGAATTACATGTCTATCTGTTTTGCCAGCGTTTTTTGAGGAATGCCTGTTGACTAGAAGATCTTTGAAGGTGTTCCTCAAAAAAGACAAATTTTTGTACACCTGAACAAGCAAATTTAATATTTCATTCGAAAGATGAAACTTCCAATAATGTAGTTTTGTTTCAGTACTACCTGAAGAATGCATAATCGAAGCTGACCGAAGAAACAGAGTGGAGATGGGCTGGACAATTTTCTGATTGAACATCAGAAAAGGTTTAATGGTCAGAATCTTTTTCCAGAGTTGAAAATAATGTTTAAGGTGAGAAGGGAAAGTTCAAAGGAGACGTTCAAAGCAGCCAAGCTGATGTTCAAATGTTTTCATGTTAGAGATGGTTAGTGATCAACATAACTCAAGGCACAAATTTATGTAATTTTGAATATTTGTACACAGTCAAAAATCTGTTTCTTGTTTAAATTCTACAGTGGCATATTATGGGTTACATTGTGGCTTAATGTAACCCCAGGCCAGGGTTCAGAAATGACACTCAGCTACATACAAAATAGCTTTTCAAGATCACTACAATATTGAGAGAACAAAATTAATATTTAATTATAAATGTGTTACTATGTGAACAAAAGAAACATTACCTCAAACTGAGGCCAGTTCATTGGCATTCCAGGACCATGTGTACTACTGAACCATTTGAGGTCCTCCTGTGTATCTGCAGTCCTGATTATCTGCTCCAACTCTCGGTAAATATTGGCATAGCTATAGAGGACAGATGGATAAATGGTAAATAATAGTAATGCATTTACAGATATTGTAATTTGCACACACCCCACATTCATAACATTGTTGGAGACACTGGGCTTCCCTGTCTGTTAAAACAATAGAATATAGTGTATGGAAGGGCTGGGTGGGTTGAGGTGCCAAAGAAGGGTGCAGTGGGAAAGATTAAAAATGGAAATAGCTATACTCTAGCAACGTCTTGTTTGGGAAGAAATATTAAATGTAGGGTTTTATCTGGCTTGCAAAATTTAAAAGATGCGAGAAAACTCTTCCACTTTACCCTAGGCTACTACCCACATTAACCAAGTTGAGAAATCTAGATGGAGAAAGACTTCTGGTATAAATGCACAAAGTGGGCGGCATGGTGGCACAGTGGTTAGCACTGCTGCCTCACAGCGCCAGAGACCCGGGTTCAATTCCCGCCTCAGGCGACTGACTGTGTGGAGTTTGCACGTTCTCCCCGTGTCTGCGTGGGTTTCCTCCGGGTGCTCCGGTTTCCTCCCACAGTCCAAAGATGTGCAGGTAAGGTGAATTGGCCATGCTAAATTGCCCGTAGTGTTAGGTAAGGGGTAAATGTAGGGGTATGGGTGGGTTTCGCTTCGGCGGGTCGGTGTGGACTTGTTGGACCGAAGGGCCTGTTTCCACACTGTAAGTAATCTAGGAGAATAGGATGGTGATATAAAGTAGTAATGGTTAAGGACTGCCTCATTATAAATATTTCAAGGGATTTCAGCCAATTTTAAAAGAGTAGCTAGCTAAAATCAAAGAGAAAGGTTTCTTGAAAGCAGAAAAAGTCAGAAAAAAGGTAGCTCCAGCAGACTGTCAGAAAGTGCAGATCAAAGATAGCTGTATTGCTGAAGTTAGACCAGAGGAAAGACCACTGCCAAATGATGAGAGAGTATGAACTTGAATTCAGGACTGGAACGGATTTCATAAATGCTAGCAGTTTATATAAGGAAGGAAGATTTAAAGGAGGTCTTAAAACAGATTTTTAAAAAAATGGCATAGCACCAATACAGACAGGATCATTACGATTGTACACTTGGCAAAATGTTTTTTTTCAGGCACCAAAGGCTAATACCTCATGAATAATATCTCCATACATTTTTCTGAATTGTTGTTCATTTTAAATTGGTTTACTAGGGACACTCCTGACAACATTGCTTATCTGTATTCTGTAGACAGCTCTGCTCCCTGGTTAGTATTCCAGGAGCATTTTGTGATTGCAGTAGTCTTGTTATTTGTGCTGTTTGCCTGTCATTTGTTGTAATCTGCAATGTAAGAATTTGCCCTAGTTCTACACAAATATCACGGATGCTTTGATTTCATTTGAAGGCTGGTCAGTTTATACTACCCAGTCAGCGAATCCCTCATTATCTTCAAAACATTAAGTTATTGCTGTTGTCACTATCACATGCAGAGGAACCTTGATTATCCGAATGTTGATTATCTGAATTTCAGATTATCCGAACAAGATCATAAGGTCCTTGTTGCTTGGCTAAACTGCATTATCCGGCATTCAATTATCCGAACACTTCGATTATTCAAACAAAATGCTCCCTGCCAATAATTTGGATAATCGAGGTCCCTCTGAATATACATCACATTGTGCAGTACACATGTTTATGTGACATTGAGTACATTTGGAGAGAAAGAAGGTACCTAATTTAATATGTTGGGGGTGGGGAAGAGTGAAGTGATGGTGGGATGGTTAACGAGGTTTGTTGAGGTCTCAGTTGTAGATAGGATTGAAGTAGTACTATGAAGTAGAATTTGTGTTACACGTTTGTTAGCTGGAACCAGCAGCTGTAATGAAGTGGGTGAGAGAAATTCCACTTTATTAAACAAACTACCTATCTCCAATGTGGTACTAGTGAACTTAATTTCATATTTTGCAATTCACTCTGTCAATCCAGTACAAAATTTAAAAGTTTAAAAGGAGCTATCGATCAGAATTTACCAATAGAAAATCTTCCAGAAGATTGGGGGAGTTCCAACTTGTGAGGAGGATTGCCAGTGGGATATAGATATGCAGGAGACATGGGTGAAGAAATGGCACATGGAGTGTAATCTGGACAAATGCAAGGTGATGCATTTCTAAAACAAGAGGAAAGAATACAATAGCTGAAAATGTGTTGCTGGAACAACGCAGCAGGTCAGGCAGCATCCAGGGAACAGGAGAATCGACGTTTCGGGCATAAGCCCTTCTTCAGGTATGAGGAAAGTGTGTCCAGCAGGCTAAGATAAAAGGTAGGGAGGAGGGACTTGGGGGAGGGGCGTTGGAAATGCGATAGGTGGAAAGAGGTCAAGGAGAGGGTGATAGGTCAGACTGGGGTGGGAGCGGAGAGGTCAAGAAAAAGATTGCAGGTTAGGAAGGCGGTGCTGAGTTCGATGGATTTGACTGAGACAAGGTGGGGGGAGGGGAAATGAGGAAACTGGTGAAATCCGAGTTCATCCCTTGTGGTTGGAGGGTTCCTAGGCGGAAGATGAGGCGCTCTTCCTCCAACCATCGTGTTGTTGTGGTCTGGCGATGGAGGAGTCCAAAGACCTGCATATCTTTAGTGGAGTGGGAGGGGGAGTTGAAGTGTTGGGCTACGGGGTGGTTGGGTTGGTTGGTTCGGGTGTCCCAGAGGTGTTCTCTGAAACGCTCCGCAAGTAGGCGGCCTGTCTCCCCAATATAGAGGAGGCCACATTGGGTGCAGAGGATGCAATACATGATGTGTGTGGAGGTGCAGGTGAATTTGTGGCGGATATGGAAGTTTCCTTTGGGGCCTTGGAGGGAGGTGAGGGGGGAGGTGTGGGATCCTTTGGGGCCTTGGAGGGAGAATACAATAAACAGCAGAACTCTTAGTAACATCAACATAGAGGGACCTAGGTATACAGGTCCACTGTTCCATGGATGAGGTGGGCAGAAAGGCATATAGTATTCTTACCTTGAATCAGTTGAGGCATAGAGGATAAAAATTGCCAAGTAGTGTTGCAGCTGAATAGAAATTTAATTGGAGCAAATTTGGAATAGTGTGTGCAATTTTGGTGGCCATACTACAAGGGGAATTTGGAAGCTTTGAAGATGGTACAACAATAATTTACCAGGTTTGGGGAGTATTGACTGAGGAGAGATTGGACAACCTTGGTTTGTTTTCACTTGATGTTGAAGGATGAGGGGTGACCTGGTCAAAGTTTACAAAATTTGGGTGGAATGTAGGTTCAGTGGTCCAGCATTGCTGCCTCACAGCACCAGGGACCCAGGTTCAATTCCAGCATCGGGCAATTATCTATGTGGAGTCTGCACATTTCCCAGTATCTGTGAGCACTTCCCCTGGGTGCTCCAGTTTCTTCCCACAGTCCAAAGATGGGCAGGTTAGGTGGATTGGCTGCGGGAAATGCAGGGTTATAGGATAGAGGGGTGGGTATGGATGGGATGCTCTTCAGAGGGTCAGTGTGGACTCGATAGGCTGAATGGCCTGCTTTCACACTGTGGGGATTCAATTCAAATTATGAGATACATGGATAGTCAGAGAGTCTGAGGGTAGAAATGTCAATTGCTAGGGGATAAAGATTTGAGGTAAAAGGAGGGGTGGTTTAAAGATACATGAAAAGTAAGATTTTTCTTTAAAAACAGAGAGGGTGGTAAGTGCCTGAAATGTGCTGCAAGAGGTAGTGGTGGAGGCTGATACAATAGCAACGTTTAAGAGTCATCTTGATTGATGTGTGAATAGGCAGGCAACTGAGGGATATGGACAACATAGAGGCAAAAGGTTTTTAGTTTAGAAAGGCAGCATCTGTCGGTGCAGTCTTGGTCAGCTGAAGGGCCTGTCCTGTGCTGTACTGCTCCTTGTTCCACTGTCAATTTACAGTGACTGCATTTATTATTAATCTGGAAGAAAAAACTGCTCACAATTAACTAGCAATCTCAAATGGTATGGGTTTACCATTTCCAGATGTTAGGTTGAATCAAGAGGATCCCCAGCTATTTAACCAAAACAACATTACCAAGTTGGACAAACTGTCAATCACACTGACATTTCTCAGCAAACTAGGAAATTAATATCACTGCCTTTTACACTTCTAATTCAACTGTACAGTGAATAAAGTAAATGATTGAGACATTTACTTGTTCTGAAGATAGAAGCTTAAATATTATGAATAACTTTTAAAAATTGAAGCCTATCACATCATAAAATGGAGGAATTCGAATTCTAGAAACATTAAATTAATTTTTCAGGTTCAGTGCGGCAGTTCAGCAGTATTAACTTGTATGTTGTCATCACACTCACCCCACCAATCTCCACGATCACAAATTTAAAACCACCTGTTGACAACTCGTTGCATGGCTTTACCCTGCTTTATGTCTCCTCCTGCCTCATATTCGTCTCAATATTCTGTACCTGTTCAATAGCTCCCCACTCAATTATGCCCAATTCCCCTCATTTGAGCTCACTTTGTTGGGGAACAGGTCATTTGCTTTGACCATACATTAATATACTTAAGTCTTCTACACCTTTTTAATGCCACATTCGAGAACTTTCCCAAAAACTATTCTGCAATCTTTTACTATCTGCCTCAATCTCTTCCCACCTGGCTCAGTATTTGTTTCCTAAAGCTTACAGTGAAGCATAGATCAAAACAAATTGAACTTGCAAAAAGGAAACAGGTCATTCAGTTCATTCATCTATTGTCATGTTTATTCAAAATTAATAATAATGGTACTTGCTGCCCTCGTCATGCTTTCATATCCCTTCGAACGCACCTATCCAATCTATGGGAATATCTTGGGAGTTTACTTTATGTGCAAAGTTAAAAGTCAGTTTAGATAACTATTTTCACTGCTAGCAAGATCAAAACACTATTTTCTTCTAATACTGCCAATTTGAGTCCTTTTATATGCTTTGTTTTATAATTACTCATGTATTAGTTTACAGTTATTATATAAGTGCAAACCTGCCAGAAATATTATTTATGTATCTCAATTAAGTTTAATTGAAGAATTAAAAATAATCGCGTAACCCAGTAGACTGGTCATATTCAAAAAGCTAGTAGTGTAAAAGTATTAATTTTCTGCTTTAAGATCCAGCATTTTTTGATTAAATCAGATAAAACATAGATAACTCATTTTTATTCTAGCCTTGACCATCTCAATGCTGAAATCAAACAATAAACAATTACACCAAGTCAGAAAGCAAATGGGCACAATGAAAGCAATGTTTCTTTGAATGGACACCATCTATTGGCAGACAAATTGCAATTAAAACAAACAATTCATTAAAATGATCAATGATAAAATTACATAAACTAGGATGAGAAATTGACATTTGAGGAATAAAAGGAAGAGGCTGAGTGAACTCTTCGCCCGTCATGTATGGAGGACTTCTAAAGGCTGAATCTGAAAGAATCGATCCCAATAAAACAACTTGAAGAAAGTACAACTTTAAAAATCAGCCTGATCACCTGAGTGAATCTGCAAATGACCATTTTGTACTGAAAAGTACACTCTTCTGCTTTTAAACCAATGTTCTCTTAACATTTACTATTTGCACGTCCATCTTTGGCTTAGACTTGAAGACCAAACATTTATTTGAATGGATATAGTTGATTATGCAATTTACTCATCCAAATTAAGAGTTAAATTGGTTTACATAATGTATTAAAACTCATGCAAGGCGTTTTTATAAATGTGAGTTGGTTTGGTCTATTTGTAATATTAATTTAAAAAAGAATAAGATCATTTGTTGCTGTCTTTTTGAATTACCTCAAATATTGTGCTGAACTTAAAAGTGGTTGAGAGCAGGTCAGATGATGCAGGAACAGCTTGAAACCAGGAAACTGACAATCTGACATTGAAATTGTGTTGGGAAGCTAGATTCCACTTGTCCACTTCTGTATTTCACTACCAAATATTAGGTTGCACGTGAGAAATCCCTTGGCAGAAGTGGGCTGTCCTTCTCAATACGATAAATGTTCAAGTACAGTAATATTGCCATGGCTTTGCGAATTAGCTGTGCATCTATGGTTTTTTAGGTCTTGCCAATCAAAGTAAAGTAAAAATGATGCAGTGTGCTCTCAGGGGTTGAAGATGCAACAGAGAAGTATGAAAATGAGTACACAGTCCACAGCTAAATTCTTGGCGGATTATGGGAATCACATTATTCACAATTTTGGGTTGAGAGAAAAGTTTCAAAGTTTGACGCTTGGATGTCTGATCTCCACAACAGCCTGGGTGTCATTCATTCAGTTTTACTCAGATGTTCAGCAACAGCAAGTGCAGCTCCTCACAGACCTCATGTTCACCGAGGGCCCAAATATCTCTTCAAAGAATGCACAGGCACATGATAAGTTTCCTCAACATGTTGGAATCCCCGATATGTCTGTCAGTTCAGGGTGTTTTGTCAGGTGGTTGCAGAGGGCCTAACAGTCATACTGACTGACAGACCAAGTGCAACCCTCAAACATCTTTCAACTCTGGATCCTTCCAAGTATCTGCCAGTACTCACAAATGTATAAGACAGCTGACTTATGGCTTATTTGCCAGGGCAGGAGATAATCCAACTTTACCAGCGATGATTCCTGAATGAGCAAGTGCTCAAGTCATTGGCCATCCACAATGCAGAACCTCAAATGACTGAGCACTTTGCCTATCATCCAGAGGAGTATTCATCATCAGTGAAAGCTTCCTCTCCATCAATATATGTGCAGGAGCAAAAAGACTTCAAATGACACAAATGTGCAAATTTTCCAGATAGCTGCCTTTTCTCATGGGGCAGTTTATTCACCCTAATCTCTTCATATCTCAAGCTTTACCAGCTGGCTGCTCAGAGACAAGGGAGAGACAACAAAAAACCAAGCTAAAGATGTGAACGTAGAAGCCAAGAATTGAGACCCAGGAGTGATACAATGAATTTGATATGATCACCACGTGTCACTGAACATGCTAAAGACATTCTTCAGGAGCCAGGATAGATTGGATGCTGTCCTTCTATGTTCCAGCAAGCAATTCCAGAATGATTTTTGTGCAATGTTATGCAGAGCACAGAATGTCGCAATCAGGCACAATATCCACCCAAACTCTTGATTGATCACATCAAGGTTGAGTTAAAAGTGGATTGCTTCCCATGTGGATACTTTTCTGCCCCACTCAAATGAACTTCAGTTTGAAAAGGAGTCAATTTAATCAGGCTTTTGTGAGTGAGCACAAGATTGAGTTTTATCAGTTAAAAACGATGGAAAGAATTAGCAAAGCACATACACACAAATTAGAAATAGGGAGTCCAAAAAGGTATAAGTTTTGTTTTTAAAATGTGGATCAATTTATGAATTGTTCGCAAATACCAGGTAGTTGAACACTGCGGCCATGATAATGGAGGTAACTGGCAGTATTGGCATAGATAGCGGAAATCAATTTCAAGATACTTTATTTTGCAGGTTGGTCAAGAGTCTGTTGTTCTTATTTTGTTTGATTGTGACTGAATTAAGGCACTCAGAGAGCTTTTTTGTTGTCCTGTTTCCTTTCTTCTGGCTTGCAAGCTAGCTGGTTTCTAGCAATCAGCCTGACAGAGACAGCTGCTTATGCAGGAGTGATTGAGGACTAGCTGTTTGATTGTGACCCTCATGGCACATTAATATCAAACCCAGGGTCGTACACACAAGTACCTTAAGCTCACTGCACAAGAGAACCTCAATCCCAATAGCATACTTCAGTAGCCATGATATGGAGTTGACACTGGCTTTTTAATCCCTGAACTTGTATATTCTTCAACAGGGAGAACCATGACATGTATTTGTAATTGAAAAATCTCAAAGGGGGTGGCTTGCTCTTTTGATATGATATTCCAGGGGTTTCTTTGCTCTCTGGGCAGCGATTAAGTTTCTATCCACAGCCAGTTTTGGCTGGAACATATCTTTTAAAACTCATTTTAGGATTTCAGGTTTAAAATGTCCATTGTACTTCAGGGTTCCGACCTGTGGTTGTTACAAGAGATAGGGTTGAGAATATGCTTAGAAAGAGGATGGGTTTATCTGAAAAGCAGATTGCTGTGAGGGGTCGCATGTTCAAGTAGGCCTGGTAATATGAACATAGAAGGATGTCATTGAATGTGCCAATGCGGTCACCTTTCCTGAACTGCTTAGGTTTTTAAACACTTTGACATTGGTTCTACACTCTTGGATTTAGTCTCTTTTTGCTAATTTCATGAGCAAACTCCAGACTCCCATCAGTACAGATGAGTATCACTCTGTTATTCTTTCCAGCCTAACTAACAGAAATATATCTTCAAATTATCTTACATAATATCATGAGCTCCATAAATTATGCAGCCTTGTGTTATTGCAAGCTGTAGATATTATTCCAATTATCACCATCTCTGGGTGAAAACCTTAAATTCATTAGATATAAGCAGAATTAGGCCATTAAGCCCATCTTGTCTGCTTCACCATTAAATAATGGCTGATATGCTCCTAACCCCCATTTTCCTGCCTTCTCTCCATATCCCTTCAACCCATTACCAACTCCTCCTTAAAATTTACTCACTGTCCCAGCATCCACTGCACTTTGGGCAACAAACTCCACAGATTCATAATCCTTTGGGAGAAGTAGTTTCTCCTTAACTCTGCTTTAATATGCTACCCCTTATCTTAAGACTATGACCTCTCATCCAAGAATGCTCCACAAGAAGTAGTATCTGCTCCACATCTATTTAACCATACTTTTTATTATCTTGAATATCTCCATTTGATTTCCTCTCATTCTTCTAAATTCCAGGGAGTACAGGCCTAAACTGTTCAGTCTCTCCTCATACGACAAACCTCTCATCTCTGGAATGAATCTAGTGAACTCCCTAAACTGCCTCTGATCTTTCCTTAAATAAGGGGATCAGAATTGTGCACAATAGTCCAGATGCAGTCTCACCAATACCTTCTATAATTGCAATAATACTTCCTTACCTTTATATTCTATTTGTCTAGCTATAAAAGCCAACATTCCATTCGCTTTCTTTATTATCTGCTGTACCTGCATGCTAGTTGTGACTCATGAACAAGTTCATCTAGATCGCTGTGCACTAAAGCTACCCGAAGTCTTTCCCTATTAAGATAATAGGTCGCCTTCCCATTTATTCAACCCAAATGCATGATCTCACACTTATCCATATTAATCTCCACCTGCCACATCTTAGCCCACTCTCCTAACCTATCTACATCCATTTGTAAGTTCTTATTTCCCCATTGAAATTTACCATCCTGCCTATTTTTGTGTTGCCTGCAAATTTAGCTATGGAGCTTTCTATCTCTGTATCCAAGTCATTAATGTAGATTGTAAATAATTGGGGTCCAAGGACTGAACCCTGTGGCGCCCCACTAATTACAGCTTGCCATCCAGGGAAAAAAGAAACATTTTTCCAACTCGGTCTTCTGTCCATAAACCAGTCATCTATCCAGGCTAATAAATTACCCCTAATCTCATATAGTCCAATCTTGTGAACTAACTTTTTTGTGCAGCACCTTATTAAACACATTCCAGAGTCCAGATTAATTACATCTACAGCATCTCCATTATCCACTTTGCTCATTACATCTTTGATGAACTCTAGCAGGTTAGTCAAACATGACCCGCCCTTCATTAAACCATGCTGACTCTGATGGATAATGTTTTGACTTTCCAAATGTCCTGATATTGCTTCCTTGATAATTGATTCTAACACTTTCCCAACAACATATGTTAAACTAACTACTCTGAAATTGCCCACATTTTGGCTCCCTCAGTTTTTGAAAACGGGCATTATATTAGCCATTTTCTAATCCACTGGAACCTTTCCCGAATCTGGGGAATTTTGAAATATTGTAACCTATGGATCTAATATCTCTGCTGCCACTTCCTTTAATATCCTAGGACATAGGCCATCAGGCCCAGGGGTCTTGTCTGTCCTCAATCCTAATAGTTTGCTTTGTACCTTTTCCCTATCGATGTTGATTGTTCTCAGTTCTATCTTATCTATTGCCTTTGACTTGCCCGTTCCAACAAGAGTGGCACTATTGTCCTTCACCGTGAAAACTGAGGCAAAGTATTGATTCAACATTTCTGCCATCTCAGTGCTCCCCACTATTAACTTAAAAGCACTTAGCCACAGTGCAGGAGTATAGGGTACAGGGAAAGGTATTTAATAAAATGGTTCAGAAGAATTAAAATTTATTTTCTTAATCTACACCAGACTAAGTATACTATGCAAATAGGCAATATACTTGAAAGATTTCCAATGCTTCGCAGTGCTCAGCTTTTGAAGTTCGTATACTAACATCGCTGATTGCTTGACACTGAAACTGACTGAACACCCATTTTGGTGACTGGACACATGTGCATCATCAGGTGGGCAGAACAGACTTTGTAGAAATATTGCAAGGAAAAGTCAGGGGATAACTCTGCCTAATATTCTGACTAAATTTATCCCACAAACAATACGACAATAAATTATTGGGTCATTATTACAATTTTGTGCACCAATTGGCTGTTGTGCTTTTCATTATAAAGTGGTTATAATTGGAAAATACTTTAATGGCTCTGAAATGACACAGAGGCTACCATGTTCCACAATTAAGCAAAACCTTTGAACGGACAAAGCCCAGCTGTAAATGAAACCCACAGAAACCACAACAAACACAGTCTCGAGCACAATGCAAAGCTGATGAGGAATAGCTTTGCCTTAATGTTCTCACACAACCTCGCTACGGAGAAGGCTTGTCTAAGAACTGAACTACAAATCTTCTCAAAACTCGCTAATCCGAGCCATTCCCCAGCAGAGGACAAAGCTGCATCAGTACACAGCCGGCGCCAAAGATTTCAACGGAAACAGATTGGAGTTTGAATCCAAGCAGATAGAAAACCTATGTGGAGTTGAATGTTTGACATGCTACAGTCCACTAGCCAGAAAGATAACATACACTGGCTAATAGACAAAGTAGGAGGGCGTTGTAGCCATTGTTGTCTCACATTCCCATTGAGATTGCCATTCCTGTTGGAGGGGGGGCTACTTCAAAATGGTTTGCTGCAGAAAAGAGCTACGAGTTCTGAAACTCAAAGGAGACTAATTAACTCCAGTGCTATCCAAGCAATAGGAGATACCCAAAGAAACTTCTGGAATGCAGATATTATAGTCAATGGTCACAAAACAATGTTTAATTTTGACACTGGAGGGGATGTTGATCTTTCTGACACTACAGTGGCTGAAGTTTAACCCTCTCCAATCATTAATTATTCAACTTCAATTGGATGCCTCCTTGACCGTTATGATAAACAGACAGCTGGTCACTACTCTCCAGTACGAAGGAAGGAAAGATTTATGTCATTTAGGTTCATTACTAAATTGGAGAGCTTGTTTGAATCTCAAACTCATCCATAAGGTAGACAAATTGCAAAACTAAGGCAAATAGGAACAATTCAAGTGAGAATTCCCCAAACTATTAACAGGCCTAAGGCGAGTGACCCTGCCATAACTCGGTTTGTTAAGGTTAAAGGCCAAATCAGTATCTCTGTTCATCTGTGAAGGTTCAATCAAGAAGGTCAGTCAAGACAATGAGTCATTGCTGCATCAAGGAGTAACATTACCAGAAGCACAGCTCACCAGCTGGTGTTCAGGGATGGACTCACTACATATCTCCTTTGGACATCATGCAATTGAACAAGGTTGTAGAAAGCAAGGTTCACCCAATGACATCTGTGGACAACAACCTGGTAAGAAGCTTGGTCCTTCTCAGGCTGGCAATAAACAGCGGCATCTGGCAGCCACCTTTGATGAAAAGTCAAAATTACTGATGAAATTTATCACACTGTTTGGGGTTTAATGCTTCAATTGCTGCCCTTGGAATTCCCTCTGCAGCTAAAGGTTTCAATGAGCCATGACTGGAAAAGTGACAAGTCATCATCTGCTACATGGATATCATTCTTACCCATGGATCCACTGTGCAAGAACATGGCACTCAAGTGCATGCACCATTCAGGACTCTCATTAAACCATAAATGTAAGCTTTACAACTATAATCAAGGTAGCGATTACAATGACGTGGTCTGTGTTCACCTCTGAGCACACTTACAATAAAATACATTGTAGAAAATGTAAGAATTTATTTTCTTCCTTCTTTGAATACCATGGATTGAGGAGTTTAAGCATTCTCAGAATAAACATAGTCAGTACTGCAAAACCAGAGGGACTTGGTCTTGCTTTGTTCCATTTGCACAGTGGGAACGTAGCCAAGAACAAACACTTAGGTGCCTAGTGCTAAAGCACCAACTGGTGGGAATTTTACCAGCTCTGTGGGTCAAAGACCTGACCTTAAATTTAACTGTGCTCAGATCAGTCAATTGCTCCCACTTACTAAAACAGCAGGCGAGCTATGCCCGACTATCAAAAGAAATTCTGGTCCAGAGAGCTCTGAATAGCTTAGATAGAATGGTGGGAAACTTGTTCATGGAGTTTGTTAGATAGTGGATTTTTACCATGGCCAAGGAATATAGGAATTTGGCTGCTGGCACTGAAACTCATTCATGTATTTTATGCAAATATATCAGTTACTAGTTTGAAGCTATACTTGGCTTGATAGCATGCCTTTTCAGTCTGCCTTCTGTAAAACAGAGATGAACACAAGCCATTTCGGCAAAGGTACAAATGTGGAAGATAAAAACAGGTTGTGGAATTGTTATCAGCTATTTGGAGTGTCTATCCACAAGTTAGTTAAACACGGATTTTCCCTTAATTCATGCTGCCTTTCTTTAGTTAACCCAAATGATTTTAATTCTGTCTCAAATTATTGTTTCTGGGCCAGAAGTTAAAATGACTAGCCTACAGATGTTGAGTTTTTCTTGGCTCCCTTTATTAAAAATGTATGTATTTTTTGAAATTCTCTGATATCACAATCAAGTTTAAAGACAACTAAATTGTGGCCAGTGGCTCCAGAATATCCCACCTTCACTTCCCTTGGTATCCTCAGATGCATCACATCCTTGTGCCTTATCAAATTTGAATACTAATACCTTGTCATTAAATTTAAATCTTTCTACTGTCTAAATTAACCGCACTCTCTCATGGCCTTGATAGAAGGCCTTTATAAAGTCAGGTGCAAAATATTCACTTACTATCTTAGCAGCATTCTCTGCCCTATATGTAATTCGCATTTGTTGCCCCTAATCAGTCTCATTCCTCTTATTCACCCCAACTTAACAGTTTATCGATGTCCATAGAAGACATTGCAATTTCCTTTTAGGTTAGATGCCAGTCTCTTTAGAGTTAAAAATCACAAAACATCAGGTTATAGTCCAACAGGTTTAATTGGAAGCACTAGCTTTCGGAGCGCCGCTCCTTCATCAGATGGTTATCACAATATGAACCTTCTATATTCAGCCTGATTCTCGTGTAGTATCTACCTTGTATCTGTGTTGAGCATACTTATTGTGACAAAGACAGAAGTGGGAAGTTGAGTGTAGACCCTGTGGAGATCGGAGAGGTGCTAAATGGACATTTCTCATCAGTTTTCACTTAGGAAAAGGAGAATATTGTAGAGAAGAATGAGGTACGAGATATTAGACTAGAAAGGATCAAGGTTAGTTACGAACAGGTGTTAATCAATTCTAGAAGGAGTGAAAGTAGACAAATCCGCTGGGCCAGATGGGATTTATCCGAGGATTTTCAGGGAAGCTAGGGAGGAGATAGCAGAGCCTTTGGCTTTGATATTTGAGTTGTCATTGTCTACAGGTTTAGTACCAGAGGACTGGAGGATTGCAAATGTTGTGCCCTTGTTCAAGAAGGGCAGCAGGGATGACCCAGATAATTATAGACCAGTGAGCCTTACCTCTGTTGTAGGAAAGGATTATAAGAAATAAGATTGATAATCATCTGGCAGGCAACAATTTGATTTCAGATAGTCAACATGGTTTTGTCAAGGGCAGGTCGCGTCTCACAAACCTCAGTTTTTTGAGAAGGTTACCAAGCATGTAGATGAGGGTAGGGCAGTTGATGTGGTATACATGGATTTCAGTAAAGCCTTTGATAAGGTTCCACATGGTAGGCTGTTGGAGAAAATGCAGAGGCATGGAATTGAGGGTGATTTAGCAGTTTGGATTATAAACTGGCTTTCTGAAAGAAGGCAGCAAATGGTGGTTGATGGAAAATATTCAGCCTGGAGTCCAGTTACTAATGGTATGCCACAAGGATGTTTTGGGACCACTGCTGTTTGTCATTTTTATAAATGACTTAGACGCAGGCATAGGTGAATGGATTAGTAAATTTGCAGATGACACTGAAGTCAGTGGAGTATGGAAATTTGGAAGAATGTTACAGGTTGCAGGGGGACTTGGATAAACTGCAGAATTTGTCTGAGAGATGGCAAATGGAGTTCAATGCAGCTAAATGTGAGGTGATGCACTTTGGGAAGAACAACAGGAAGACAGAGTACTGGGTCAATGGAAAGATTCTTGGTAGTATGGATGTGCAGAGGGATCTTGGAGTCCATGTACATCGATCCCTGAAAGTCGGCACCCAAGTGGATAGTGCTGTTAAGAAGGCATATGGTGTGTTAGGTTTCATTTGTAAAGGGATTGAGTTCCAAAGCCGCCATATCATGCTGCAACTATACAAAACGGTGGGGTGGTCACACTTGGAATATTGTGTACAGTTCTGGTCGCCATATTTCGGAAAGGATGTGGAAGCATTGGAAAAGGTGCAGAGGAGATTTACCAGGATGCTGCCTAGTCTGGAGGGAAGGTCTTATGAGGAGAGGCTGAGAGACTTGGGTCTGTTCTCATTGGAAAGAAGGTGGTTAAGAGGGGTTTGGATAGAGACATACAAGATGATCAGAGGATTAGATAGGGTAGACAGTGAAAGTCTTTTTCCTAGGATGATGACGTCAGCTTGTACGAGGGGGCATAATTACAAGTTGAGGGGTGATAGATTTAAGACAGATGTCAGAGGCAGGTTCTTTACGCAAGAGAGTGGTAAGGGCGTGGAATGCCCTACCTGCTAATGTAGTCAACTCAGCCACATTAGGGAGATTTAAATAATCCTTAGATAAGCACATGGATGATTTTGGGATAGCGTAGGGGGACAAGCTGAGAATAGTTCACAGGTCGGTGCAACATCGAGGGCCGAAGGGCCTGTTCTGCACTGTATTGTTCTATGTTCTATTATCTTATTTGCTCCTTTCTCTTCTCATCCAGGGAAGCTATGTCTTTGTTTGCCCTCCCTTTACCTTTTGAGAGAAACCTATCCTATTCAGTATTGCTGTTTCTTAAGCTGCCTGCCTCAAGTGAACACAGTGCCAGATTGTACAGCATGTATGCATTTGTGTGTGTGTGCGCACACACACACACTTCAATGGTGCTTTCAATTTGCTGAATACTGGTTGGCTTTAAACAGCTGTTATAAATTGCTTTTGAGGTTTCATGTTGATCTTTTCCTGATAGTAAAATGCATGATCAAAAATCATAATAAATGCATTCGAAGATACTGTTGTAAGCAATTTTGCTAAATATCCCCCACTGCAACTTTGCAATACAAAGCCTTTTTCAAAAGTATTACTATGAATACCTTTCAATTTTTAAGTCTAGCTTCTATCTTGGGTTAAAATGATGATCTGTTTCACGAGTCAAGATAGAGAATTTTAGAATCTCATCCAACAATAGAGCTCAACCACGATCTTAGCTTGTGGCAGCATTTGCTCTTCTTTCATCCCTCAGCCATATGTCTGAAAATCTATCTTCCTACAGTTTCCAAGCTGCTACAACCAACATCCAGCTGCAGAATGAGTTGGTCAGGTTTCAAATAGCACAATGCATTGTTAAATATATGATGACATCAGCATGTTGGGCCAATCTCTATATACACAACTTAAATGTTCAAATCAATAACAAAATATTAATCATGTCAAATAATTAAAGGTATCAGTAATGAAAAGAGATTGTCATAAAATTATATGTTGCATTGAACACATCTTGTATATCTGTACTTTTGATTCATAGAGAACTATAGCTATGTACTGATTCATTAATAGAATGTTAACACATTTGTCATTAAAGTCTCAAGCATCATTGATTCCAATTATATATTTTAAGTCCAGCCTTTCAAAAACTGCTTATATGGATTTAGAATGACAAATGCAGAGAAGTGCAACATTATATATTTTAGCAATAAAAAACAGCAGAGGTTCAAAAGTAACAAGGTACTGGTACGAGAGACCTAGTACAAGCCCGAAAGGTTTGGTTCTCCGTCAGAGATAAATAAAAATGGGATTGCAGGTTTTGTTTCATGTAACAAAACAATACCTAATGGGACAGAGAGAAAATAAACTGAAAGCAAGGTCATTAGATTTGTTATAGCAATCGAATAGAAGTCCAATGACCTTGGCATGGAGAAGCTCAATAATTGGAATAGATCTCAGGAAGAGTTCAAATGCAAAAAAAGCATAGATGCTGGATATCTGAATCAAGAACAGAAAATGTTGGAAATGGCCAGCAGGTCAAGCAGCATCTATGAAGAGAGAAACAGAGTTAACGCTTCAGGTCAATAACTTTTTATCAGAACTAGGTTATCAGACCGGAAAATGTTCCATCGGCTGCTTTTGCCTGACCTGGGTGAGTATTTACAGCATTTTCTGTGCTTATGTCAGGTAGAGAGGTTGAAGCCAGTAGACAGGATTCATTTTAGAAATAGCTTGAAAATTGTTGTGGGTAAACAGGTCAACTGTTTAGAAAAGATGAAATCAAGTTGTTGAAAATCCTTTTGCATCCTAACTTATCTTGTAAGCAGTGTTTCTTTTTGAGATGGAACTTTGAATATTCATGGAATGGTTACATAGATGCAATTAATACTCACCTGTTGTTTTCGGTGAGGTTTAGGTGTCGTTTGATGTCCTGAAGTACTTCCCTGAAGAAAACCAGTCGTTTCTCCTCAAACTGCTGACACTGTTCAAACACTTGTTCCATATTCTCCATGTACTGCGGCGTACATTTGCTTAAATCATCCAAGGCTTTTTCATACTTCTCTTTTGTCTGTATGGGCATTGATCCAACATAAATTACAGTGAAAACCTTGGCATATTAAAGCCTAAAAAAAACACTACCCATCCACTCTGCCATACAGTGATGTCGAATGGAGGTATTTGGGACTTCACGCCAAAAAACCCATTCACAAAGTTTCTTGATCCAGATCTTTGAGGCACATATGACTCAAAAGTATTATCAATACATTTTCCAAGGTTTAACCAGAAACAGAGACATTCAGGTGTTTAACATGGCTACAATGTCTTTCAGTGTTTTTTGGAAATCTTTTGAAGCTGTCTTCCTGTGTTACCATCAGCTCACCTCTAGAGGGCATAAGCACTGTAAAAGGCAACACCAAAGGGCCACTTACTATCATACTCATACCTGTTCCAGTCTGATACTGCACACAAAATAATGGAAAGAGTCAGCAGGCAACTGAAGGATTTAGATAACGTAATCCTTTTGAGCAGCTTTTGTTATCTGAACAGATGTTGTGTTTGAAGATATATATATTATTTATACACAAATATATTTTAAAGATTCTGGAAATCTCAGTGTGGTTATTAGCCTTCAAATTTCAACAGCTCAATTCAATTTCATTTTATACTTATTCATTTTCCTGTAAAATCATCTTTTAAAACAAGCACAAGCCTGAGATTAGCCATTTTGTATTTATAATACTGCTGACTAGATTTACATCATCCACACATGATACAACATAGCATTTATTCAGACCTAGCTTCAAGTAACATCAGATTATATTATTCCACCCATTTGCTACTCATATGTCATTAAGTGTGTACAATTAATCAAAGAAAGCCAATCCTAGCATTCCAGTTGAGGAGCCTTCAATACCATAATACACATTACTATACCATTGTTTTTATTAATCCACCACATTGAACAAAAACAAAGACTTCTCTGTTCTCCGCAATATCTTAAGAAATCTAGGCGAGAGGGTCAGTTATTGTTTAACTGATCTTTAACTGTAGTGAAGGCAACAGGTACCGCTTTAATATGCGGACTGGGTCCTCATATCACCTGATTGATATTGTAATATTAACCAGAGGTCTGGACAGGCAAGCAGCATCAACTTCCTCATTAGGCTATGTAGGTGATGGACCTTGGGCAGAAAAGTTTTAAAAGTTTTATCTTAATTGTCCATTGGGCAGAAATACTTAGCCAGGCCTCAAAACAAAAAAGGGCTTCCAGAGCCTCCATCCTCATGGTGCCCATTCCTATGGATCCATGGTTGCAATTCCTATTGCCAAATTCCTGTTCCTGCTCATGGGTCAGCTAGTGGAATCAGATGGGTACAGTTGAAACTCTCAAAACTGAAAGATAATGATGTCTAATAATTGATTATTGACTGGGCTGCTAAATACCTGGATACCTGCCCTAAATACCTGGATTTACCAAGCATTTTAGAATTTAACTGTACGCCTCTAAATTGGAATGGGAAGATTGTAACTCTAGTAGATAACTATGTTATTAATGAATAAACTCCATTAATGGTTATCAAGTGTTAACTCCATCTCCTAATCATACCATCTACAAATTCTTTTGAAACACAATATAAAAATGTATATACAATATTAACTAAATTTGGAATTCTCTGAATAGGTGTGTATCTTAGATTCTAACCCAATATTTATACTGAATTTCATATCAAAAGGAATGTATACAGCAGAGAAACTGGGACAAATTGGTCGAGTCCTTAGTCGTCTTCGCTCAGAGGGTCGTGAATCTGCGGAATGCTTTAGACAGGAAAGCAGAGCTAAGGCTTATTAGATCAGCCACTATCTAGATGAATGGCAGAGCGGATCTGATGGGCTGAATGGCACATTCCTGCTCCTACATCTTATATTTTTATGGTTTGAAAGCAGCAACTTGCAAGGATATTGTGGCTTTTTTAAGAAAAAAAGCCCCAAACCTGTTTACAGGAAAGTTATGAAAATATACTTGATACTGTGACATACAACAGGATGTTAGGGCAGTTGACCAAAAGCTTAGTCAAACAGGTAGGTTTCAAGGATTGCTTTGAAGATAGAGATATGGTAGCAAACTCCCTACATTGCTGAAGGTATGATCACAGAATGCGTTGTGATTAAAATCAGAACTGTACAAGAGTCCTGAAGAGGTGGAGCATAAAGATTCCCAAGATGCGTTATATTTCAACAGGAGAATTATTTTCTACCACTCCACAGTCTCACCTTCTGTACTTCTTGTTTACATTTCTCCACCTTGTCTAGTAGTTTCTTCTGTTGTTCAGGAGTGACAGACTGCTCTGCCTTACTGTTTGCCTCCCTTGTAGCTGCCATCTTTTCCTCTTTACAGGCTAGGTGATAACTCTTTTTAGCTGCCTCCACCTTAGAAAACAAAAATATCAGGTAAATTAAAACATATTGGAAATAATTTTCGTCATAGGTTTGCATCAACGAGATATCTCAAATTCAAAACAGATCCATTCAAAACAGAAAAGTTAAAGCTCAACTATGAGATAAGATTTGGACTGGCTTTTTCCTACCCACCATATGTTTGATGTGGCTCAGGAATTTCTAAGCAGCCATGATCGATGTCACAGAGCACATCTCCAATAATGCCAATTAATGAAACAAGGATAAGAACATATAAGCAAATACAGTATCAGGCAGAGAATGAGTAGAAAAAGCAAGATCTATATTAACCAGAAGTACTTTTATCATGGATCTATCTGTAAATTTAACAAGGCTTTCTACTAAGTATGTGAGCATCTCTTCATTTTCTCAAGTCTGGGTGTGCCATTCCTAAAGAGTAGGATATAGTCTTTCAGAGGACTGCTCATGACTCCCAGCAATACTGCTATCTATTCCCAGTGGATTGGACCTGCTCTATGAATTAGCAAATATATACAGTTTCATTAGCTTTATCAAAAGGTAAACATTTTAAATCCAGCTCACTGCATATTTTGAAACAAATACACATCTTCAGAAGCTGAATTTATCTTGAGGCTAATAACAGGACTGGAATGGAGGTAAAAATGAATAGTTTTTATTGCTGGGAGAGACAGGGAAGAAGAACTGAAAAGAAAAGGTGAAGCACAGATATAATGCCAAACATCTGTTTAAACCCTCCAGATTGTAGATGGAAGAGAAGACTTCAGACCCCTGGGGGGTCCCAGTTTTACTCATTTGGTTATAATTGGATTAGCCCAGGTCATCAACCATGCAGGTTATCTCAGATACTGTAGCTAACTATGCTTTAAAATAAAAAAAAAGCTGCTATTTTCTGAAATTTTCAGGTAACTCCACCATACTAAATACACCTTTCATAATCCTAATAATTTCCAGCAGCTGCATCTCTTTTACACCAAAAAATCCAGCAGCAAAATAGTAATTCAATATACTATCTCAATCTGCTTGAGTTGCACAGTACCTCTTTCAGCTTTTTAGCCCAGGGTTTCTGCGCTTTTCGGAATCCATCCTCTGCTTCTTTGGTTTCTTTGAAGCCTCCAATCATCTGTTTGTGGAAAGAATCTTTCTGCCAGTTCTTGACTTTTTCGAAATCATCACCGGCCAGTGCATTTCTCACCTCCAGATGGAGCTCACTTACTTTATCTGCTTCAGTCATCAGAGCCATCCAGGCTCTCTCCAGGGTGCCATACTGTGGACCTGAAATTAATTCAGACAGCCATCAGCCTAGCTTGTATCTCAACCACTTTCACCAACAAAGCTGCTATTTATCACCTCTACATCACAGTGCAATTCCAGTCAATGTGCAAGACAATCAAGATTCCAAGTAAAAACAATGACTACTGATGCTGGAAACCAGATTCTGGATTAGTGGTGCTGAAAAAGCACAGCAGTTCAGACATCATCCGAGGGGCAGTAAAATCGACATTTCGGGCAAAAGCCCTTCCCGAAACGTCGATTTTACTGCTCTTTGCATGCTGTCTGAACTGCTGTGCTTTTCCAGCACCACTAATCCAGTATCAAGATTCCACTAGACCCCTAATACCAATCTTTTAAATTGGACGTTGAAGAAGGTTGTCATAACTTCAGTCAAAAAGGCACACAAAGTATATGGATTGAAGCATAAATTTCCACAGTGGTAAAATCTAACGTTACAATCCACAAGCATAAAAAAAAAATCAATGTCACGCTCAACCTTGGCCCTCTTTAAAACATTTAAACACAGAAATAATGAACAAATAATGAACATTTTAAAGCAATGTAGCAGTTTCCATGGAATGTTAAGTAAATGAAATTCTGAGCATAGATTGAAAACAAGAATATGTGACATATGCAACAGGTTATACAAAGGTTACTTATTGTATTTCTACAAGTCAGCCAATAAAGCAATTGAAGGGTTACACCTGAAACGGCGACTTCTCGACCTCCTGATCCTGCCTGCCTGGAGTTCGTCCAGCCTCCTGCTGGTCTACTATCAAGCAATAAACAACACTTCTCATCTTTGCAATATAAGGTTTAAAAACTCTCGTCTACAATGTGTGCCGTGGATCTGTTTACCAGCCAGAAACTCTCAAAATAGCTCTGCTTCGTCCATATTTGCTGGTTAGGCTTCTCTTGATACCTTTTTTAAAAAACTGTTATCAACATAAACCAGATGTTCATTGCTGGATCAGGCGCAGGGCAAGGAGAAGTTCTGGGTTTGCAAAACCATCTTTCAAAAATAGCCATCTACATTTCAGAATTAGATCCAGATGTACAAGGTGGATTGGGCATTCAAGAAGCTGCCCAGTTCCTGGAACATGCTGGTAGAAAGCCAACTTGGGGACCCTGGCATTGTAATCAAAGGTAAAAATTTAAACAAAAAGCATCCCTCTTGCTTTCACCCTCCCATTCCATGCCCGTTCATGTAGCCACATGTCCATCTACCAATTCACCATGGTCCATCATACCATTACCCCCTAATCATTCTCATTGCCCTTTATATGCTCTTTGCCAAATCTCCACTAACTCACTCTTTGGCCTTCCCTATCAGTCCCATTCACTGTCATCCAGCATTAGGATTAACCAGGGTGCATCCTGACAGAAAATAAAGTTACCAGTCTACTTATGATACCATGAAAGAAAAAAGTAGTATGGACAGGGATACAAGAAGAAACCAGATAGTCAGATTGTTTCATCAAATTCCTGTGTAAACAAAGATCTCAAAATCTCACCCAAGTATTCAGATTCCCTACGGTGTGGAAACAGGCAATTTAGCTCATCAAGTCCACACCGACCCTCTGAAGAGTAACCCACCCAGATCCATTTCCCTCTGAAATGTAGTACCTAACACTATGGGCAATTTAGCATGGCCAATTCACCTGACCTGCACAACTTTGGACTGTGGGAGGAAACCAGAGCACTCAGCGTAAACCCACGCAGACACGGGGAGAATGTGCAAACTCCACACAGTCACCAGAGGCAGGAATTGAACTCTGGCCCCTGGGGCTGAGGGGCAGAAGTACTAACCACTGAGCCACCGTGTTGCCCCTATTTAACACTTTGACAGAAACATTGCCGTTCAGTAAACAGTTTGAACTGTCCATCCACAGGCAGCCAATTCTGAAAATGATTAATTTAAAGACACTAAATCAATCAGGCAGCACAAATCAAATTAACTCTAGATGACCACATGATCTGAAAGAACCAAGCACTTTTTTTTTAACTCCACATTTTGTTTTGGACAGTTTTTTGAAAACTTCACTGGACCCACTGAATTTATGCACTTCTTTAAGCAAAAGCATGACTTTCCACCATCACAAAGACACTTTGCTACTTCAAAAGGTCACCTTACCCCCACCAAAGGGGACCTGGGACTGGATCCAAAGGTTACCAAAAGGGTAGAAATAGAAAACATTCTATTAGTCCTCAACCCCTTGCTCTCCCTCAACCCCACACATTTCCCATACCCCAGGCAGGCCAACTCACATTATTCAATCCTTTCTATCCATCTCCCATACCACCTTACATCCCATCTTATCACTATACCAACTTAGTGACAACTTCCACCCACTACCCTTTCCCTCTTCACTTACCATGTCAACTCATTTCAGCATTACAGATGAGTGCAGCTCCAACAATACTCAAGAAGACTGACACCATACAGGGCATAAGCCCTTCATCAGGAATGTGTGGGTTTATGCCCGAAACATCGATTCTCCAGCTCCTCGGATGCTACCAAACCTGCTGTGCTTTTCCAGCCCACACATTTCGACTCTGATTTCCAGCATCTGCAGTCCTTACTTTCTCCTTGACACCATACAGGACAAAGCAGCCATCTTGGTTAGCACCCCAAACACCTTCTACATACACTCCCTTTGTCACTGGTGCAACAATGTACACAACCTACAAGGTACACTGCCACAACTCAGCAACACTTCTTTGAAAGCACCTTCCAGACCCACGACTTCTCCCACTTGGTAGGACAAGGTCAGCAGATACATGGGAGCAGCACCATCTGCAAGTTCTTGCCCAAGTTACACACCATTCTGACTTGGAACTGTATCAATGATGCTTTAACTGTTGCTAAGCCAAAATCCTGGAATGCCCTCTGTCGTGGCATTGTTGGTAGCCCTACACCCCAAATATTGCAGTGGTTAAAGATGGCAGCTCACCACTAGCTTCTCAAGAGCAAAGAGGATGAACCATAAATGCTGGTCTAACCAGATATACCACCATTCATGAAAGAATGAAGAGAAATATATACAAGTTATCAGAGAAGAATAGGAAACTTTCAGCTAATTAAGTGAAGGTGAGGGGAGGCTGGTGAATGACTGATTTGAAGTTTGATAGTGATGGACAGGAAACATTGGGCTAGCTAACTACACCACGTTTATTGAACTAAAAAAGTCAGTCAACAAGTATACATGCATAGAGGAGAAAAAATGCAGTTCCATTTCTTAAAAGTCTATATATTGCAGATAATACATTAAGCAAACACCGTCAATCATAAATACAACATATGGTACTTCTTAATAGGTCAAACTGTTCGGGTTCATATATAATTTATTCTCACAATCCTCTCCACAGTTAACGATCCAAAAGGCATCTGACCACTCCCTCAAAAGGATTCCTAATCCTAACTGCCAAATGTGTTCTGGGACATGCATTTTGGAGGGAGGAAGAGAGTCAGAGTAACTGTGTGAAGTGGGAGACAGCTATGTGGAGAAGTGAAGTTAGACAGGGAGTTAATTTATATTTGAGGTAAGGAAGGGGGTTTATGTCAGGGCGCATAAGTGAGTGCAGTAGTGGAAGAATACATTTGGGGAAGGGAGGCAACAACAAAAAGACCAGAAGATGGAGGAGCAGGAGTAGGCCAGTCAGGCCATAATGTTTGCTCTACCATTCAATAAAAGCACGGTTGATCTCATAATTCTCAACTCCACTTTTCTGTGTTACTCCCATAACCCTGGATTCCAATAATACTTAAAATTATCTCAGCCTTGAACATACTGAACGACCAAGCGTCAACAGCCTTCTGCAATGATGAATTCTACAGGTTCGCTACCCTCAGAAGAAATTCCTCCTCTCTCTCTTAAATGGGCGATCCCTTATTCTGAGATTATGCCCTCTGGTTCCAGACACTCCCATAAAGGGGAAACAACCTTTCCACATCTACCCTGTCAAGTCCCCAAGAATCTTATATGTTTCAATATAATCACCTCTCATTCTTTTAAACTAAGGGGAGTATAGGCCCAACCTCCTCAACGTCTCCTCATTACACCTCCCTCCACACTGGAGACCAGCCTAGTGAACAGTCTCTGGACTGTCTCCAATGCCAGCATAAATAAAAACAAATTGTTGGAAAGACCCAGGTCTGGCAGAACCTGTGGAAAGACAACAGAGTTAAATGTTTCTTCAGAAGACAGTAGCCTAACATGTGCTACCTTATCTAACATTTTCTGAAAACCTAAATATATTAGATGCACTGTTTCCCTTTTATATATCTTACCTGTTACCTCTGCAAAGAATTCTAGCAAATTTGCCAGACAAGGTTTCCCCTTCATAAAATCATGCTGACTGTACTTAATTATATTAAGGGGTTCTAAATGTTCTGTTACATCCTTTATAACAGATTTAAGCTAACAAACCACTTTTTTCTCTTCCTCTTTTTAAATAGAGATGTTACACTGGCAATTTTCCAATACTCTGGAATTTTCCAGAATCTAAGGATTCTTGGAAGATTATTACCATTGCATCCACTATAGCTACTTGTACTTCTATTTAACTACCAACTACTTCTTTTAACATCCTAGGATGAATCCCATCTGGATCCTGAGATGCATTGGTCTTGAGCTCCATTAGTTTCCCTAGCAGTTTTTGTCTATCGATATATTATACATAGTAACTCTCCTCCTTTCCCACCTTGATTATTTAGTAATTTTGGAACACTATTAATGTCTTCTACCATGAAAATCAATGCAACGTATTTATTCACCTTCTCTTCCCTTTCCTAGTTACACATTATCATCTCCCCAGCCTCGATTTCAAAGAGGCTTATGTTCACTTCGATGCCCCTCTTCCATTTCATAAAGTTAAAAGAAGCTCCTACTGTCCATCTTGATATTACATGCAAGTTTACCCTCAAAGTTTAATTTTCTCCCTTTTGTTTGTTTGACTTCAGTTGGGTTTTGTTTAAGACTTCCCCAATCTTCTGGCTTACATTCATCTTGGCCAAACTGAATGTTTTTTGTTTTCTTTCAATGTCTTCCCATTCTTATCTTCCCTGGTTAGCCTTCTAACTTTTGCCACACTTGGATATATCTTTGCTAGAAGTCATAAGCTATTCTCTTAAACATCTGCCATTCCTGTTCCACTGGAGCTAGCTCTGCCCTTATTCCCTTGCCTCAATATTTATTTAAGCTTAGCATAGTTGTTTCCAACCCAAGGTCTTCCTTGTTGAGTAAATCCTAAATTCTATCATGTTATGGTCACTGTTTCCAAGGGGAGCTTTTACCCTGTCATTTATTAAAACTGCCTCATTACACATCATCAGATTCAAAATAGTGAGATTCCCTGGTTGGATCCACACTATATCGCAAATACACATTACAAATTCTTCCTCGAGGATACCTCTGCCAATCTAGCAATCCCAATCTACAAGAAGATTAAAGTCAATGATTAATGTACTGTCATTTTTACATACCCTCCTTATCTTCCAATTTATTCTCTGTCCCACCGTACACTACCATTTTGGATCCTATAGACTACCAATGTCTTCATCCCTTTTTATCTCTTATGTCTACTCATGGATTCCACACCTTTCAATCCTTGATCATCTGTATGACCAATGGTACTCCACATCCTTTTCTTCCTGCCTGTCCTTTCAAACAGTCATATACCACTGAAAATTTAGTTCCCAGCTTTGATCTCCTGGTAAGGAAAGTATATATGTTTAATTTGGGTGTGAGAGCATATTGGCGGTTTAAGAGGGGGCATGAGAGACTGTCTACACAGACTGAATTAACCAGCAATACCCTCACCTTTCGTCTCCTCATTGCCTCCAAAATACTATTCAGAAAGCAGGTTAGAAGAGAAAGAAAACTAGGATGAAAGGTAACCTCTTCTGACCACCATTTCTTTCATGAATTCTGCTGAGGGCAGTTCAGAATGTGCACTAAGGTCGAATTAAATCAACTCTTTAACTTTAATTCTAACTCTAACTAGGTCCCCTTCCATCCCTGGTGATCAGAACTTGAGGCCTACCCTGCCTCCAAGTTCTGCTTTCTAAAAGTAATTTCATTTTGTTAGCTCTGCTGCTTGGCAGTTTATAATTGTCATTTTTATTTAGCAACAGGAAGAGCAAGAGTGACGAGAAGGCAAATTACTGCTTTAAGATATTACCTCGTGAATAAACGGAGTGCACAAGGGACTGCTGAGTAAGTGAAGTAATATAGCTGGGTGGTTGCATTACCCCAAACGCTACTTAAGTAGTGTCTCCCACCCATCCTCCTCCTCGAGCCAAATAAAAAAGAGTTGTATGTGCTGGATTGGTAAGGTAACTTTTTTTATTCTTTACGTTTCAATAGTCTCTTTGGGAATTTAGAACAGTGGGAATGGAGGTTAGGACAGTTGGATGTTCCTCCTGCAGAACATGGGAGGTAAGGGTCACCACTAGTGTCCCTGCTGACTTCATCTGCAGGAAGTGCACCCAACTCCAGCTCCTCAAAAACTGTGTTAGGGAACTGGAGCTCACTGGTGCTCATTCTGGGGTAGGTGGAACCTCTACAAACAGGAGGGTCTACACCTGAACTAGAGAGGTACCAATATCCTGTAGGGAGAAATTTGCTAACGCTTTTCAGGAGGCTTTAAACTAATTCAGTAGAGGAATGGGAACCTGAGTTGTAGTTCCAATGTCCAGGAGGTTGAGAGTAAGGAGGTCAAAAAAGTGGTTTCAAGGTCACAAGAGTGCACTGACAAACAGGAAAATGGTTTGAAGTGTGTCTACTTCAACAGCAAGCGCATCTGGAATAAGGTGAGTGAACCTGCAGCATGGGTTAATACCTGGGGCTTCGATGTTCTGGCCATTTGAGAGATATGGATAAAGCAGGGACAGGAATGGTTGTTGAAGGTTCCAGGATTTAGATGTTTCAGTAAGAACAGAGAAGATGCTAAAAGAGAGGGAGGTCTGGCATTGTTAGTCAAGGACAGTATTGCGGTGGCAGAAAGGACATATGAGGGCTCATCGATTGAGGTAGTATGGGCTGAGGGTAGAACAGTAAAGGAGAGGTCACCCTGTTGAGAGTTTTTTGTAGGCCTCTGAATAGTTCCAGTGATATGGAGGAAAGAATAGCAAAGATAATTCTGGATAGAAGTGAGAGTAACATGGTAGGTGTGATGGGGGACTTTAACTTTGCAAATATTGACTGGAAATATTGTGGTTCAAGTACTTTAGATGGGTCAGTTTTTGTCCATTGTGTGCAGGAGGGTTTACTGACAGTATGTAGACAGGCCAACAAGAGGAGAGGCCACATTAGATTTGGTACAGAGTAATGAACCCAGCCAGGTGTTAGATTTGGAGGTACGTGACCACAATTCAGTTATGTTTATTTTAGCGATGGAAAGGGACAGGTATATACTGCAGGGCAAGAGTTATAGCTGGGGGAAAGGCACTTATGATGCAATTAGGCAAGATTTAGGATGCAAAGGATGGGGAAGGAAACTGCAGAGGATGAACACAATGGAAAGTGGAGCTTATTCAAGGAACAGCTACTGTGTGTCCTTGATAAGTATTGTTATGAAGGTGTGTACTGTACATTTAAGGAGGACTGGAAGCTGGCACTGATGTAGAGAGGCATAGAGTGGGCTGAAAGAATTTAAAATGTAACATCTGACTGAAACCAATAGTGCTGTTGATTTGCCATGATACACAACAAACTTGAATTTGGCCAATCAATTTAAATTATGCCCCAAGATCCCAAAATCCAATCAAATTTGAACTTAGTGTTTTGAAGACATCAAACCAATGAACTGATCCAATATTTTGAGGTATAAAACCACACATTTTGAACAGTTAGGCAGAGAACTGGCAAGAAAACCAACAAGTATAGACTGTGAGCCAAATAGCTCTCTAAAAGGTACCTGTCCATAAGAAATGTTATGTAGTGAAAGACCATTCAAGAGATGACCCAGGAAACCTAGAGAAAAATCGACAGTGGAATCTACAAAGGAGAATCAACAAAGCTGACTGGCGTTGAAACATTATAGTTTTGTTTGTAAATGTAAATCAGGGCTTTTTAAAAAAATTGGACCAGTATTGTAGAGTGGGAGGTAAAAGACAGGTTTAATGTTCTTTGTTAGACTTAAAGAATAAAATTGTTAATTTTTACTTTAAATAGTGATATCGGGAATAGTTCGTTGCCTCTCAAAATTTAACAGATTGTGGTATAAGGTGAGCTTCTTTGTGTGTCAGGTTTAGCAGAGGGGTTTACCCCATGTCATAATGGTATGTACCAGTCAGGCAGGGAGGAAATGGTTGAACAAGGGGGCTGTGGTTTACTAAAAAGTTGAATCTCTTGTCAAGAGGAAGAAGGTGGCTTACGTTAAGATGAGATGTGATGGTTCAGTTCAGGGGCTTGAGTGTTTCAAGTAGGCCAGGAAAGAACTAAAGAGAGCTAAGAAGAGCCAGGAGGGGACATGAGGAGTTGGCAGATAGGATCAAGGAAAATCCTAAAGCTTTCTACAGGCATATCAGGAATAAAAGAATGACCAGAGTAAGATTACAAACCAATCAAGGATAGTAGTGTGAAGTTGTGCATGGAGTCAGAGGAGATGGGGAAGCGCCAAATGAATATTTTTTGTCAGTATTCACAGTGAAAAAGAACAATGTTGTCAAGAAGAATACAGAGATATAGGCTATTAGACTAGACGGGATTGAGGCTCACATGGAGAAGGTGTTAGCAATCTGGAAAGTGTGAAAATAGATCAGATCCCTGGGCTGGGTGAGATTTATCCTAGGATTCTCTGGGAAACTAGGATGGAGATTGCTGAGCCTTTGGCTTTGATTTTTATGTTGTCATTGTCTCCAGGAATAGTGCCAGAAGACTGGTGGATAGCAAATGTTGTCCCTTTGTTCAAGAAAGGGAGTAGAGACAACTTGGTAATTGTAGACTTATAAGCCTTACTTCAGTTGTGGGTAAAGTATTGGAAAAGGTTATAAGAGATAGGATTTATATTCAACATTTTCCTTTCTTGATGATGAAGGATAGTCAACACAGTTTTGTGAAGGCTAGTTCGTGCCTCACAAACCTTATGGAGTTCTTTGAGAAGGTGACCACACAGGTGGATGAGGGTTGATGTGTATATATGGATTTCAGTAAGGCGTTCGGTAAGGCTTCCCATGGTAGGCTATTGCACAAAATACGGAGGCATGGTATTGAGGGTGATTTAGTGATTTGGATCACAAATTGGCTAGCTGAGAGAAGAGAGGGTGGAAGTTGATGGGAAATGTTCATCCTGGAGTTCAGTTACTAGTGGTGTACCACAAAGATCTGTTTTGGGGCCACTGCTGTTTGTTATTTTTATAAATGACCTGGATGAGGGCGTAGAAGGATGGGTTAGTAAATTTGCAGGTGACACTAAGGTCAATGGAGTTGTGGATAGTGCCAAAGAATGTTACAGGTTACAGAGGGACATAGATAAGCTGCAGAGCTGGGCTGAGAGATAGCAATTGGAGTTTAATATATGTGTGAGGTGATTCACTTTGGAAGGAGTAACAGGACTGCAAAGTACTGGGCTAGTGGCAAGATTCTTGGTAGTGTAGATGAGCAGAGAGATCTCGGTGTCAATTTACGTAGATCCCTGAAAGTTGCCACCCAGGTTGATAGGGTTATTAAGAAGGCATACAACGTGTTAGTTTTTAATGTTACAGCAATTGGGTTTCGGAGCCACGAGGTCATTTTGCAGCTGTACAAAACTCTGGTGCAGCTACACTTGGAGTATTGTGTACAGTTTTGGTCACCACATGAAAGGATAGATGTGAAAGCTTTGGAAAGGATTCAGAGGAGATTTGCTAGGATGTTGCCCGGTATAGAGGGATGGTCTTAGGAGGAAAGGCTGAGGGACTTGAGGTTGCTTTCATTACAGAGAGGAGGGTAGAGAGGTGACTTAATATAGACATTTAAGATAATCAGAGGGCTAAATAAGGTGGACAATGAGAACCTTTCTCCTCAGATGGTAATGGCTGGCACAAGGGGATATAGCTTTAAATTGAGGGGTGAAAGATACAGGACAGATGTTAGGGGGGTTTCTTTACTCAGAGTAGTAGGGTCATGGAACACCCTGTCTGCAACACTAGTAGACTCACCAAATTTAAGGGCATTTAAATGGTCATTGGATAGGCATATGGACGAGAATGGAACAGCGTAGGTTAGATGGACTTCAGATTGTTGCATTGATTTGTGGAACCATCGAGGGCTGAAGGGCCTCTCCTGCGATGTAATGTTCTATTTAAGTTATTTATTTATTTATTATATTTAATATATTTATTAATTTAATACTTAATATTTTTATATATATTTAATATTTATTTACTTAATACTCATTTATTTAAATTATCACATTATTCCATTGTAATTTAAAAAAGGTCTACCTGTTGTTCCAAAGATTATCTTAATGAAATTTTCTCACACAGTGAGAAAAAAAATTGAAATTTGCTCCCCACTCCAGCAGGTTGGACAAGCTCGCTCCCATTGCTCAACTATAAACATTTCTTTCAGACTGCTGTCTCTAACATGCAGCACTCTGAAAGTGATAGATTATAACTACAAGGTAAGATAACATTACTGTCTTCATCTCTTCACCGAGCCAAAGCTCCAGCATTTCAAACAAAAAAAAACACTTAAAAGTCAAGTGAGGCTACAGTTTTTCTGTTTTTTGGGAAACCATTTGGAATCTTTCAATTTCAAATACAGTCAGTCAGACAACACAGAAACAGACCTTTCAGATAGGTTTCCCAAATTAAAGCAGCCCCACTTTCTTACATTTGGCCCATATTACCCTAAACCTCCCTATTCATGTACCTGTCAAAATGTCTTTTAAATGTTGTAACTACCATCTACCACTTCCTCTGGCAGTTCATTCCACATACAGACCACGCTGTGTGAAAAAGGTGCATCTCAGGTCCCCTTTAAATCTGTCTCCTCTCACCTTAGAAATATGCCCTCAAATCCCAGACTGAAGAAAAAGGAATATTTAATTTGTTGTTTCACTATAAAATTATGCCTATACCTCACTCAAGATCCAATCAATTTTGCTACAGGACAGAAAACTAGGTTGAATAGCAGAGGAATTCCTTCAATAGACAAGCTAGGTGTGGGATGCATAGATAATTATCGAGAATTCTTAGGAACCAAATTTAAAACAAAAATGCATTTTCTAGTTAGTTTATCCAAAAAAGTTATGTAAACTCAAGGTGAAAACCTTGGCTCCATGGTGATACTCTTGAGGCGATGTCCTACTCCAGACATTTGAGTACTACGTCAGAAGCATTTGTTCTACAAGTCTGTCCCCACTACAGGGTTTTGAATACATAATCTTGACAAGGATTCAGTACAACACTGAAGAAATGCTGTGCTACAAGAGATGTTAATTTTTGGATGAAATATTTAACTGAGGCAAAACCTACTCATTTATAAAGATCCCATGCTATCAATACTGCTGAATTAGAGTATCTGGACATTATTTACTGATGTTTCTGGGACCTCTGGTGCATGCAGATTAATTACAATGTTGTTCTACAGTACAAAAGTGACTAAAATTTCCAAGTTATGTCAGTAGCTGTGTATACTAAGAGTTCCAAAAGTCATGAATAATGTTATACAAGTGCAAGATTTTCTCCTTTCCTTACTAATAGAGAAGTTCTAAATAGCAGTGCTATCAATACGGTTACTTGAATAACAGCTGCCCTTTCCCAATCTGCAAATATCCAAACAGCAAATAATAAATATCCCCACCAGGTCCCAGATGGCTGGATCAGCGAGACTTGGCAACTGCATTCCCCCATGGGTCACAATTTGGATATCCTTGATGCAGACAATGCAACCACATCACAATGGTACTATCGTATGGAAGACTGAATCATTCATCTTGCTACAGGTAAACACAGTTTCCCACATGGATAAACACTGGCTGCTCTACAAAAGAGGGCACTTTGAAGGAAAAAGGTGATGGTTTTCAACATTCATGATTTCAACTCACTGAAATCATTGAGCCCAAGATAGCACTGAACAGTTTCAGCCATTCTATAAATAGGATTTTAAAATATTTTTACAAAGGCTGGATTTTCCATACATAGTGCTTTATTTTTAAACTTCATGTTTAATTTGGAAACCTAAGGTATTACTCTACTTATTTTAGTGCTGTTCCTTGCACTTTGATTTGTCACATCCAGAAACCATGCCCATTGTGCCTGTTACTGAACAGCAGCTGCATTGAAACGTGGGGAGGATCTCTTCAGCCACTGCCAGGTGGTCATTGAGGAGGATTCTCACAATGACCCATGCCATGATAGACAGCAGAGAAATCCCTCTAATTTCCACTGTTAGATCACCTGAGTTCTCCTGGCCTACTGTCTTATTTTCAGACAAGAGCAATGAGATCATGGATTCATGTCAAGTGTGCCTCTCCTTCATATTTTAGTACTTCAGTCGAGATTCCATCTGTGCTGGATGCCTTTTTTTGTGAAGTTAAAAATCACACAACACCAGGTTATAGTCCAACAGTTTTAATTGGAAGCACACTAGCTTTCGGAGCGACGCTCCTTCATCAGGTGATTGTGGAGGGCTCGATCGT